>NC_042285.1:11428880-11730547 GCF_901000725.2 Takifugu rubripes
TACAGATTCTGTGTGTCTGTTTTTCAGGCCTCTTTGCATCGGGAGAGAAACAAGCTTGGGCTGAGCCGGAACAGCTGAGCGATGAAAAATGTGGAATCTTGGATGAAGATGAGCTCGCAAATGAAACAGAGGAACTGTATCGAACAAGCGGTGGAGCTGGCTATGGAGCCACGAACCAGGGGGCAGACCCCAATGGAGCAGGAGGAATTGGAGGGGGGGGCTGGGTCTCAGACTGGGACAAAACTGAGGAGTACGTTCAACCGGCTGGGACCAATAATTACCTTTACAGAGGCGAAATGGACAGAGAGCTGACATAGAAACAGGAGCACCCTGTACATACCGGTAGTTTAAAAAAAAGGCCGTGACAGTGCAGAGGGCCACATGATGGGATCAAGAACTTTACGTGAGTGGATTTTTTGAGGGAGGGGACGTTTTCAGCAAGTCTGTACATGACTGAAATCATTTCAAAGAGACTCCAACGTAAAGCTGAAGACATTAGTCGAGTGCTGTGTGTTTTTGTGTGATTGCCTCTGTGTACTTTGTCAGTATTCTAGGAACCGTCAGACTTTCTTCAATTTTTGGGAGGAGTTTGTTTTAGGCCAGATGCGGCATTTGTGTTCTATTTTTATGCTTCTCACACAAGTTTCAGTTACAGGTCTCTGCAAGAGCATTTTCTGCTGTCAGGGGAAGAATTACTGTGGTGTAATGTGCACTGATATGACCAGAGTTTTATTAAAAGATAATATGCACATGCGAAGAAAACACTGCACTGTTGCAAAACATGTGATTAGAATGCTAATCCGTTAGCACTGACCACAGCTGTCTCTTATTTAATAAAGTTTATTTCACTGTTCTTAAAAAATGCACATGAGCTACTTTTGAATTATGGTCATATATATCAAAAATGAGTAGTCTGGTAGTTGGAAAATGCAGAAAAGGAAATCCACTAACTCCAGTGTTCAACATTTGTCGAGCCCAAACAGGAGTTCCTTTGTCCTTATTGTGCACAATTTTAAGAAAAAAATATGTTCTTGTGCCAATACATCCACATGCATTGTAAGGTTAACTTCTTCAGCCACTGAGAATTGAACACCTTTAGAGAGGAGCTGGTTTTAAAACTGCTGGCATGGCCCATGCTGACATTTATCACTTTAGCATCTAGATGTAATGTTTTATATGCAAGGCTTGGGACCCGTGAGGCTGCTGAGAAACAATAAATGCCTTGTGGAAAAATAGGAAGGAATGCCATTAACTGGAATATTTGCAGTCCTTCACCAAATTAATTTCATTTTTTACACTCTCAAAATCCTAATAAATTCCATTTTGCTAAAGCTTTATTGCATAGCCTTTATTTCTTAGGGGGGGGGGGGGGCAGTGACCCTTGTTTTGCCAGTCATGTAGCACATGTTAAAAAAAAATGTTGAGTTAAAGATATTGTTGATCATTGATTTTGTTTGAAAATGTGAGCTTTAAATGCCCCGTTTTTTCTTTTATACTCCCACAATATACATTAAATTAAACTGAAGGCTATTTAAAATGGAACAAACACAGAGATGTCACTGTATTTGAGAAGTTTTCTGTTGTTTTTGTTTGTGTTTTAACTAGCTAGCCCCAAAGCAAATGTTTAAAGGTCCAATGTGTAAGATGTTTAACATTCCACTGTCAGAAATGGTAGAATATATTTAGAAGAATAATCACAATCACTTTTAATTTAATCTGGATTAAATGATTTGTTTGTACAAACATGGACCTGGGTCATCCTCCAGGGGTGCTAGCATGTTTTCCTGCCATATTTGTACAGTAGCCTGGAAGAGATAACAGATGAGCTTTACTACTGATCATTCACGACGCCACAGACACTCAGGTTTTTCATCTCCACCTTACACACTGGACTTTTAAGTACCCCTGTGTTAGATTGTGGGGTGACTGATAAATGTTCTATAACATTAGTATTTTTACTTAATTTTTTTTTCCATTCATTTAATGTTCTTCTGGACTGGAATCCTCTGACGACGTGTATGTGGAAATGATGGGATAATAAAAGCTAGAAGCGTCGATTCATTTACAACCACTAGAGATTCACTGGTAAATACAAAGTGTTTTGATATTTGTTGGGTCAGTTTTATTGTTCAGAAAAATGATAGTCACATTTGTGAGCTGCATCCATCCTGATTCATGGGCTAATAATGTTGATGCTTGGATACGGTGGTTTGACGTTACTCACAGAGACGCCGCCCTGCTTGCTCGCCATTGTATCGATCACCAGGCCGAAGCGTGAGAGCGGTGCAATGAAGAAGGGATAGATTTTTCTGGCACCACAGTGAGGGTTCCCCAGGGTTCCTCAGCCGGTAAAAAGCTCAGCGAGCCTCCACCTCACCAGTACCGTAGATATGCCACCAGCAAGAGCTTCAGATAAAACTGCACCTCGCTTCAGAGTTTGTGATATAAAGAAAAGGAAAATGCACCTATATAAATGTGACTGTGATCAAGTGTGCTTTAAAATACACACCCACCATGTTCCATTAAAATGGCCCAATATTTCAGCGGACGACCTTTTGCATCAAAGAAGCTTTATTGCACTGCAAACTGGGGGGGGGGGGGGCTACACAGTCAGATATAAAGTATGAAATATCAAGGTCAAATAAATAATGACCTGTAAAATTACAATAAAGGTGATTCACAAGTTTCCTTTACTGAAAGCACTTTGGTTTTAGCTTGATGCAGCAAAAAATTATCAGGATACATGTCAGAAAGAGATAAATATCAATAAAGATAGATAGATAGATAGATAGAGAGAGAGAGAGAGAGAGAGAGAGAGAGATGGATAGATAGATAGATAGAGAGAGAGAGAGAGAGAGAGAGAGAGAGATAGATAGATAGATAGATAGATAGATAGATAGATAGATAGATAGATAGATAGATAGATAGATAGATAGATAGATAGATAGAGAGAGAGATAGATAGAGAGAGAGAGATAGAGAGAGAGAGATGGATGGATGGATGGATGGATGGATGGATGGATGGATGGATGGATGGATAGATCGTCTTTCTTTGCAGCGCTTCGTACCCCCCCGCTGCTGCTCCGCCCCCCCCCTCCCTCCATTCCCAGGGTGTGATACACCCCCTCGTCCATTCCAGCCTTTGCCAGGGGTTCATAGTGTCCCTCTTTTTTCGCCCCGTCTGGGTCTGTTTGGTGGATGACGTCGTACTCACTCTCCTTTTGGGCGCCAAACCTTTGCAGCCTCTCGTATCTGTCGGCCCCCCCCTCTTGTAATTTCAGCCCCACGTCCTCGTACAATGGTCCTGCAATGACAGCGGCCTTTGAAGCTTCCTGCTGTCCTGACAGAACGTGGCAAATAAGTACCCACCAGTGTGACCACGGCGTCTCTGTTTCCGCTTCCTGAAGACTACCACAGCCACTACCACTGCTATTACGAGCAGCATAATGAGGCCGATCAAGACTATTCCCATGATTGGGTTATCTGTAGCAGAGGAGCGATGTTTAACAAAAGCTTGGTGGACACAGCATCTTTAGAGGAGCATAACTGTGTGCAGATGCTTGATTTACTCACAGAAGTGACCTTTGCTGATCAAAGTCCTTCCAGAGTCCCACAGGGCCACGCACGCGTAGGTCCCCTTCCCATCCGGCTTCATGGATGCTTGGCTGTTCCCTGGAAGCTTCAAAGGCTGATTGTCCTGGTCCATCTTATACCACATGTAATGAGTCCCAGTTGGGCATTCTGGACAAGAGCAGGAGACTTCCAAAATTCCAGAAACCTCAGGTCTCATTCCGCCCACTGAAATAGAGCACAGACCGTGGTCAACATGATGGAAAAGGCCTTGATACCATTTTTTGGGGGGATTGACGAACCATGGATGAACAGCTCTTGTGCATCAGAGGCCAGGTTCTGGTTGGCTAAGGTGGCGCTACACCTATAGGCTCCCTGATCTGCTTCTGCCACAGACAGCATCCTGTGGGTGGGGCTGGTGCTGGTCAGCATGACGGCGTTGTTTTTATAAAAAGCAACATGAGAAACGTCCTCCCTGTCCCAGCTGAGGCACCTGAGGATCAGACCCCCCCCGACGATCGCAGGCGCGAAATACATCTCCATGGCTAAGCTTTTGTCTGAAACGAGAGGCCACCAAAGGGCTGCTTAGAGATAATTGAATAAATAAACAGAGAAAGAGTGAATGCTGGACGTGCAAAACTACCAACCAAGCTGAAACTTGTAGAGGGTTAAAAAGGCAAACAGTCTTTTCATTCCTCCCCATGTTTGAAGAACACAGCCGAATCTGCAGGTTGGAACACCTACCTGAGGTCCTGATGGTGACCTGGTTACTTCTCTTGCTTTTATCAGCATTAGAACACCAGAAAATGTTCTCAGGGCGTGTCATCTTATTGGTTTGGAACTCCAAGCTCATGTTGTCTCCCTTTGTCGACAACACGATTATATAAATTATGTCTCCTCTGATGACAAAGCAGTTCCATCCCTGCAGACCACTGCTGTGGTCCAGTCTCAGGGTGACAGAACCATCAGGTTGCATCACTGGCTGGCCGGTCTGCAGGGTGAGGGAAGCTCTGGGGTAGTAGTCTGAATCACATAGAAAAAGCAGCAACATAGCGTGAATTCTTTCATTTTTAGGAAGTCAAAGCTCAGTGCGAGGGTGTGTTTAGCTTACTCAGAACGCTGATGGGCAAATTGTTTCTGCTACTTCTTCCATCGATCTCACAGCGATACGTCCCCGAGTGCTTGGAGGCAGCGAATTGTATCTTTATTTCATAATTTGACATTTGAAGAGCTTTGTCATTGTGGAACCACCTCATCTGACTCATACCATTGCGAGAGTCATTACATCTCAGATAAAATAAGTCCCCAATGTGAACCTGCTCTAACTGCGGAAACATGACCACTGCAAAAGAAGAAACAAGTCACACTTTTATTCCCTGAAGCATTTAAGACGTGTCCATCTTAGAGTAGAGGAGAAATTGGAATTAGTGCTACTCAAAAACAGCAAAAATTTGAAAAATTGATTCAAAAAAATAATAAAACAGAGTCAGTGTGAAATACCTGTCTGGCTTTGACCTCCGCCCAAGAAGACGGACGCTGTAAAAATAAATAAATAAATGAAGGATTAAAAAGTCCATGGGTCCAAACCCTCGATACCTTTCACCAAAGATCAACAATTCAATCCTCCAATGTAAAAACAAAAATATTGACAATCCTAAAACCTTCGCCTGACCCGGCAGCAGCAGCAGCAGCAGCAGCAGGTGTTTTCCTCCGGCCATCGTTCACAGACCAGCTGGACTTACTTTACTCCAGGCTTCAGCTACTGAGGAAGTGTGTGGCAACAACGAGGCGTCTCTCTCGTCAGGATTGAAGACTGCACACACAAATAAATGAAGAGAAACGCAAGATTTAAGATGATGCACACCATTTAATCACGTCTATATGGGGGGTAGGTTAACGCAGTGGTTTTTAACCTGGGTTCGATCGAACCCCAGGGGTTCAGTGAGTCAGTCTCGGGCGTTTGGCAGAGGTCAAGACACACACCCGACTCATATGGTGCGGGATGACGCCCCGCTTGGCCCTCATTGGCTGCAGGGAATTTGGCGCTCAGTAGCTGACTTGTGACTGTTGTGATGGCACGTCGTGCGATTTCTTTCTTAACATTTTAACCCCGTTGAGCACGAGCACGAGTACATACAAAATGGATTCACATGTACCCGAATATAAGACGGTGTTTTTTGCGTTGAAATAAGACTGAAAAAGTGGGGGTCGTCTTACATTCGCGGTCTAGACATTATACCCATTCACAACGCTAGATGGCGCCAGATATATTTAAAGCGAATGCTGAACTTAACGTCCCAGGCCAAAGCGAACCCCTGTCACGAAGAAGAAAAATAAAAATAGCGGTAGCACGAAGAAGAAAAGTAAAAAATAGCGGTACGAAAGAAAAGAGAAGAAAATAAGAGAAGATAACAGAAAACAGAGAAATGTAGCGACAATCTGGAGAAAAGTGGGTCGAAGATATAATCATTTGTTTCAGATGTACTGTAATTATTTTCTGTATAAAAATTACATTTGGTGTCTTTTTTCAAACTTGAGTCTTGAAAAAGAGGGGGTCGTCTTATAATCAGGGTCGCAAGAACACAAGAATGCAAGAACACAAGAACGCAACGCTTGCTGGATTCAAGGGGAAGGGAGCCAGATTCGATGAGAAGGCTACTCTGCCTGTTCTCGGATTCGCACCCCTCAGACAGACCGATCCTCACAGCATTGTATCACTGCTGGCTTTGTTCTTTGCTCACAGTGTTGCTAATGCACGGTTCATTTTGTGCACCAGTAAAACATACCTGTCTTGAATTTAAATAAAGAATAAATAATAATTCAAATAAAGAAGGGGTGAAGCTGGTGGGGGGTCAGTACCTTTGGGTTAATGCGATGAATCACTGAGGTACAGATGCAACACATCCTGTAGAGTTATTTAAGGACACTGCGGTTTTAAAGTGAAATGAGACGATGCTGATGCTCAGCAAACACACACCAGACTGAGAACTGGGGTCAGTCACTTCTGCTTCTCTGTTACTGCCTAAACACCAGTCCATAACTAAATATACTACAAATTATATGTGCTCACACACACACACACACTGTGTAAGTTTAAGTATATCTTTGTGGGGACTTTGTGCAATCCATTCCCCCAGCTCCTCACTGTCACTGGCGTTTTGAAATGGAGTTGTGATGATTTTTTTTATTATATTTTTTATATATTATATTATATTTTTTTATTTGGCTGTTTTGAGCATTTTTGCCAAGTTAAGAGCAGAAGAAAAGAAGGTTTAAAAAACCAATCCGGTTGGTTGAAAAGTGTCATCTTTGGATTTTGCCTTTTATATAAATAAAAAGAAAAGCATATAGATGTTTGTTGCTATAACACTGCGCTTTGTTGAGGTTCTGATAGTTTTAGCAAAAGAGTGTTAATCACCATTAAAACTGAAAAATTAAATAAGAAGCTTTTGACGGCATTAATTTATATATAATTACATTTAACATTAAATTGCATATATACTATTTATATTTACATTTCATTTACTTATAGACTGTTTAATTCAATTCTATCCAAATTATGTCTATAGCACATTTTATACGACAAGCACAAACTCAGTGCGCTTCACAAAAAAATACAAAGCACAATATTATGTAAGAAATATCTGTAAAAATACATCTAAAAACACAAAAAGAGAAAAACAAGGTAATACTGCAAATGAAAAATCATTAAAAACTAAAAGCTTGTGAGAAAAGAAACGTTTGTAGTCTACTTTTAAAAGAAGATACTGTTGTACCAGACCTGAGTTTGTGTAGTCGGGAGTCGACCAAAATGACCAAAAGCACCGTGAGCTGATTTAGGAATAATGAGAGATTACTTCATGATGTCTGGTGTGTACGCGGTGAGCACGTCAGAGATGTAGGAAGGAGCTGGACCATTCAGAGCTTTACAAGCTATCAGTAAACTCTTTCAACCAATACTTGGTAAAATCGAATGTCACCTTTTAGTTCTTGGTAAAACTCATTCTGAACAAGCTGCATTTTATCAAATGCTTGTTTTGTTACTCCCAGGAAAAGTGCGTTGCAGTGGTCAAACCTACCGAAACTAAAAGCAGTAACAAACTTCTGAGAATCTGGTGAGGCTAAAATGGCTCTAACTGGAGAAATGTTTCTGAGATGGTAAAGAGCAGAAATAAGAAATAAGCTTCTTAAAAAACAAGGTCAGCATCGATAATCACACTGAAGTTTCTCACATGCTGACATGGATTCACAGACAAGGGAGTTTATCTTCCCAGGGCTCAGGTGGGCAGCAGAAACAGATGGGTATATTTGGGCGTCGTCAGCATAGGAATGATATGGAATATTGTGTTTATTAATTATGCCGACAGGTGGGAGCATGCACAAATTAAACACAAGGAGGCCAAGAATAGACCCTTGCAGAACACCACATGAAATGCTCCCATTCTCTGATTTAAAGTGACCAACAGACACAGAGTAGGACCTATGAGTAAGGCAGGAAGAGAGCCAGCTAAGATCAGTTCTTTGAGGCCTACGCAGTGCCGAATGGCTTTGGTTGGGGCAGAAATTGCAGAGAGTGAGGGCAGTATGGGACTGTGAAGTTGTAAAGTAGTGAGCCGCACCAGCAGCAATACTGGCTGTAATGCTGGCAACTTTGAGATTGAAATAAACTGCAAATTCTTTGCATTTTTCTGAGGAGTAAAGCTCAGGAGGAATTGAACTAGGAGCGTTATCACTTCTACTAAACAGAATCTTGAAATTATTAAGATTTTTAGTAATAATTAGAGAGAACTAGTTCTGCCTAAATCTTCGTATTTCAGTGTTATATATGCTGAGCATCCCTCTCTAGTTAATATAGTCATCTTTCAGGTTTCTTTTGGGGCAATACTCTCTTTTTTAGTGATTTCACACTATCTATATTCCTCCATGGTGCTTTCAACTTAAATAAGGTTTAGTTGTCCCATTTAGCTAAATATGAGAAAACTAGTTGTGACGTTTTAACATTCGGCGCCGCATGTGCAGCATTCGTATGTATGGTATATTTCTATGATTGTCAGGATGCAGATATCAGCAGAAAGAATGAAACACGGGACATTTACTCATTCAAATGTTAGACTCAATCGAACTTTAAACTTAAACGGTATGGAGTTAAATTCCATATCCCAGTATAATTAGGTTGGATGACCCTGTACAATATGAAAGTGGTATTTTATACAGATAATTAAAACTAAAAATACAATAAACTTGACAGCCTTGATCGTAAAGACATTGATCTGCTCTGACACAGCTGCGCAAATAGAAAGAAAAAGTGAAACCCAAAAATTTCAAGTTGGGCAGAACCAAACAGTAGCAGGGAAAATGGAAAATTTAGGCCTTTTTTGTGTCCTGCATATTGTGCCCAGTCACTCATCATCAATAATTCTGTAGCCTTTAAAAATATACCAGTATAAGTCACAAAACACACCCAACTCATTTAAATATGACCTTTAATGAGCAGACCTGTCGACCTCTGCTTTCAGTACCTAAAAACAACCACCAGAGGTCATTAATGAGCCAGCCCAGCGGCGCAGCGGTGGGAGGAATCAAAAGCCATAATATCCATGTAAAGGTTTTTGATAGGATTTCAGAGCTGAATAAACACATCCATCTTTTTATTCAATAGAATTTTTTCTCTTTTTTTCAAAGCAGAGTGCTGCCACAATGACATGAATCAATAATATTCAGGTAACATTCTGTAATTTGAAATAAACCTATTAAAACGCAAAAAAATCCTGTACATCGTGTATTTACTATGTTCAGTCTGCAACCTTCTCCTGTTCTTTTCTCTAGTGTGTTAACTCTGCAGAGACTCTGGGCTGTAAAAGCCAGTGGGACTATTACGGGGGAAGCGTGCTGAGTTCACGTCGTGGGCCATTGAAGGAGAGCCCCCAGTACAGCTCTTATGCCGTCCTTAAGAGTCTGGAATTATCAGGATGATCCAGAGTGCACTATTTTGTGCGTTAATGTATTTCAAGCAGGCTTACCTTCATCTGTCCTCAGGCCTAAAAGCATACATTTAAGTATAATGCATCAACTACTCCAACTGCATTTAATGCACAGAAACTGTTTTTTTTAATTATTGCAGAAATGTATTAATAAAGTTTTGGGAAAAGTTGATGGAGGTCCTGCTCAGCCGTCAGCAGCACTGTGGATTAAATTAAATGTTTTAGGTTTCCTTTTGAGGCAGGTTGCCTGGGGGCCTCGTGTGCCATAATGGTAAACGAGTGGGGGGAAAAGGGTTATTATTAATATTATTAAAATTAGAACTATTAAATATCAGAAAGTACAACACTGCTAAAACATCAGGTGTGTTGCAATAAAGCTTTTCCAAACCAACCGAAACAACTGGATTCTCAGGTCAGTTGATGCCTGATGTGTGTTTATTTTCGCTTTCTCAGTTTGGTCCTGTCCTGTCCTGTCTCGTCCTGTCCTGTCTCATCCTGTCCTGTCCTGTCCTGTCTCATCCTGTACTGTCTCGTCCTGTCCTGTCCTGTCCTGTTGTCTCTACCTCCCACGGCCCTTTTTACCCTCGTGTGTCTCAGCAGTGTCTCATCTGTGCCTCATTGTCCCCACTCCTCTCCTCATTTATTTATACCTGCTTCACCTTCCTTGCCTCTTGTGTCAGACTGTACTTCCTTAAGTACCCAGCTTTCATCCCATGCCTTTATTCAGATTATTCTCCTGTCTTGACTTGTCTCGCTTGGATTTCTGACCAGATTATGCCTGATGATTTACTGGTTGTGGACTGATTTCAGTTGAAAAAGTAAAGGTTTAAACTTCTTGAACAGTTGCTATTTCAGTTGTTCTTAATGCTATTCCGGTTCCAATGACATGCATCCGATGGAAGTGAAAGATTAAGGTTCAAGACATCATGACACCGGATGGGTACGATGATTTATGGACTGACTGAAATAATTAATAAGAGAAAGGGAAGGAGGAGAACATTTCAATACAATGGTGGATGGGTGACAAAAGAAAGAGAAGGAAAAGAGGAGATAGCAAATGATTGAATAGAGGAGGTTCACAGGTCCACATAGGCAGGCTAAAGGAGAGAGAAAGGGAGGGGGAGAGGGAGAGAAGGAGAGAGAGAGTGAGAGAGAGAGTAGGTGAAAGTGTGCAGCCCACTGACGCTCCCTCAGACACTGATGCATGATACCAGAATAGAAAGCATGCAAATGTTGGAGGAAAAGGAACAAGATTATTTTCTCATTCATATTTCCTGACCTGGATCTTTCTCTAATTTTGCTGCTCCAACCTCTTTTTGCTCTCTGTGGTTTATGAAGGAGGTCGCTGCGGATAAAAGCGGGAGCATCGCAGGCTGAACTACACACTGGAAGGTATTTATTTTTTATGCTGCATTGGAACAACAAACTGAGTGATGCAAAGTGTCCAGAGTACAAAAGAAAAGCACAGAAAGGAGTAATTGGGCAAATAAAAAAGTGATGCTATTGTAAGAGTTAAGGTGCTCTGGAAGACCTCACTGCTTCATCTTCAGAAAAACGGGGGGGTCCTCTGGAATGAGGTTTTATAGAGGTGTTCAGAAGAGCAAAGTGAGGCAGAGAACAATCGCAGAGCCTTGAAACTCCGTATCAATCCAGAAAACAGCTTCTGAGAAAGTAAAGGGAAGTGTCGGCTAATGTATGCTACTTATGCTAAAGCTTCTTTTTGTTTTTGGGAGTTCAATTAAGAAACATACATCAAAGAATTCTTGCATGGCATTGCCTTTTGGATGCAGTGACCATGAAGAAATGAATTTCACGAAACCAGGCTTCCCTTCAGTTGCAGCTATATGGGAATAATTAAACCTCCAAAGACTTGTTAAGACCCCATTTCATGTAGATTATTCTATTCAATTATGCCTCCATAATTGTAAAGAAGTATTTTAAAACTGCCTCCTTGAAGTAGTAGAAACTAGGTTATGACATGCTGTAATCCATGGGTGTGTTTTTGGGAGTTCAATTCATGAAATGTCTATCCTAATGGGGTCCAAACAGTAACAGTGTTCTCTTAAAAACATAAAATCACAACATGACGTACAAGTGTCAAACACACTCACCTATATATATCAGCGGTTGAAGAAGAGGACATTCTCCAAGGACCCAATAAGTGTTCTAATTCTCTTTCTTTCTCTTTCTCTCTCTCTCTCTCTCTCTCTCTCTCACACACACATACACCCACCCAGGCGCACACACCATAATTGGCTTTGCACAGCCTCCTAAAACTGACCTCACAGGATATGCTGCACAACAAGCAGTTCTTGCATTAAAGCACAGTTTCCCCTCAGATAAATGCACCTTTGGGAGTTCATTTGGAAAAAAAAGAAAATAAACTAGGCAATTTAGAGCCGAGTGGGCGCGCGAAGATTAATGGTGTCCTAACAAAGAGAGAACAATTGATCACAATGAAAGCAAGACAGCGGGGTGGCGACATCAATCCATGGGAATTTGGAGTGGTTTTGTGCGACTAATGCCAAAAGAAAATGCGATTATGAAACAGCTGGGGCTTTCAGTCTGCTCTGCACTTGCTGGGAGGCTCTACGAAGAGGGGAGAAACCCCTGACAACTTACTCCCACTCCCCTGCCCTGGTGTTCTTTTTCTGCCCGATCCTGTTCTGTCCTCTGTCGTATCTGCAGGAGGAACAAGTGTCAATAGGCAGGCTGGTCAGTGGAGCCCATGTGACAGTGCTTTGGTTCAGGAACTCCCCGGGGTGTCGAAATGAGGCGTTGCAGCACAGACAGACAGGCAGGAAGGAAGAATACTGTGTGACAGCTCAATGCTGTGGAGGAACATGGCTCATTAGCTGTAACTATAACTAGCAAAAGAGGAAAAAAAGAAGCAACGCCTGCAACAAAATGTTTCTTATATCAGTCCCATCGGACCATCAAAGTAGGGTGCAGCCGTAAGAAAAACACGTTCCTAACATCCTGGGCACGTTTTTTGCTCTGACATCCTCACCCTCTGATAACCTTGAAGAATCATTCCATGTGTAAACAAAAATCATGTTCCGATATCTTTTTTTTAATGAACTTGTAAAGTTTGCTTATATCTTGTTCCTCATTAAGACAGAGCTGTTTCTCCTGATGCTGCAGGCGTTTCATTACTATACACCAGGAGATTTCCCCCGTGGGAAGATCTGGAGTTTTACCGTGAGCCAGGAAAGCAGGAGCAGGCAAACTGCGGCGTTTCCGCCATTACCCAGAACTCAAGGAGCTGCTGCGTTTATAAACACAGATCTCAAATATTAAGATGTAGTCTACAGATGAATATAAGCTGCAGCACACAGCAATTTAATCCAATGCATGCAAGGAAATGCGAACGCTTTTGTTGCCGAAGTATCAGGCTGTAAACCTGACAGAAACGTGGTCGACCCAGCCTGCCTCTGCAGGAATGACCATTTAATGTGTTTTTCCCCCCAACTGTTCTCACACAGAGAAGGTTTGATGTGACCAATGTGTTCGTACCCTGTGTCGCCTCCTTCTTTTGGTTCCTAAAGCTTAAATGAACTTTAGCAATTAAATTTTCATTCATATAAAGAATTAATGGACTTCCTGTTTGTTCCATCCAATTACACGGCGGGTGGACAGGCTCTAATGGGAGATGACAGGGGTCCTCAGTCTGCCAGCCATGTCTAACAACATTTATTAGCATCTTGTTGACTTTTGTCTCTCAGTATTGCCCTAATGTCAATGGACATACGAGGTAAGTGAAAGTGTCACTGGTGGACCGTCCAGTTCTGCTCCTTTATCCGTCACAGAATGCACCTACTGGCCAGGAGCCTGCGCTCATCTCCTGCCTAGTTTGTCTTTCAGTGTATCTCAACTCTGAGGTTGATTTAAAATAAAGATACCTGCAAAGACATCTTCGTGTGCTAAATGCTTTGACCCAGCGTCTGCGCTTTTCATGTCACTTCTGTTGTGACTCAGAAGGCGGCCTGCTGCCCTGGCTGCCTTGGAAGCCTCTGTGTTCATGGCACGAGCCGCTGTTCCAGCGGAGCCGGGTGGAGGCTTCCGCGCGTGCTCCAGCCGTCAGAGGGGAAAGACAGCCCACTTTTACCAGCACGGCACTCCCCAGTCAAGCTCCAGAGGACTGCTGACACTGGATACCAGTGGTGTGAAAATAAAGCTGTGGGGCTTTTTACTCTAACCCCCCCCCCCCCCCCTTTTTTTAATCATGCAGCTCATTATTGATGGTAATTTTTTTTTTTAATTATCTTTGTCAGCTCTGAGGAAACTTGTAGGGCAGAATTCTTTACAGATCCACGCCTGATTTTTTTTAAAAACACTTAACAGGTGTATCTCATTGCATGGATACGAATGTTATCATTATAAATTACGGATGCGATTCCTGTCCCCCCTCCCCCCTCGAGGTTGAGTCACTGTCAGTGATGTGACACACCAGCTTCCTGTGTTGCATGACAGCTCTTGATGGTTTCTCCTCACTGGGTGGTGTGAAGGGTGGAGACCCAGCGATAAAGAGGGATATAGAGGACACAACATGGCTGCTCCACTTTCACAGGGCATTAAAGTGGGACAATCTGTTCCTTGGATGATCTCCAATTCTACTTTCTGGGGACCCATACACTGAAAATATATCTATACACATGCTCTGTCCTACATAGGGAGAAAGGGAGCGAGAAAAGGAGACACAGAACTGATGCGGCTGTCCGTCTGCAGGAGGTTGGCTTGAGACTGTGCAACAGGCCAGAAGAAGAGAGGAAACGATCAAACACATGATTTGGTCAAATGTAGCAGATAAATGATGTGAAACTTTTATCTCCGGATTTCTCTTCTGCGCTTTCTGTCTGTTTTCTTGCTTTTTTGTGCAGCCACATGGGCTCAGCTTTATCAGCATCCTTTGTGTGATGTGTAACTATCAGAAATCTGGCTTCTCATTGGCTCATCATGGGGAATTTATGCATTTAGATCTCATAAGATGAAGGGAAATGTATAAATTATTTATTATAACACGTCCATTTTAAAAGCAGCAGTAGTAAAAATAATGCAGGAACCAGAAGGGAAATGTCGTTGGCAGGGAGAATAAACGAGACGGATTCATGTCTAAGAACGGCCCGATCGGTGTAAACAGAAAGTAGAAAGTCATTCACTTCTGTCAGAACAGCAGCAGCACTTTTCGCACCGCCAATGTTTTCCCCGGAGAGGGAAAGGTGACGACTGCAGACGGAGCCGAGCGAGGTGCTGAGTGACAGGACGGGGAACAGAGAGATGAAGCTGAAAAGCCAGGATGGCGGCTCTTACAGGGGGAGGATTTGGATTTAACAACGGCACCTTTTGCAGAAGGCTTCTCTTCCTTTCATCCTTTTTTTTAATCTGTCGTTTTCTGCTGAGTCGGGCTTTGCTTTCTTCTCCTCTTTATTTGGTTCAATCTGATTACTCTGCTTTATGCAAACTATAGCTTTCTTTGTCTCCATCGCTCTCCCTCTGTCTCAGGTGTATTCTCAGTTCATTTTACATCCCAATTATTGGGCTTCTCCCTGCTCCCGACTGTCTCTCCAGTTCCTTATCTGGCTGAGACTCACTGCTGTTCAATATTTGATGAGGGTTTATTCATAAATCGGCCTCGGCTCTTCCCTCCTGTGTACTCAGACAATAGTGGCATCTGCTCAACCACACAGTTAACATGCTCTTGTGTCGGTCCTTGAATGGCCTGAAAATGATTTATGAATCAGAAGTGGGTCCACTGGTGTCTGCACGCTCCTGATTATACCCAGATGGTTGTTTTTTAAACACGTGATCTTAAATTTCTTAAGGTTTATTGATTATGGTCTCATGGATCGGTATGGTTAGATAGAACACAGCCTCAGATTCAGACTCTTAAGTCGTTAAATCCTTTTCCCCTCACTAGTTTTCTCCGTCCTGCCTCGCCTGTGACAGGCACTGTGTTTGCAGCGAAGTGGCCCACCTTGTCACTCCGAGAGCATCTTGGGGAATCAGGCAGACACTCCCTGCCATCTCGTGGCGCCTCAGAAATGCTCGACCAGCAGACTTCCTCTTGGCCGGTGAAACACAAGGACAGAGCAGCCGGGATGGTTCTTCTGCTGCTATCGGGCCAGCTCAAATCCGCACTGTCAACAAATACCACAGCATACATGTAGTTCAGCTGAAATCCACTTTATTTTGGTTACATGTGATATCTTAAACCGATCTCAGACTCCCAACTCATCGAATATTCAAAACGCCCAACTGCCAAGAGACATCGAGGAAATAACAGACAAGGGGGGCACCAGGAGATTCTCTTTTGAGAATTATTAATGTAAAATTGATTTGGGATTTGGCATAGCAGGCCTCCATATGTTCTGTCTTGGTTGTAAAAGCGGCGTCAGGGGCTCTGCCGTCACTATCCAGATCTGCAGGCAAACACATATAAACTGTTGAATTCACATGTTCCGGCTATGAAGACGGAAGGAGGGGTGTCTAACTGGACCACGTTGGTGTTGTCGGGCAGGTGGAGGAGGAGGGTATATGGGTGTGGTTACAGCATCGCGTAAAGATTGCATTACACGATGAATTCTTGACATGGACAGCATTCCGAGGGTGTGGTCTGCATATCCATCTCACGCTCCTCTGCAGCCGCTGCCTGATGCAGATGTTGTCCATCAGCCTGCAAGTCCCCCGTCCACTGGCAGAAAATGTGGACCAGCTCTGTGCTCATTGACTTGTGTGCAGCTATTAGCGTAGCCTGCTGTTACTATTTCCTCAAATATTGCACATGCCTCATCTGAACTGTGTGATAATAATCTAAGAAGTAAATGAGTAAGTGACTCCATTTTCTGCCTGTTTCCCACAGCATGTTGCAGGAGGTGAAGCCAGTCTCATGGGATAGTCATGTTTAGTCTACATGACAACTATGTCACTCAGCCCTCTCTGCAGTGACCCCCTGCACCACAAAGGATGCTGGAAAATAACGAGCACTTTTATCCCGGTCAGGATGACAAAGATGGGGAGGATGAAGAGGAGGAAGAGGGGCGTGGAGGAGAAAGCACAGATGGAAATGGTGAGAATGGAGAGTTAGAGAGTCCCGAAGAGAGAGAGATGAGGGGAGGACGTCAGAGCTGGGAAGGCAAAGCTGGCAACGTGATGAAACCAGCCGCCATCGTGGTCGGCCGACAAAGAGCAGGCCGCCCGCCGAAGCAGGCTGTCACGCAGGTGACCAGTCAGGCCCAGACGCATCATCATGTGGCCAATAAACATCATCTCAACGCAGCCTATCAGCAGCCTCCTCACCCAGGCCCCAGTGTCCCGCAGAAGAGGCGAGCCCTGATGGAGCGCAGCATGACCGCCGTGGCTCCACTGGAGGACACGTTCCTGACCATGATGGTGTTCCGCGTAGGAATCCCTGACATCAAACAAACAGTAGGTGCATGTTGCAAAACAAAGCAGAGCAAAGAGACACACACTTAGACAGTAACTAAACCTCTAGGCTTTGCCTGAAGTGCGTCTGAAGGTCTTAATTATATGTCCTGGGCCACTTAAGACACGCCCGGCCACTCTCCAACAGCATAAACTCACATCAACGTGTGAGCTAATGAGCTGCCCATGAGTGACTCTGACAGTAGCAGCGAGGAGACTCCTGCTTCTGAAGCTAATGTCACACCACAGATTGCTGAGTCGACTAGAGCTAGTTTTTAAAGGGGGGGTTTCGTGAAGAAAGCTGTCTCCAAAGCAGCTGAGTCAATAGCACAATATAATAGCAATAACTTAGTTTCTACCTATAGAGGGCAGTCACTCTCAATGTTTACAACAAAATACACCAAATTTAGATATTTCATACCCAAATACATTTGTTTCCAACAGAGGGAAAAACAGATTTGAGGGTTTAGTTACTCTTTAACCAACTCTTCTTGACTCCCATCTGACCAAAAATAAAAGTCTAATACAGAAAAATTAGTCAGCTGTGTCTCAGACACAGGGATGAAACACACAATACACTTCACTGCCTCTTTTAAAGGAAATGTATTCTCTTAAAGTTCCAACACTATGGAATGAAACAGGAAGTGTAGGTCAGTGGCATGATAGCAGACTGTGTTTAGCTGCAATATTCTAGCCTAACTCACACATTTAGTAATAATCCCTGCTGGAATTATCAGTTGTGTCAACTAGAAACATGGATGTATGTGTCATTTCCACCATCCACAGCACTGCTGCTGCCGGCATCAACCCACATTACCGTAGTTGCAGACATTGCTGCTTGCCACCCAGCACTGTTAAATGAGGCTGCTTTGTTCAGAATTTGTGTGGTTTGTAATTCATTTTGCCTTGATGTTGTAACCTGACTATAATCTAAACCCTAATAATATGACGGGTATTTTTAGACAAACGCTGGGGTTCAAAAGCAGCACTAGGGAGGAGCCTCTTTGGATTGAGACAATATCAGTGTTATGAAAGCACATTTCTTATGTGGACAGGTGTGGAATTAGCAACACCCTTTTTTATCACACAACAGTCCCCAAATGAATGTAGAAAACAAAACAAATGTGTTCAGTGTCTCACAGGCGCTTATATGTTGCGAAAGAGCGGGGAATTGAAATCCTTGGGTCACAAATTGTAATAACTGCTTTCCAAAACTTTTAATGGGAAATTTGTGTCAATTCACACTTTCAGTAGTTTACTGCAGTGACAGGTGAGAATTGTTTAGCCCACACATCACGTTCAGGTGAGAACCAATGCCCCAGTGTCACCCCTCCTCTCATCTACTCCATTTCCAACTCCCAGAACATGCCGATCGTTCTACATGTCAGCTAATCTGCCCTCAATTGCTCATTATCTAATACGTTTTTAATGAGTTCTGGGAGGGCCGGGGATGTTAGTGATGCTGAAAAAGGGATATGTGGAAGAAGGCGTCGCAGCCACAGGCCTCACTTCGTGCTCTGCAGACCACTGGCATCAAAGTGGCACCTCGAACCCCACAGCAGAAGTGCCATTACTGAGCTGAATGAAAGAGGAAGAGGAGAGGTGGGGGGGGTGAGATGAATGCAACAAAGGGAAAAATGGTCTGAGATAAATCAGAATAAAGCATTTATATATGTGCATTTAGAGGAGCCAACCATTGCACAGTGAAAGTCTAAATAACTCCCGATTGGGGACCAGCAGTGCCAAAAGGTCAAAGCACAGAACAGAATGATGGGGTGAAATGTCACTTTGATATATATTACGTTTGCATTACAGCACATACACACGCACGCACGCACGCACTCACACACACACACACACACACACACACACACACACACACACACACACACACACACACACACACACCACACGAGACACAGAGACCACAAAGACATGGTTACGTCAAGTGTGGCCTCCCTTTAACTATGGAATTGGTTGCCATGCCAATAGAGTAGCTAGTGCAAGCTAGTGCAGAGTTGGGAAGTGATGGAGGGTAAGTGGGGGGAACAAGCGTCAGCCTGCCATCCCTCTCATAAAAGCTCACTTCTGATCAGCTTCTGAAGACAACACCACACAAGCTGTGGAAACCCCAGAAAATACAATATACTGGTGTTTGGGTAACGCAACAATCACTGTAAATTCAAATTAGATGTGTCACATTCGCCCCGGGGTGACTCATGTAGGTAAGAGCTGGCATTGTGCATCAGAGAATAAGAGAATATACCAGAAAGATGATCTTCATCATCAGTCTCGCTGTGTAAAGTGTAATTTGTAAGATTCGGTCAGTACTCGGGGAGTTCAGACCTCTGACCTCCGCGCTGCTCTGTGCTCTCTGTCTGTCAGCGGTGTCTCCAGTTTGATCTGGACTCCAACGTGTGGGACGCTAAACAACAGATCATCTGCTCTCTCAACGAGTCACTGTGGGACGTTTACAACTACGGCCTCTTCCAGCCTGCTGGAGAAGGACGGGACGCCAAGTTCCTGGAGGAGGAGCAGACCCTGCGGGAATACTCCCACTCCTTTGAGAAGGGGGTGCCTTACCTGGAGGTACGGGGGGTAGATGTAGTCAGAGTGCTTCAGTGGACAGATCTATGCCGTGAGACATACTTCTGTCCTCTTATAATTGTATGATACTTAAAAAATTGCTTAAACATTTAAAAGAATATTATATAATGACCAACTTTACTCACAGATGTGTTAGCACACCCATTTTCTGAGCCTTAATCTCATTTCAGGTCCTTTCTGGCAAAACTTAATTTCCAACTCCTGGTTTTAATCGCATTCTGCGCATTACACATCCTGAAAATTAAATTATATTTCAGCACTTAGTGATGAATCTGCTGCAATGGTGTAGAATTATGTCACAGCACCCCCTGCCGGTAGAACAGTTGTGAGCGTTGATGAGGAGCCAGGGTGGGGCTGAAGTCTTCACACGCTTCAGCTTTGGTTTACATATTTGGAGGTGTTGTATATATGGGGATACTGATGAGGGCTTCAGGGTATCTTATCCATGACCGCCTGTATTTATAACACAAGCGACGTCAAGCGAAACGTTTCAAAGCTTGAATTTGAGGCTCGATTCTGTTGTTTGGAAGACTTTCTGGTTCCTTTTCATGAGTTGTTAATGCACATTTACAGTTACTGAACCAGATTGGCTCCATTATCCTGGGGGGAACACTGTTGTCTGAGGTCCAGGGTACATGGCACAGCTGGAGGTGGAGGATCTATAAACTCTCTGCCAGCTGATTCCAGGAAAACAAGCCCTGTCGGGTGGTTTTGATTAGACAGGAGGTGGAATCCAATCTCAGTCTGGTCTGATCTCAGTGTTCTTCACAGGATATTAGTGGCTCAGTGGAAGAATTATTCTCTAGATCTTTTTTTTCCTTCCAGTGACACTGTTTTTTCACCCCATCTTGAAAGATCTCAAACTTCAACTAAGACTGTTTAGAGATGCTGAGAAAAATTCCATCGTTTAAACAAACACAACTTTTATTATGATATTTGATGTCACAATAAAGAGATGAATGGAAAAACTGAATTACTCTTTCCCCCCTGCTTTACAGTTCAGGTACAAAACCAGAGTCTATAAACAAACAAATCTGGATGAAAAAGCTCTCTCCAAACTCAGCACAAAGGTATCAGCTCAATACCATCGTAAAGATCCATTTATCTCTGGTCCCATCAGCGTAATCTCCTCCTATCCATCTCAGGCCAGTTTGAAGAAATTCCTGGAATACATCCAGACTGGATCAATAGAGAAGATTACTAAAGTCCTGGAGAAAGGTTTGGATCCAAATTTTCATGACCCGGACAGTGGAGGTGAGTTTTCCTCATCTTAGGGGTGATATTATTTAAAATGTGGACGTTATTTAAATGTGGATGCTTATTTCTCCTCCTGGTGTCCTTCTGCGGGTCAGAGACTCCCCTCTCCGTAGCTGTGCAGTCCGCTCTGCCGGTGGAGGCGATCAGAGTTCTGGTCCAGGGAGGCGCGCACCTGGATTTCAGAAACAGAGACGGTTTCACTGCGCTGCACAAAGCTGTTTGGGCTCAGAATCATGCTGGGCTGCTGGTGAGAACTGCAGGGCAACACTGCATCCGTGCAGACCACAAACACAACAAATCCACTCAGTGGGAGTTGAAAACCAGCTCCTACGGGGGGTTTTGCCTTAAGAAGCCTCGAAACTGTGCGTTTCTATTGTTCTCCCAGGTTCTCCTGTCACTCGGGGCGTCCCCAAACTACAAGGACCGTTGTGGCCTGACTCCGCTGTACCACACTGTACTGGCAGGGGGCGACACCTCCTGCTGCGAGACCCTACTGTACTACCGGGCGACGCTGGGGACCAGGGATGAGAATGGCTGGGACGAGTCTCATCAGGTGCCGAGAACAGTTTAATATTTTACATGTTTAATGAAGTCGGCATCAACAAATCCCTCCGCCTGCGGTTTGCACTTCTCTTCCAAGAGATCTGAGAAATGCACCGACGTCTGCCTGTCTGCTGCCAATGACATCATTCCCCATCAGCTCCCCCGTCTCTCTCAGCATCCCTGTCTGTCCTCTACTTCACGTGTCTCTCCACTCTCTTTTTCCTCCTTTCCTTCTCTCTTTCTTCAGCCCAGGGACAAAGAGGAGTATGGAATGGAAGAAATACACAAGGTACCCCCCGCCCCGTCTTCCCCTTGTCCCCAGATAAAGGCACAGATAAAACGCAGACATGCTGATGTGCCTAAAGACTAAACCTAAACCTCTTTAGAAAGATTTCTTTCATACGGTAGATCTGGGTGCATCATAACATCTCTGTGTCATTCTGGTAGATTTGCATTTGTGCTGCGAGTCGGTTGCCATGGCATTTTATTTTGGTGTTGCAATGCTGTCTTTACTGTGTTGTGATATTTTAGTCCCCACAGGAAAAATATCTAGAAACCTCAGTCTTCTTAAATCTCATTTCAGGATATAAATGTTAATGCATTTCTTTATTTCTCTCTCACAATGTCTGATAGCCTCACTCCCCTCTTTCCTTCCTAATTCAATTTTACTGCATGAAATCACCCTTTTCCACTTGTCTCTGACCATTTGTGAATCTTTCTGTCACACGCTTGACATTGAAAAGGCGTGCCAGCAGGGCTTTGCCCAACATCTGGAGCATCTGCTCTTTTATGGGGCAGACACCTCTTCTCAAAATGCCTCAGGGAACACCGCACTTCACATTTCTGCCTTGTACAACAAGGTAAGGTAGAGGAAATAAATGCCACATGAAATAGCCAGAGTGGTCTTTTCTGAACCTGTTAACCTTCTCTGACTGATCAGGAAAGCTGTGCCCGTGTCCTTCTGTACAGGGGGGCAAACAGGGAGGCCAAAAACAAACTCGGTCAGACACCCTTTCAGGTAAATGGGGGCATTTATGTGGCGGTGCTGCTGCGGCATAAATCAATCAACAGTTCTGTTGCAGAGCAACTAAAGATGACGACATATGAAGAGAATTGAGGATCCATCAAAGATTTCCATGTCCCCCTGACTTGTGTTTGCAGGTAGCGATCATGTCTGGTCACTTTGAACTCGGGGAGATCATCAAAAACCATAAGGATTCTGACATAGGTAAGCTTTGACCCCGCGCCGTCTCCTCTGCGGGACATGTTTTTGTTTGTCATCGAGAATCTACTTGATCTCTGACCCTGCTTCATCTTTGTCAAACTCGACTCCCTGAACCTCCACCTGCACACTTCACGCCCCCCCCCCCCTTCAGTGTTTTTTTTGGAATCACCAAAGTATGCTCCCAGGAGAAAAGAGAGCAGCCACACTCTTCCTCTTCCCTCTCAACATTCGCACCCACTTCTGCGCGCTAATAGCGAAAACACCATGTCCCCGTCTGACCCTCCAGTCCTGCCCACCAAGGCTGCGACGAACCCCAACCCCAGACAGGTACCGAGGATTTGGACGAACGTCTGTCCTGACTTACAGGATCGGCCTTAAAGCCCTCACTTGAACATATGGATGTCTCTGCAGAGCCAGCGCAGGGCCTCCATCGGCGTCAGAAGCTCAAGCAGCCCTAGAAATCGCACTCGCTCCCCGTCCAGAGGTAGAGGAGGACAAAGCGATACGGAGGAGCGGCACAGACAGCCGAGGGGAAGGCAAGGGTGAGGAGGAACTCTGAAACATACACTGAAAGGAAACACTCTCTGAATTCTTAGTGTTGGCTCTGAGTGATCCGATGACTCAGACGCAGTCACAGATGCAGCCTGACTGAAAAGCTCGATGTTGTCGCGCTTGTTTTTCCCGATGTGCCAGACCTTCATCCCTCCGTTCTGTAAGGTTCTTCCCCCCTCTTGGTCTCTCTGTAGTGCCACCTCCACGGGCAGCGCAGGAGGTCAGATGAAGCGCATGTACAGCGCAGTGCCGGGCCGGGTTTATGTGGCAACTCGAGCACACTCGGCCATTGGAGAGAGAGAGCTGTCCCTCAGCAAAGGGGACAAGGTCAAAGGTCAGTTTAATTTTGGCTCCCCAAATTACCCCTCGTTTTTTTTATTTAAATGCACTTCAAACGGCAGCCTGAGACTATTTGGTTTCATGTTTACTCGTGTGTGCTTCTGTCTGTACATTTCAGTGTTAAGCGTAGGAGAGGGGGGGTACTGGGAAGGAACGGTCAAAGGTCGCACAGGATGGTTCCCCTCAGACTGTGTCGAAGAGGTGGTTAAAGACGCTCGCTCAGGTGCAACAACACAATCAAGCCTTGCATACTTTCAACTCTTGCTCCATTTGTTATCACTTGCTAGTTTTAATAGGTCTGAAAGTGTTATTTTCTGTCATTGCTGGTGGTTAAAAACCAGATTCCAGCCATGAAGGTGCACCGAGACGTGGGTCACATGTGCCCACGGGCTGGAAGAGCAAGTGCAGAGTCACACTTGCAGCACAGAAACTCACATTTGTCCTATTTTCACAGCTGCACTTCTGCAGTCAGCAGAACCATTTCCCACAGAACATGGCTGAAACTGGTGCTTCTGATTACAGCATTTATCTCTTTACTTTGTGCTGAGCAGAGACGCGCAGCGAAAAGGCAAAGAGGAAGCTTTTCCGCAATGTCACCGTTGGAGCCTATGACGGCACCGACGGCCCCAGGTAAGGAACGATACTGTTGACCTTACAGCTAGTTCATCATTTCAAGGCAGAGATGTAATTCCAGCCTGTTCTTTTGTTTTTTAAAGAAACCGTTTTCTGTAAACTGTAGATTAAATCATCTCCACTGGGTTGCAGCCAGGATCCCAGATTTGAAAATTGACTGATAAAACTAAAATAAACCTGTTGGGCTGCAGCGTCTGATTTATTTTTAGTCTGGGATTGTCAAATGAGTGTAGGAAGCAACTGAACTGCCTGTTTACTGTAGGACCATGAGGGATATCGCTATTTGGCTTTTTTTTTTTTTAGATGACAGGTTTGTCTGCAGATGTTTTATATTTTGTTCTGTACTGTTAATTCTGTGGTAACCTAGCAGTATTGCGAATTGCATGAACGCCTTTCACCCCAATTCGGGCTTCACCTCTTTGATTCCTCCCTCCTCGTCTTTATGTTCCGGCCGGCTTTTGTACAGTGATGCCAGTAATAGCCTAAATGAGCGGAGACGCCACAGCTGCAACTGTTTCCATGCTTTTTTTGAGGCTTGGTCTGCTTGCTCATATGCGTGTGCGTACTTCATCCTGCTGATGAGTCATGAGCGGGCTGAGACACCAAGCATTAGTTAGGTCCCCAGGCTTGTGGGAAGGACTTACCAGTTGCCACTGCAGGGGTTTTACTGCGTCTTACGCACCAGGGCCCGTTGACATTGCCCTTATGCTGCGCAGCTCTCACTGTCATTCAAGGGAGGTTTCCGTTTGAAGGCAGCTGAGCGTGTTCTTAATGGAAATAGCACCAACAGGGTTTATATTACCTGTGCTAAGCTGGCAAAGCATAACTGCAGGACCATTGTGAAGAGGTGCTCAATTAAGAGTGAGGTGATGCAGAGCGCTCTCTCTCATTGCTGGGAGAATGTCAATTACTGTTCCAGAGACAGGAGTGTCGCTCTGCTGCGTGGTGATGGGTGTTTGGAAATGTGTGGGGGTAAAATCCCAGGTGAGAATCAGCCGTTAATGTATCTGATACAGCGGCGCAAATGCTGTCTCGTCCTATAGCGCCTTACCCATCCCCCGCATTCACAACCCCAACCCTTCGTCCCCCCCCCCCACTCTGTAAAATCCTTCTCCTGTCATGTAACAGTACACACACACGCACACACACACAGCAGCTTGTCTCTCCCTATTGTAATAATCACCACTTATCTTTTGTCTGTCTTTCGACATACATTGTCTTTCTCTTGTCTGAACTATGCAGGGTGCACACCAGTGCTCCCTCCCTCCCTCCCTCTCTTCCACTCTCCCGGCTCTCGCTGGAGGAAGAGGAGGTGGGAGGCGGGAGGAGGAGGCAGAGAGCGAGCGCGAGCGTGAAAAAGAGGAGGGGGGCACATGGCAATGGGGGGATGCGGAGAGAGAGATTTCTCTCTCTCCCTCTCTTCTTCGTGGCCATCACTGGGCCCCAGAAACAGGAGCGTGTGGTTCATTTACAGGTAGCGGCTGTTTCCTCATTCATTGGCTGGCTATGGATGTGAGGAGAGGACAATGGAGAGAGGGGAGAGGTAGATGATGCTACTGAGAGGCCGTGCCTCTTCAAAGACAGACTAATAAGCTATATATTCTGTATGTGCGTGTGAGTGTCATCGTAGATGTGTACGGTTCTTATGCATGTTAATGCCTGTGGGATGGAAGTGGCATGAATGGAGTCTCTGCAGCATGTTTATTTCTGTGTCTTCCTCCCGTGCGCCTCTGAACGACGTGTGCGTGTGTGTTAGAGCACATATTGATGCGTTTCAGTCAGACAGTGTGGGTGTATCGCATTCTGTTTGAGTCATGTTTTCTTTAAGCAGATATTTTCATTCATCTGGATTTCACATTTACTGCCGTCGCTCTGAAATTTGCTGCATTTTCATCCCGCTTTCACACGTCCTGGTGTGTCAGCACGTGAGGTATCATGACGGTATATGAGGATCATAGAGAATAAGTCAATAACTGTGAAAAGGTTTTTATCGGTTTCTGTCTCTAATCTTAGATGGTGTCGAATTCTATGGATGTCTGAGTGTGTGTGTGTGTGTGTGTGTGTGTGTGTGTGAGTGTGTGTGTGTGTGTGTGTGTGTGTGTGTGTGTGTGTGTGTGTGTGTGTGTGTGTGTGTGGACACCATCATAATATAGTGTTTGCCGTATTTGTGTGAATGTGACATGCTTGTTGAAGAGCTACCATTCAATGATGTTTGTGTTTCCCTCACATCTCCAATCACAGTGTGTCACCAACATCAGACAAGTGCCTCACTTCTGTGCACATGTGCACATCACCAACCTGCCCGCATTTGCAGCAAATTAATGGTAAAACCGGTCTCTTTTTTTCTTTAGTAATTGGAAATAGAAGATGGGAGTGACTCGGGAGGAGACCCTGGTTGGCAGTAGGCTAGCTAGTATGCTTAAATCTGGGACATGTGAGAGTTTAATGGCCCTATATATAGTTTTCAGCACGTTACTGGGAATTAGCACTTTAATAGCAATTCAGTCCGCAATGCAACTTAGAACCACCTGAAAGGAGAGTGCAGGAGGGTCCATGATTCCTGCTTGTAGGAGTAGATAGATCAAGAGCCTAGTGGATCGGCCACCCACTCCG
Source organism: Takifugu rubripes (assembly GCF_901000725.2). Lineage (NCBI taxonomy): Eukaryota > Metazoa > Chordata > Actinopteri > Tetraodontiformes > Tetraodontidae > Takifugu > Takifugu rubripes. The sequence goes on from NC_042285.1 coordinate 11,455,622, forward strand.
TGTTACTTTGATCCTTAGAGAAGGAAAGCGTGATGGCGGACAGGGTGAGAGAAACAGGAATGAGGTGTGAGGAGCAGATGGCTGCAAGGCGGCCATGCGTTGGCGAAACAGTAACATTGATGGAGAACACACAAGGGGTGGACCTCAGTAGGGGAAACTAGCGATCGTCTGTTCTGTGATAAAGTTACGGCTTGGTGTGGAAGTCTGGATCTGCAGGCCTGTGGGCAGCCATGTCACGAGTCTGCTGTGTCCCTGCAGTTCCATAAACTAGTGCACACGAGGTGGGGTAAATACGCAAAGCTGCCTGCATCTGGAAGACAAAAGGAGCTTTGGAATCTAATCCTGCTGCAGTATTTTAGTGCTAGACACACATGAGGGATCCACAGATATGCTGCACGTCTCAGTGACCCGCGGGACGTTTGGGGGTCACAGACAGTAGCTAAAACTGGACTTAAAACAGGAACTTTATGTTTGTGGTCCACTGACTTACTTTTTCTTAAAGTTCAACAGTAAATTTAAACATATCATCAGTCATTTAAACATAACACATTTAAAGAATCAAATATAAAAACAACCTAGCTATATTCCGATTAGTAAATATTTCCTAGCCTTTTGGCTATGCCAAATAGTTTTTTTCCTGTGTAGTTTTAATAATCAGGCTATGATAATTAAGACTTTTTAAGACGTTGCTTCAACAAGCCTCACATCATCAATTCTGCTTGACTGTTTGAGCAAATCAGATTCTCTGATTTGTCCAGGGCCAGTTTCAGTTCAGAGAAGATCACAAATTAACACCGAGATGTGCTGCCAAGTAGAGAATTTTTCTGGATTTCCTCTCTCGTCTCAGAGCTCTGTTGAAGCTACGTGTTTCTTTTAAGACTGTGTGAACCTGGTTGCATGTGACACTGTGGAGTTTATTTACCCAGGCCCATATTAGGGAAGGAACCGTACAGCAGCAAGGCCGAGCATCCCAAACATGTTTAGAGAATAATAAAGGAGCTTTCTGGGCCAACTGTTATATTGCTTCAATAGCGTCATAAAAAAATCACCATCGGTCTACGTTATTGCAGTTTTTACCCCCCTGCGCTCTGCTCTTTGTGTAAGTAGAGCTGTTGCAGAAAGAGATTAGAGCATCTACATAATTTGAAGCGTCACGTATGACCAGTGGTGCACTGGAGCCGGTAAAGCAGGATCTTTGCAAAAAAGATGCCAGAGGCAGTGAGAGCTAATGCAGCGGTTTATGTACACTTAGAAGTTACCACTCTCAGTGAGGCGGTATGTGCACATTTTTCTAATTTCCCCCCAGCTGAGAGCCTGTCAGCTCTAGCTGGATTAGACTGTGATACAGGAAGTCATCTCACACACACTTCTTCCCAATGAGATGCTTCAATATTTCCCTGCCATCAACCCTTTTATTCACTGAGCTTTTTGTTTGACATTCTCTTTCCCACCTTTCTTTCTGCTGCAGTGTGATTTCATAATGTGATGCAGTATGGCTGTTTTGCACATTCACAAAATGCCTTTTTGCATAACAATAATAGTTTTGTGTTACTATTTAAAATAACTCGCTCTAACCGTGGTTCTCCCTCTCTCTCCCCTTCACTTCTTCTCATCCTCTGTCATACATTTAACTCTTTAAAGTGACTACATCATTAAGGAGAAAACTGTGCTCCTACAGAAGAAAGACAATGAGGGCTTTGGCTTTGTCCTTAGGGGAGCCAAAGGTGGGATATTTTCCAGAATCCACACCACAGAGTGTTATTTCTATATTCTTACGTGCTCTTTCTTGTTCCTACCGTGTTAATTCAGTCCCACCTTTCCAAATCTCATTCAGACACTTTGTCCTTTGCAGCTCAGACTCCTATAGAGGAGTTCACGCCAACGCCAGCGTTCCCCGCGCTGCAGTACCTCGAGTCTGTTGATGAGGGGGGCGTGGCCTGGAGGGCAGGCCTCAGGATGGGGGATTTCCTCATCGAGGTCAGGCAAAGCTACCAGCCTTGACTTGAACATTCAGCCATTTAAGAAAATCAGTTAGTGGCACAATATACATTTCTGTTAGTGGAATGTTTCTTTTTTTAAATTCCCTTTTTTAATGGCAAAAGTTAAAGGATCATTGAGATCACTGAGAGTAAATGAGAACACATTGGTATCATGTTTCTTATCGTATCTATCTCCACGTGTTACCTTTCCTTATATGGTAACTTACATTATTAAAACACTCGGAGTGCTTAAAAATCTTGATGTTTAAGCTAAAGACAATAAGGGATTGTTTGAGTAAGACTTGCAGCAACTTTCATGCTAAATTTTACCTTTGAGTGTCACCTTTTTTAAATTCTAAGAAATGTAGAGCTCTTTTTAAAGTGATCCAAATGTGTTCTCCTTGTGGATTTCTGACTTTCAGTACAAAATCTTTTTATGCATGTAATGCTTGTTTACTCACTGCTTGTGATTTTCAGGTGAACGGCCAGAATGTGGTGAAGGTTGGTCACCGACAAGTGGTCAACATGATCCGACAGGGCGGCAACAGCCTCATGGTAAAAGTTGTGATGGTTGCTCGAAACCCTGAACTGGAGGAGACTGCTCGGAAGAAAGGTAAGTCAAATCCTCCTATGTCATTCCTATCCTGTGTTTATGGGGTGTCAGCAAAGCTGATTGCATGTTTACTTCACTCTAAACGCCTGTTGCAGTGGGGTTGTCATTGGTGACTGCATGCTTATACAAGAATAAACATTAAGTCTACCCTTGGCTGGCTTTTCTTGGCAGCTCCGCAGCAGACTAAAAGACTGACTCCTCCTGCCATCGCCCTGCGCTCCAAGTCAATGACATCAGAGCTGGAAGACATGGGTAAGATGATCCAGGGGACAGTACTGTATGTGGAGAGTATTTGGATTTATGGGCAAAAAATATGCAGTATTTGTTTCCCTTGGGAGTTACATTGGAAACAGATTTTTGAAGCTCTGCTACATGATGGTACAACGTCATCATAGAATAAATTTACATCTCAGTTGATGCAAAGAAAATAGGTGTGATTTCGTTCTTTTTTTGTTGAATGACATCACACTTTTAAAAATAATTTGCACTTCTACACTTTCCCATGAAGGCAAAAGGTGATAATGAAACATGTGTGATGCAAAAGCCATGGCTTTGAAATAGCACCATCAGTCATTAACTTCTCTGTTGTTTTTCTTCCTTCTGTTTCCAATCGGTTGCTGCAAGCAGTGGATAAAGGTGGGAGAGTCATGGATTTTCCAGCTCTCATTGTCATTTTCACCTCCATCGCCATCCCTCTCATCACACCAGTATTCACCCCATCACATGTATGAGTATGTATTTCATCCTTTCAGTTGCTAAATAGGCTGGACGGCAGTTTTAGTCACAACTAATATCTGTTTCCTGAATTATATATGCTGTAGCTGCTTCACCCTGGAAAAAGAAAACAGGTGAATATCAGAATTTATCATCAGCCCCATCAGCCCGTGAGCTTTAATTAAAAATCAGCCTGTTTGATGCTTTCCCCCCTCCTCCTTCTTTAGACTACGACTCTTCCCAGGGTCCTGATAAAAAGAGGACAGTTTATCAGATGGCTCTAAGTAAGAAATCAATCTCTCCACACTTGTCATACTCTAAATGGGTGCTTTGACACCTTAAGGGGAAAGGAAGAGGTTCAATAAAATCCTCTTATTTGTGTTTACTGGTCTCGCTCAGTTCTCTCAGATTCTGTTATGCTCTGTCTTCTGTTTAGACAAACTGGATGAAATCCTGGCTGCTGCCCAACACACCATTACATCAGACAGCCCGGGTCAGAGGGGTCATGTAGGCAGGAGGGACCGAAGCAAGAGTATTGTTCCTAACGTCTCCAGTGAGGTACAGTGGGAATGAGAACTAACACAAACATTAGCAAACTCAAAACAGTCATAAGCCTTTCTGCCAGCTCTTCCTTTCAGTTGTATAAACAGGTTACAAACAGGTTGGATATTCATGGCAATGACCGATACTAGTAATAAATCTACCCCTAAAGGTGCATTTAATATTTTAGCAGTGTGCTCTTCTTCCATCACTGCACTTTAAAGATTGTTTTTTAACAAATGCATCATGGCTAAGCATCTGATTTGGTGTGAGTCAGATTGTTTTCATCTGTTTATAGTCTGTTAAATAATATATTAGTATTGTGACCAAATATCGATTATGCAGTTTCTTTTATATTAGCCTAGCAGCCATCATGACTGGTTTATTTTGGGGTCCAAATCGTATTTGCGTGTTCCGTTCTCACCCCCTACAGCAGCCTTATGAGCAGCCGACATCAGTGAGTATGCCTCAGCAAGGACAAGGGTTTGGCTATAACCAAGCTCACTTTCATCCAGGCCACAGTCAGCAAGCAGTCATGATGAGGCAAAAGTCCATTGGTAACTGCAAATGTCACAGAGACGTTTCTGCTCAACATATACTTTCAAAGTTGATATCTGTAACTATATGTACATCTTCTCAGGTGGAGAAGAGGAAAGGCAGTTCCTTCACCCCCCTGGTATTAAGCTGGCTCGCAGCCTTTCAATGCCGGGCCCTGAGGAAATTCCGCCACCCCCTAACACATCTGCACCAGAACCACCTCTATCTGCAGGTCTTCACCAAGTGAGAGGGCCTGCTTTACCTCCAGTATCTCAAGCTCCCTACCAAGCGGGTCAAACAGGCCATCCTACTTATGCGGGCTATGACAGAGGTGGAACTGGTGGGATGAATCAGCAGGTCATGGTTCCCACCCTCCGCCGACAATCAGAAGGACTGTGTGTACGAGAGGCTGACGCACCTAAGAGAGGTGGTGGCAAAATGGGAGGGTTAAGGAGAGGCTATAGCAGCGCTACACCACCTACAAGTGCTAAGCCCAAGACCCAACATGTGCCACAACATAGCCCACACGTGACTAACCAAGACCAAGGTGGAGGAGGTTCCAGGGCAGGAGGCAGGAGGGGTGGTCGAGGGGCTTTGACAAAACAGTCGAAAGTGGAAGATGGGTTGAGACAGCACAAAGGAAAAGCAAGTGCGGCTAAAGAGAAGAGCTCCATCCCTATTCCTACTATTATTGTCAAAGCGCCCTCAACAAGCAGCAGTGGCCGAAGCAGTCAGGGTAGCAGCATGGAAGCTGAGCCTTTGCAGGATGCAGAGGACCAAAGCCCAACTGATGCAATGTCAGACAGTCACAATGCTAGTCTACCCTCACCGCTTATGTCTTCACCTCCTCAGCCCCCAACATCTACTACATTGCCATCATCAAATGCTGGTCCTTCTGTTTCCTCACAGCAAAACCTGGAAAGTTTGGACTACACGGCAACATTTGCAACAACCTTTGGGGGAGGAAGAGGAGGAGGGGCACGTAGAGAAAGGGAACGTTTCAAAGAAATGAGAAGAAAAAGTGCTTCTTTCTTCCTCTCATCTGAGGATGATATCCAAGGAGAGGCAGGGGGAGGTGTAGGGGAAGGAGTGCCAAAAATTCAGCCTTTGCAGATGGACGTGCCCATGCCTCGGCTACGTCCCTCCAAATCTATAGACGAGGGAATGTTTTCTGGGGACAACTATGTCAACTATTCAAGCAGCATGCCCCCAGCTTTTGGACTGCCTGAGTATTCTTCTTCTGCAATCAGTCAAGATGGACAACCCAAGTCAGCTCCTTCAGTATTTGGGATGCAGCCCACTACCTTTATTCACCCACTTACAGGAAAAGTTTTGGATCCCTCTTCTCCACTTGGCCTAGCACTGGCAGCGAGAGAGAGAGCATTAAAAGATGATCGCAGGACACGCAGAGAGGACAGACACTTTGGCCGGCAACTGTCCACAGTAGGAGCATTTCCTACTCCAGTCCAGACACCAACCCCTTCATTATTTGCAACGCCCACTCAATCTGCCTACACCTCCCCTGTGTCCCTCCACTTAAGCTCTCCCACAGCTACCACCTCACCTGCATCTCTAAGTCGACCTCAATCGCCCAGGATATTAAGAATAGGAGGAAGCGGAGGTGGAGAGAGGGTAGAGAGAGAAAAAGAAGGAGGACCCAGAGAGGGCCTCCGAGTTCGCTTCTCTGAGGACAGAAACAATCAATATTCAAATCAGTGTCACCCACAGAGCCCCAGAGAGAGACAAAGAGAAAAAGAGTTGTATGATACTAGATATGCACCAGCCATACAGCCTCCTCCACCGCCATCTCAACCTGCACCTCGCAGACCCTCTTTTCTGCAGATGGAAAGCACTGCACAGGGAAATTACATCCCTCAGTACACTGTCCCTACAGCCCCTGGACAGATGTCTGAAGCTATGGATGATGCAAGTTCAAGGATGAGTGGAGGTCTTGGACTCATGGTTCTTCCTCCACCAGCTCCGTCAATAGATGCAGATGATGAGTTTGTCTTTGCTGATCCTCTGCCTCCACCTTTACAGTTTGCAAATGGAAAGAGAGATAGGGCCCAACAGTTTCCCCGCCAGCATCAACAACCAATTCAACAGTCTACCAATGCGTCTCCACCACCTCCTCCACCCCTACCACATCCCAAGCCCTCAAACACAGCTCACCCTTCTCCACAGGGAGGTGATTCTGCTACATCTAGTCTTACCTCTTATGACAGCGAAGTTGCCAATCTCACGCAATCAGCTCTTTCTCCATCTTATCCACAGATATTTCCTCCTTCCGCTATGTCCACCACAACCACGCCTGCCTCTTCCACTGCAGCTTTCTCTACTGCATCACTACACAGACCTCATCCAATGTCCCATTCTCATCCTTTTTACAACAGTTCTAATGACTCCTCAGTCTGTGGTCACCCATCAGCCCAGGACAGAGGCTCAGCCACCCTTACAACCACCATGACCTATGCTACCACCTCCGTGACAGCCTCTGTAGCCACCTCGACCACCACAACTTCACCATCATCGTCCAATTACAGTATCTCTATGGCTGGACCAAAAGCTGGGCTCGGCACAGAAATTAAAGCTGCTGACCACATTCATAACTCTACTACTTTACCCAAAAGTGGAGACTGGCAAGATGCAGTGGTGGATTCTGGAATTGAGGAGCTGGATAGTCACAGCAGTAGTGACCACCATTTAGAAATGCTTGGATTAAGTGGTTTGAGAGGGGAGAGGGGAGGAGTTGGGCGAGGGGCAGAGGCTGAGAAACTGGCCGAAAATCATGATTTGTGCACAACCTATTCAGGTGGGCAAGCCTTTGAGGTTCAGAGTGCCAGAAACCCTCTGTTTCCAAAGATGAGTCATTACAAAGAGGGTGGAGGGAAGGGCCTCTCTGTAGCACTGCGCCGACAGAACAGCACAAACCCCTCTCCTTTGCAGCTGCACAGACCAGGCACCCTGGAAGAAGCCAGGTTAGATGCATCTATTGCAGATGACAGGAAGCGCAAGCAGATCCAATCAAAGATGGAGTATGGGTTCAGCTCTGCTCTGGCTGCCTGCTTAGAGAGGCCAGTGGACACTCGATCAGTGAGCTGGGATGAAGTTGGGGAACACGACCTTGGTGGAGGCCGACTACATAGAGACGGAATGGCTTTGGAGGGCCGCAGGCTTCATTCACCACTTTCAGGTGTGAAAGCAAGTATTTTCAATGAACTTAGCTCCAAGCTGCAGCACATGAGCAGCATGAAGAGTATGGATGACTGGAGCAACACTCCCAAGTCTCCCACCATGCACAGGTTTGTTTAAATTTGTCTGTAGTATTTCCACAAAAACATCCAATCTGCTTCTTTTTTTAGGGTAAAAGTTCATTTTCCCCCCATGTCTTTTAGGTATTCTGGAGATTTCACTGATGCATTTCACAGCCCCCCAACAGGCCGCTCCATTTCGCCATTGCCCACTTCCTCTCCACAACATCGTCAGATCCTGACTCCAAATCTGTCTGCCACCCCTTCTATTTCCCCTTCCCCTCAAGTTCCAGTGCAGCGAAGCTGGACCCCCTCTACATCCCCGCAGATGCCATCCTCTCCAGTTCACTCCCACCCTCCCCATTCCCCAACTTACTGCCCATACCCAGCATCACCAAAACATCGCTCTAAGATGCGACGGGCAACCTTTGATTTTCAGGGCAGCCCCACTAAAGGTTCAAGCTCCCGACGCCGGGCTCCCAGCCCTCTGATCTATAATACCGAACAGTCAAATCCCACCCCGCCTAGACCTTCTTCCCTACCTATACTCCCTACTACACCTGTCTACAATAACCCCTTTGACTTCCCCTGCCCCCTCACACCTCCCTCTCCTGGCCATCCTCTAGGTGACGCCTACAAGGTTTCAACTCCACCATTGTTCTCCCCATCGGGTATGACGAGTCCAAACCCACTACTTGTCTCCCGCTCTCTCTCCCCAACCCATTTTCTCTCGGGAGCCTCTTCCCCGATGCACTTGCCCCCCAGCCCTTCCTGTCTCAATTATGCCCATTTCCCTCCTCCTCCAGCCAAACCCTTTGCCATCAAGCCCCTACCTTACTGGACAAAGTATGATGTGGCTGACTGGCTGGCTTATCTCAACCTTGCCGAGCACAGAGAGCGTTTTATAGACAATGAAATAGACGGATCGCATCTGCCTTCACTCACCAAGGATGACTTCTTGGACCTGGGAGTGACCCGTGTGGGACACCGTATGAATATTGAGAGGGCATTGAAGAAACTCACTGACAGGTGAGGGAGGATGAGCAGATGGAGGACAATGTAGAAACAACGTGTTAGAATGTTTTAAAAGAAAGCACTGAATAATGGAGGAAAATCAAAGTGTTGTATTTTTTCTATTTAGCCAACCCAGCCTCTTTTTATTTATGTGATTTTATTAATTCTATCATTTCCCCCCAATCACTTTATCAATATGATTTTTAACCAGTCCTATTTAATTTCCTCTTCCTTCCCATTCTTATTCTTTCATTTGCCCTACTTCTCTTCCCAGACGGCTCTCCTCTCCTTTGCATGTAACCGTGTCCCCCCGAGACACAGACTGAAAGAGTGAAGGGCTGAGTCAAAGAGGAAAGGAAGGGAGGAAAATCAGATTGACAGTAACAGAAGATGTACATAAGAAGAACAGTGGACATCAACAGCCTGTCTGTGTCCAGCACATGTAGAGAATATCTATGATCTCTGTGCAAGAGTGAATAGGAGTGTAAAATTAAGAATATCTCCAGAAAATGACCCTTGTTGACTAAGAAACACACACATATACACACACATATTCACACACACTGACAGATGGATCCTCTCGCCATCTGCTGCAGAACTGAGTAAACTTCTCCAAAGTTCAGAAAGTTTGAAGAGTTGCTGCCGAGGCTGCAGAGATGTCCTCAGAATGATGTGTGAATGAGAAACTGTTGAACGCAAACACACACAAGTCGCCTCTTAAAGTCAGCCAGGGAACCAGTGGTTGTAACCAACAAAAGTATCCTTTTTATCCTTATACCAGAATGGGGGAAGCTACTTTGCAAGCTTATCTTGCGAAACTACATGTAGTTCAGCCTGGTAGTAGTTTGAATAAACTAGAGAAATGTCGTTTGTAAAACTACAGCTAAAAAAGTCACTTTAGCAACTACTCCTATTCATTTAACTCAGCGTTCAACATGTGGAGTATATGAAACTAAATATTACTAACTCAAGTCAATCAAAGCTTTCATCAGACATCTGTTTTTGTTTGGCACTAAACATCTGCACTGACTGGGGCACCAGGAAATATTCCCTCAGAGCACAATAATGTTAAAGTAAACATACTGTACAATATATGTTTTTTAAAAAAAATACAGTTACATTTTATTGGCCAAAATTGTAGTTTGCAAATTTTGTTGTTAAACTAGAAAAATGACCCCAAAAGTATTAAGTATATTTGAAACAGCACAAATTATGAATATGGTTTAATTACCAGCAAGTTACAGAAAATTATAGTCAGGAAATGTAGCTGAAACACATGTAGTTTAAGTCTCCCCAACACTTTATCTTATATAGCTAAAGTTCCGCCCAGTAGAATTTCTATGGGTGTAGTTTCATTTCACTAGTTGTCATTGGTTCACTGGTTAATTTGTTGCTGCAGAACATAGAAAGAACAATGTTGTTAAATTTAACTGAAAAAGAGGGGAGCTATCGGAGTAGTTTAACACTGTTCGTGTCATTTGAAGGAGCGAATCAGCTTTTGTTGTGTGGTTTATTTGTGGCCACACAACAGGTCACAGGAAGGTCAAAAAGGGCTTTTTTCCCCAGCTTCTCTGTCTGCCTGGCTTGATTAATTTTCAGCCTCTGCAACGCTTTTGAGTCTGCTTTGGTGGCAAAATGCTTCTCAAGACCAACATCTCTGCCTTTACGAGGCTCATTCCAGAACACATTTAAAAGATCACCATCTTCATTTTCTTTATTTTTCCTCACTGGTTGACAATCCCAATTTTTACACACACAAAACCATTCCTACCACTTGTGAAAAGGTTATTTAGAGAGAGAGATAGATTTAAAGTGAATTCTGTAAACAGTATGCTACTATGAGGACTATGTTGCTTTAAAACATGAAGTTTCTCTTCAATGAATTCAACTTTAAATCAAAATACATCATTTATAGGTCTATATGTCATGAGGAGATGACAATGGTAACGTGAAATATAGCATAATAAACATGTTATTAAGTATTTAAACATTCTTAAGAATCTTCGTCTTCCAAATTGCGTGGACAAAATTCTTTAATGTTTTTTGTTTTGTTTTGTTTTGCTTTGATTTTGGGTTTTCTGTAAATGCTTTCTCTACTGCTCGCCCCGTGGTGATCCCAGTGAAGCTAAACTATGTTTAATGTGTCTTCTGTGAATTTGAAATGATGACTTTATTCATATGCTACATTGCCACAGTGCAACATTATGAAGGACTGATGAGATGTGAAAGGACTGAGCAGTAATATAGAAAGCATTACATCATATAATTTAATAGTATTTAAGTCTAGTGAAATGCATAAATAATATGACTACACACAAAATGAGCAGACGTATGCAGAGATAAATATATATATATATATATATATTTAAATATACATAGGTTTTGTTTTAATAATATAGACTGATATACAACATGATAGAGGTACAACTAAGGTGTTGAAATAAAAGCTAAATTAAATCGTGGTCCTCTTTTGTTTCTCATTTCTTCTATTTTGTCTTGTGACAGATGTGCGTAATGATCCAGTTTAAAGTGTGTCTGAATTGCCGTCAGGTCCACACTGATTTCCCCCCGTTCGGCGAGCTAATAGGACAAATGGGTTCAGCTCACGGGGAGGGAGAAGATGAGATTCAAGGCAAACAGTGGCTGCGCTCATGCAGAAAGCCAAATTCCATCTGTGAGGCGTTAGAAAGAAACTTGGGAGAGGCTGAATGCTGCATCGCAAGCATGGTTTTCAAGGTTACGTTAGCAGACTACAAATATTGTGTTGCCTGTTTCATCTGTACTGGCTGGCCTATCCTTAGATTTTTCAAGTTAAAAATTGCCTGCGTGCAGACTTGTTTTGTTTGGTGGAGATGAAGCAATAACTGCCATTTTCTTCCTACTGTAAGAAAAAATAGCATGCACAGAGAAAAACACTGCAGGGACGTAAAACCAGTCATCAAACGAAGAGACGAAAAAGCTGGAGATTGGAAACGTTCAACCGAGTTGCCATCAGTGAGTTAGTTACAGAGTTACAGAGTTGATTTGTCACTTCAAACTGTGACTAAACAGTGATCCTGGAACTCAGAAATGGTGTTACTGATCAGGTATGCCAGCGCATAACAGCTGATCGGATGGTGTCATTGAAAATATACTGCAATGTCTGTCATGAAGAAACACACGAGCATATGCACGCATTGGTATTCAGCTTCTACTGCCTCAAGTGAGAAACACTGTGTTATTGTGGGTGGTGAAAGGGGTCTGGTTGAGCTGCTAAAAGCATCAGTAAAAAGACCGAGGGCCACAAAGTAGAGGGGAACGTCAGAAGAACACTGTTCCAGAAGAGCACATCCCAGAACCAGTGAATGTGAGCATGCTTTTTCCAGGTATGACCACAGACAGAATGGCAGGTCATAAAAGGCCACAGTGCTAATGTGACAGTTCCTCTGACACCCCCCCCCCTCCCCAACACACACCCACAAACCTCTGCAGTCACACACATTTGCTAATAAGCTCACATGACTCAGTGCCACACTGACACAATTCTGCAACCAGCAGCACAGTCACAATGAATGTCCACCATGTCATTAGCACCGAAACGAGAGAGAGAGAGGCAGAGGGAGGGAGACGGGTGCAGAGGGGCACTCGGCCCCTTTCGGCTGGTTTTATAGCCTAATGGCAGGGTGAGAAGAACATGAGCGCGCCTGGTAAAGTGAAGGTCCGTGAGTAGAACGAGGAAGGGATCAAAGTAGAAGAGAGAAAGAAAAGTTCATTTGGGTACCAGGAAGAACATCACAGCTGGGGGGGAGGAGAACAAGCAAGGTGAGTTTGGCCCCGAGCAGCAGCACAAAGATCACAGCGAAAATCCAGTTTCTTTTTTCTCTTCTAAAGACGTTTCAGTCGCTCACGCCTACTGCGTCTTCTGTGTAAACATGGATGTGTGTGTGTGTGTGTGTGTAACTTTAAGCGTCTAGATAAAACCAGGCCAGAGAGAGCGAGCGAGAGAGACAGACAGATGGAAAGAGAGAGAGAGAGAGAGAGCGTGTAAGTAGGAGCACAGTACAGAGACGGACAGAGAAATGGACAGAAATCTACAGCAACTGCAGTAACAAGTGCTGACTTGATTAAACACTGGTGATTCAGAGAGAAATGTAAGTGTTGGTTTCTCCCAGCATGACTGCTCTGCTTCCACTTTCTGAATGTTTTTCCTGGTGTGTGGATGGAGTTTCTACAGCACTAAAGTCCTGCTTGATATGGCTGTGAGTCTTGTTTCAATTCGTCCTCTACGCAGACTTAAACAGACACAGACAGGGTTCAATCTATTTCATATTTAGCACCCTGTTAAGGGAGACAAAGTGCTCCATTTATGTTGATCTCTGTCCCGCTTGGTCTTGTAACGAGGTGTGGTTAGTCATTTTTGTGTTATCCAGCCAACAATGTGTCAATGTGGTGCCCAGACAGTGTACGCACGCCACGTCTTTTGTTCCACCTGCCCTCTGCCTCTCTACCTGCCACTTGTGTTTTCCTCCGTACTTTGCGGAAAATCTGCAAAATCTTGCACTCTTGCAGGAATTAAGATGGCAGGAGGGTACCAGACCGGTTCCAGTGGGCCTTCTATTAGTGACAGCGAGGGAAAGATGACCTTTCCTTCACTGTTTATTTTGGGAAGGCACCAGGAAGAATGCCGGAGCAGCTGTTCTACCCCTGCTGGCAGATCCAACCCTGTGAATTCCCGTCTGCCACTGCAGCAGCTCTCCCTTCACTCAGGCGAGGGTCTGGCTGCATCCATGCGCCGTGATGTGTAGATGAATCCTCATCAGGATCATTGAAATTCTCAGGACAAGAAGCAAGATTGGTTTAGGCTACTAATTTTTTTCTTGATTAGCCATACCTTTAAGGCTAATCTTGACTGATATTGCTTTAATGTGGCTAATAAAACAGCCTTAATTTGCCAGGACTTCTAATCTCATTGCTGTAGATCTATCAGGTCTGAGGTATGAGGCTTGTTTCTCCATCTATGGGTATGTTTTATCCCAGGATTTGGCCTGTCATGCTCACTAGGCTATTCCTGAATGGTATTTGTGGTGCAGCAGGGTACATTAGCTCACTGTAGGGGTCCAGCTGCTCAGTGCCATGCTGCAACGAATGGGACGCAGCTGATGTTTAGGTAGGTGGGAGGCAGTGCTGTGTTTGTGTTCTCATCACTCAAACAGGTTTTGTATAATGACTCATTGTCAAAAGATGTGTGATTACTCTCACAACATTATTACTTTGCACTTATTGCTCTATGTCAAAACTCTGTTTATATTTCCAAAACTCTGTGCAATTAATCTGATTTGAATACACTAACCACAAGTTGGCAAATTAGTCTACTGCACTGGATGTTTAGTTTGTTGATTCACTTTGTTCTCTCTTTCTCTCTGGCTCTCTCTTTCACACACACACACACACACACACACACACACACACACACACACACACACACATATGTCATGTTCCTTCACATTCCCCGACTTGTTGGAACCTGGGGTGCACGGCCCCCACCCCTCCTGGGTGGCTGCAGAGGACTGATCCGCTGGTTCCCTTCTGGCAGTTGAGATCCTGTGTTCTGTTTCCATGGCTGTTTAATCAAATCTCAATGTTTATTGTTAATCACTTCACACGAGGGCAGTTCTGTTCTTGCGGTCGGATATATTTAGTCAGTGTTCAACCTGTTGCGTCGCTTATTACTGTCAACTCTCGACCGATCGGGAGGCTTTGCTTGTTTATTATGTACTGGAACCAGTCTAGCAGCTTCACTAAGCTACAGTATCTTCTTTTCACAAATAGAGACGCGTTGAATAATGGCGAGTCTACCTAAGGACCCTCCAGAGGATCCCAAGAAACAGAGCTTCTGGATGGTGAGGATTATATTCACGATCTGTCTGGAGAAATCTTTCAAACTGGTATTCTCACACATTTATTAATATTGCCACTACTAGCCTGGGAATTACGTGCGCACGGTGCACCGGACAGAGCAGTCCTTCCAGGCCTGCAACGATATTGTGGCCTGTTTTGTGGAGAGGGCAAAGGTGGAGAAACAATACGCCCAACAGCTCAACCAGTGGAGCAACAAATGGAAGTCCATTGTAGATTCCCGTAAGTGCTTCTGTGGCCTGAAAACATTCCCAGGATCTTTTAAGGATCTTTATTTTAGCATGTTGGTTGGAATTTGTCCAGGCAACAAATGAAGCAATTATTTCCATTTTTAGTTCCATGACTCACCTCTCTGCTCTCTGCTATGTTATTCCTCTGGGTGTCTTTTGTCTCTGCTTCCTCAGGGCCACTTTATGGTTCACTGATGAAGGCGTGGCAGTGTTTCTTTACCTCCACTGAACGCTTAGCTGTTCTCCACTCCTCCATCTCCGACTCACTCGTAGCAGAGGAGGGAGACCGGGTGAGAGTCTGGCAGAAGGACACCTTTCCAAAGAAAATCTTCTGCGGCTTCAAAGAGAGCCACACCAACAACACCAGCTTCTCCCGTGCACAGAAACCCTGGAGCAAGAAGCTGCAGAAGGTCCGACCCTGTGTGTGTCACCTTTGAAATACCCTCTATAGGTCATCAAGCAAAATCAACTGTTAGTTAAATGCAAATATGATTTTAAGTTGCGTACAGAGCCAATCAGAAATATACACGAAGGATTAATTAAAACACAGTTCATTTCTTCATGCATTCATTCATTGTTTCCAGCTGGAGAAGGTCAGGGCTGCATATCACAAGTCCTGTCAGCAGGAGCAGACGGCTCTCGACAGAGAGAAACAAGCCAACGAAGACGCTGAGATGAGTCCAGAGAAAAAGCAAAAACTGGCCGATGCCCGAGAAAAGGCTACAGGGGAGAAACTAAAGGTGAGCAGAGAGGTGAACACGCACACACAGTCCAGGGCTTTACTTCAAATCACACACTGATTTAATCGCTGTTCAATTTAAACGTTTATAATCGATGCCAGAAAGTTAAACATGCTGCATTTAAATGTGAATTGTTGACCCATTTCGCATGAACACATTTAATCAGGCAGCTATAAACATGAGCCATAACCTGAAATTCATGTTCCAAACACCTCCCTTCTATGGACTTGTGTTATTATTACCTCAGCTCAGGGTTTATGGAGCTCTGGCGTGGGGACCAGATGAGTTATACATCACGCGTCACGCTCCATTAAATAAAACACTGTGACTGTGGGAGCTTACAGCGAGCGCTCATCGTAAAACGGTTCTTGTGAGCTGCCCGCAGTGTAAGGATCAGTACGAGAAAGTGCTGGAGGATGTGTCGGCCTACACGCCCCGCTACATGGAAGAGATGGAATCCATCTTTGAACAGTCACAGGAGGAGGAAAGGAAGAGGATCAGTTTCCTGAAGCAGGCCTTCCTCTCAATCCACAGGCACCTCGATGTCACCAACAATGAGAGGTGAGCAGCGTTCAGCGTGTGTCCCAATCGGCTGTATTCGGTGTTTGACTGTTGTCGCTTTTATTCGCTCAGTGTGAAAGCCGTGTACAATGAGCTCCACCAAACCCTGATGTCCATCAATGAGCAAGATGATCTGAAATGGTGGAAGAACAACCATGGCCCCGGCATGCCCACCGACTGGCCAAAGGTTGAGGTGTGTTAAAAACACATTTCCTGCACATAAAAGGAGCAATCTCAAAACAACTAATGCAAGGTTCCAGTTGTGACCCTGCCGATGACCTCATCTGGAGGGTTGATGTGCTTATTTTATGCTGATTGATCAGGACTGGGTCCCACCTGTAAAGAAGCTAAACAGGAAGAAGAGACAGAAAAGAAAGGAGAGTCGACCGTGAGTGGTTGATAGAGGTAACTTGAGTGAGTGAGCAGATTCAGTCCGGTTTCTGACGCCTTATTTCAACCCTTCCTCTTAGAGTGATGATTGGGGGTGTGAAGGTGCGCGCCCTGTATGACTACGTTGGAGAAGAAGGGGACGAGCTGTCCTTTAAAGCAGGTAACTTCCTAATTCAGATCTAATTTGATGATATTTACTTTGTTTTATAGTTCATATAGTTATACTTCCAGCTGAAACTTGTTCCACTCACTCCACAAGGTCTTCAGTGGAATTAGCACCAAAAATTGAAAATGATCAAGTGTAATATCCACATGAACATGGTGTGGAAAACAAATACTTTTTGCGTTATTCAAATTACAGTTTACTCTCAAGGGTATTTTTGACCCTGAAACCACTGATTAAAATGCGTTTAATCCTTTAATGAAGAGCTTCTGTCTCCCTCTTGTGGAAGTGAGAGCTACTGCGCAAAAGGATGTGTTGCTTTTATTCTGCTGCGAAACTAAATTTTACTTTATGCTTTAAAAGTCCTTCTAAGCCCCGACATATTGTTAGAGTTAATGTCTGTGGTAAAACCATGTTTATTTTCTGTTTTCTCCCAGGGGAAGTGTTCCTGAAGGTGGAGGAGGAGGATGACCAGGGTTGGTGTCGAGGGGTTCTGAGTGGAGGGAAGGAGGGCTTCTACCCAGCCAATTACGTTGAAGTTGTTACTGATGCTTGACTGTACTGAGACCAGATTTCTTATTTCTTACACACTTTTCAGATCTATTATGGACAGATATGATAAGGTGTCACCTTCACTCTTAAATCCGTTTCCAATGAAAGGACCTTAGCGTCCTAACCTCCTTGGTTTGCGTACCTGCTTAATATAAATGAACATATTTAAGTCGAGGATGTATTGAGCAGGAACAGAATATGTAAGAGAGTTTCGGAGAGAGTATTTATTTACCGGTAATGCCATGTTGTCTGAGTCATTAGGTCTGCAGTCAATAATGAAGATTATAAGATATGGATGAGGTTTACCCGAGCAAAGGTTTACAGTAATGCGTGCACACAGGGTTAATGTTTACTTAATACGTGTATACAAGACACAAGGAAGTTAGTTTGACTGAAGAAATTGATTTTCAAAATAAAAGTGTTTTCCTTCTACCCTCACCTGAGTTTTTATTCTATGTGAAGGTCATTGAATTGTTTTTTCTGTTTTCCTGAGGATGAACTCATGTGTTCCTCTGTCTCCTCCTCTTCTGCACCCAGCAAATCCAAACATTCTTTTCAGATCAAATTGGCTGGTTTTGAATTCCTGACGTTCAAAGTCCTCAGAGGAGGAGTCCTAAAGATCTAAATCAATGCATATGTGTGTCTTTTGGTTGGTGCATGACCTCTTTGGTTTAAAATAAAAATGGAGTAGCTATTTTTACATCACAAAGTAGGAAGAATGTAGTTCTACAGGATTTAAGCAATGGACTACATCTCCTACTAGTTTTTTATCATTGTTATAAGTAAATGCTTATGATTGAAGTTATGATTAGCATGCAGTCACATTACTAATGAATGAAACACTTTATTTAGGTATGAAAAACATACCTAACTACTCTATTTGATCCTCAAATTGTTTTATTTATAATCAGAAAATGTTTAACCAGAGTTAAGCAACATGTCGTAGACCTGTGAATAACTAACAACCTCTAGCACACACACACACCCACAAACACACGCACACACACATATATGGAGTTGGGACAGAAAGAAACCTGTTGTACGAGATGAAAAGCACCACATGAATGACAGGACGTCTCACTGCTGTTGACGTATTTCTGAGACTTCCTTAGGAGGATTTTGCGGTAGAGCTGTAGAATACACGCAGTGTTAAAGGGACCCTTAATCTACCAGAAGTAGTAAGTGCACCTATTTGTTCATAATACATTAAGTAGCCGATAAAAATGACAGCGTTTGGATTAATGTCCTGCCAGGATTGTCGTTGAGGCTATAATTTTGTGTGTTGTTGACAGTGCAACCCCTTTTTTGTGTCTGACTGTGGTCAGAGGGTAAATATCGTGCTCTCTGTGACCGCCAGGAACACCCACGATGGAATTTGCTTGTGGGTTTGTTTATGTGCCACCATCAGCGAGTCAGAAGGACAGTCCACGGGGCAACGTAAACCTCGTTAAGCGTTCAGGTAAGATTAAAAACAGGCACCACAAGAGCAATGTGTCCAACCTGTTGCAGTAAAAGCAGTAAAACTAAGATTCGACTCTTTCTGACAAAGAACACAGCCACAGTGATGCCGTTTGGCTCTTTGTGAATTTTCCCTTAAAACTCTTTGCACCAACGTGGGTGGTGGTAGCTCAGTCTGATGGGGACTGGGCTGAGAAGTGGAGGACTGCTGGTTCAGGATCCAGTGCAGGCAAAAGATGGAAGGTTTTGTGGTATTAGGGGAAGGTGCCAGAACACCATTGCTGAAGTGCCTCTGAGTACTTTAGAAAACCTACAATTGCTCATATAGGGCCCAGTGAAGAATTGGCAACTCATTCAGGGGTGGACCTGCCTTTGCCCATTTTGTGCCCTTGACCCCAAAAGGGATAAAGCGGTCAAGAAGATGATTAAGACATAGTTAAGGTAAAATTTTAAGAGGCAATGTTTGACAACAGGTGTCTGATTGGTTAAGTGCCTTTACGCTGTATATTATGTAATCTGTCACATATACTGTATATATACACAACTCATGTCTACACTTATTTTCTCTACAAGGGTTATCAGTTGTTTTTTCTGTGCTCACATTTATGCTCCCTTAAGATAAATATTTAACTACATTAGGTGTTTTTATCCACTGTATACATACAATTGCAAGAAAAAGTATGTGATTCTTTAGATTTCTACCTGAATTGGTCGCAAAATCTTTTCTGATCCTCATCCAAGTCACAACAATATACAATAGACACAGTCTGCTTAAACTAATACTGCACAAAAAAAAATATGCTTTCATTGAGCCCTGTCTTCTGTCTGCGCTGTCTTCCCGCCAACCGGGAGACTTATCTTTGGGAGGAGATTGGAGGTGTTGTTAAAGCTGCCCTGTAAAAAACACACACACAAGTCAACAACTTTAGAAAAGTCAGCTAGTCTCCCTGTGTGTAGTCCTCCTGCAGAGGTGTCTACAACAGCACAGCACAGAGTTCTCAGGAAGGTGAAGAAGCAGGCAACTAAAGCTTCACAGAAATCTCATTAAAACATCACATTCTTGTTAATAAATATGCAAAAAGTAAAACAATAAACAAGAATGGATTTCACGGTAGGACACCATGGAAGAAGCCAATGCTGTCCAAAAAAGACAGAGAGCAGAGACAGAGAACTTGGATGTTCCACAGCACTCCTGGCAAAATATTCTGTGTACAGATGAAACCAAAATGGACTTGTTTGGAAGGAACACACAACGCTTTGTGTGCGGGGGGGTTAAAAAATGTCACAGCACACAACATCAAAACCTCATCCACACTATGAACTATGGTGGACGGGTTGCTGTAATGGACTAAAAATTGAATTTCCAAGTTTATCAGGACATTTTGCAGGAAAACCCAAGACCATCTGTCTACCAACTGAGGCTCAACAGAGGACGGGCGATGCAACGGGACAACAACCTGAAGTATAGACGTAAATCAAGAACAGAATGGCTTCAACAGAAGAAAATACACCTTTTGGAGAGGCCCAGTCAGAGTCCTGACGCAACCTAACTGAGATACTCTAGTGTGACCTCCAGAGATCGATTCCCACTAGACATCCCAAGATTATTGCTGAACTGTAACCATTTGGAAAAGAGGAATTGTCCCAAATGCTTACATGTGTTAAAATAAACATGAAAACACATCATTTTTGTGCGGTATTAGTTTGAGCAGACTGTGTTTGTCTATTGTTGTAACTTGAATGAATATGAGAACGTACCAATTCATGCAGAAATCCAAGCAATCCAAGTAATTTCCTTTTTTTGCAACTGTATACCAGTAATTATTTTTTTTTATTTTCAGCTCTTCTACCTCCTGTTGGCCGGTGGGTGCGTCCTCAAACTCCTCCACCTCCGCCCCCACTAAACCCCGCAGAAGCCAGATCAGCTAAATCTCCACTGTCCAGGAATACTGAAGGTTTAAACAAGAACATGGAGATGAATTCTGCAAATGCAGAAGTTCACAGCAAACTTGCTGCCGGTTTTCCTGTCAGTACAACTCAGCCAACAACACCTCGAAAAACTGGTACTGATTTCTTAATATCATCTTAAATGGCTTTATAAAATTAAACTTTTCTGAATTCTCCGTCCCCCATGCAGGGATGGCCGGCAGTATCCCATCAGAACTCTTTACGTGTCACTGGTCCAAGCGAAATCCCCTTTATTTTATCATATATGAGCTCAGTTGTTGTAGAGTTCAGGGTCTTTTTTGTGTGTCGTATTTCGTAATGGGCCACACACTTTGTGTGGGAGACATGTCTAGACCACAGACAGGCAGGTCCTGAACCTGCGTTTGTTTACAGCAAAGCCACTCTGTTGTATCTCCTGCAGAGTTGGGTTTGGCATTGTCTTCCTGGAATA
The DNA here is from genome assembly GCF_901000725.2 of Takifugu rubripes. NCBI lineage: Eukaryota > Metazoa > Chordata > Actinopteri > Tetraodontiformes > Tetraodontidae > Takifugu > Takifugu rubripes. The sequence continues at coordinate 11,476,657 of NC_042285.1, forward strand.
TCCAGGGACCTCCCTGATGTTTAGAGCAGTAACTTAAGCTGCTCCGGAACCTTTGCCTGCTCCGATTTAATTTGGCCTTGAGGGTATATAGATGTTTTCTGTGCTGGGGACACTATGTCCTGATGCTGGCGTCTGCAAACGCTTCATCGTCATTACACGCCACCAACTGAAATCAGTTGTATTGAACCATGCTAAGGGTGTGACTGTTGAAGCCGTTTTGAGATTAATTTACACATAAAGTTTCTTTTTCTGCATTGTTCCGTTAACCCACTGCTCTGCTCCATTTCGCTCAGCCCTCCTTCCTCCGCATATGAAGCTGGCAGCGAACAGCCAATCTTGGAGTTCTCCTAACACAAACAGTCAGCCACAGACCTTTGGCCTCCCCAAAAATGAGCCGGATTCAAACGAGCAAAACTGGAACCCAGACTGGTCGTGCAGCATGGCCCATGGGAGGGTCGTGCACGTGAAGCTGGGGAGTGGGTCAGCTCAAATAACAGGTAAATTGTGTTCATTCGGGTTTCTTCTATTGATGCCTGGAGCAGTTTGGTTGAAAGGACTTTATTGTGTCTTTATCTGGAACCGCAGCCCCACCACTTCCTCTGAAACCATCCTTCATGGGGCCAGAATACTTGACTGTGTTACCGGCATCCGTCTCATCCCCTCAATCATCTCAGAAATCCCTTTCAGAACAAACAGACCCACCATCGCCCACCAGTAAAGGTAAAAAGGTAAAATTTGAGAGGTTTTCAGACAGGAAGTCCACTTGAATTCAGCAGTTTTACTGTCCCTGACCCAGGATCAGCCGATAAAGCGATCTTGCCTGGAAATCCTAATGTGGTGCTTGTCAGTTTGGGAAAGATATTGTCGGAGCAAAAAGGTCAGAAGACTTTTATAAACACTTGCTACAATTTAGTCTGGTGACTAACTGGTGAATAATGGTGCCGGCGTCCTTCCAGTACAGACCACAAAAGGAAAACCTACATCGTGCACCCAGTGCGGCTCCGTCCTTGACTCAACTTATGACAACATGGTACTCAGACTGCATTTCCTTCATCATTTATGAAGGTCAAACATTGTGATTTTGTTGATTAATCATTGAATCTATCTCGTCCTCCTCCTCAGGTTAACACGTGCTACTTCTGCCAGGACTTGGACAACCACTCCAGTTTACCACAGGAGCCCCCCGCCGGTTACCACGACAACCTGTTTTTGCTCAATTCTGACGAAAAGCCGCTCTCAGCAGAAGCTCTGCTGCTCTTTTGCATCGACGTCTCTGGTTCCATGAGCATGACCTTCCAGGTGAGAACCGCCCAACGGATGGAGAGCTGTCTGTCATCAGAGACGACCAGCATTCACAAATAAGAGCGGGTTTATTTGTATTTCTCTAAGGTGACAGAGAAACAGGGTGTGGTCCATAGATCCCGTCTTCATGTAAGTGTCTCTTTTTTCCCTATTCACAATTTAAATTCACTATTTGATGAACACTCACAGCACCCATTAAGGCAGCAGGATTCAGAATTTTTTTTTTTTTTTAAAGTTTTATGCATTTGTCTATAATAACAATAAATATTGCTACAAGTTTGTCCAGGAAGCTGTGTTCCAGTGTGTTCAGAGACTAAGTGATCAACGGCCTGACACAAGGGTGGCACTCATCACGTTCAGTGATCAGGTAAAAACACCAGTGCGTCTTGTTTCTCATAAAAGCAGAGTCTGTACTGATTATGATTTGCCTTCACCAAATACACAGGTAACAGTACATGGATATGGCAGTTTCCCCTCCCGTTGTCTGAGGGGTGCCGAGCTGACTGACTGTGAATATCTTAAAGCAGTCGCAGGAAGGTTCTCCAGCCCGCCGCCGCTGTCCCAGACCAAGGACGACTTACAGAGACAAGTGATGGGGTCTGTGCAAAAGGGTGTATAATCATTCATCTGCCACTGCAGAAATATCAGCATCTTTCTTCTCTTTTTAAAGATTATCTGAAAGTGGAACAACAGCTCTGGGCCCAGCTGCTCTTCTAGCTATTGCAGCAGCCTCCAGACAACCAGGGTCCAAGGTAGGCTGCCTATTGACGTGTTGAAACAGTCATAAAAATATAATTAGTCTGATCTGTCCCCTGTGTTGATCCTGAAGGTGATTATCTGTACAGACGGAAAGGCCAACACAGAGTTGGGGAACCTGGAGGTAGAGGATAATGATGCACGTACTCTCCTGTCATCCACCATCTTCTACCAGGAACTGGGGGACTATGCGGCTAATGAAGGGTGGGTCCTCATTACATCAATGGCGAACCAATGGGGAACATTCATACAGTGAACATCTGTGCCAATAAAGACACCTTATTTTCCTCCTTTGGTCAGTGTGACCGTGTCTGTGCTGTCTATAGAGGGAACCGACTGTAGGCTTGATGAGCTGGGGAGACTTGCTGACCGCACCGGGGGGACAGTAAGGCACTGCCTCCGTATAGTCAAACATGAATGCTTTTATTATGCCCGTTGTTAGTCTTGTGTATGGTTTGTAGGTGGTGGTAACAAGTCCCAACAAGCTGCACCATGAGTTCGACCAGATCATTGACAACAGGACTATCGCCACACACTGTACTGTCACATTACTGCTGCCAAGATCACTGTGAGCTCCTCCTTCCACATTCATTCCTTCAATCCATCCGGAGTGTGTTATATCTCTCTCAGGCTGACTTGTTGTGCTCATTTGGCCAAGGCATATGAAGGGAGAGAGAGAAGCAGGACACAAAGGGTCCAGAGATGTGGGAAATGTGGATCCAGACACTGAGATCACCTTCCAGTTTGAGCACGACATGCAGGGTGAGAAAACACTGAAAACCACTCGATTTGACTAAATTTAAGTGTTCTGTTGCATCTAATGAGGAGGAGTGATTACGCTGAAGGCCTCAAACAAAGACAGCAAAGCCAGTAAAACAAACTTCCTGTTTTACACTGCAGTGGCAGCACCAGCCCCCGGCAGCCATGTGTCCATCCAGCTGCAGGTCAGATACAGACAGAGAAACGGACAGACGATGCTCAGAGTCATCAGTTCTGAGCGGACCGTTACAGATGATGGGTAGGTGGTGACTAATCCTCCCTGCTTTTAAATTGTACTTGCCACTGCTAACTGACATCCAGAGGCGCCCGCAAACGGTCACCCATCTACGTTGAACATATTTACTCATCAATTTTCTTCAACCCCGCAGACTGTGACTGTGACCGTCTTGAAAATACGGAGCTGTTGATGAGATACTGCAGCCTGAAATCAAGTTGCGATTAGCGTATCACAGAAACAGCCCTTCTCATTCCCATTCTGCATTCAGTCACACCGTTAATGAGCCTCTTAAATTTGCCTGCCTGCTTCATGGTCTGCATGAAGTCCGTGCAATTTGTCACCCAGATGACTGAGACAACAACACTGACAACCCCCACACCACCGCCACCCCACCCCTAATTGTGTTTGCAGTGTAATGATGGTGTTTCCACTGTCAACCCGCTAAAAAATAGGTGTGACTCTCTCCCTCAGTGCGACAGTCCTTTCCTCTCTGTTACTGGCCATCATTCAGCTCAACTCCTCACAGGCCAGCGCTGCTCTGGCTGTGAGAGGCCGCTTCCTGGACGCCAGGAGGGAAGGCGAGCTGCAGCGGCAGCTCATCGAGAGGGCAATGTGAGTTACTGTAGAGACGGGCCAGACAACAGCTAAAGACAACCTTCAGATGACAATATCACAGCGGGCACGTTTGTAATTCACCACAGAGAGCACAACCGCAGCGTCGACGACAAGCACACCTACCAACAATGGGTCAAAACAATGGAGCCGATATACAAGAACATATTTCACTTCACCAGGGTGGGTTGTTGCATTTTTATTAGATCTTCAAATCTGTCACATCCTGAACAAATACGCTTTTTTTTTCTTCCAGAGGATATCGGTTGTTTCAGACTCACAGGTGATTCAAGTCACATTTCTCAGAATTAGACTTTCCTTGCTTGAGCTCACCAGATCAACTCATTTTTGTTTTGCTTTTCTCGGCAGCCCCTGACGGACGCCGGTGCAGCACTTCTCTACACCATGAAGCACTGCAACAGGAAGTCCATATCACTGAAGAATAAACAGAAACTACCCGGCGTGCAGCCCTGAGCCGCTACCTCACTGGATGCCATCCAAGCTGTTAAAGAGGAACTTCATGTTTTATGTCGAAGAATTAGCTGAATAACAGATAATAGTAGAAAACTGCTAAAGCAGTGTGCAGCGTTTGTGTTTCACACTGATGCCACGGCAGTTTGTGTTTTAGCTGCAACACATGAGAAAACGCTGACACGGAAACACCATGATGGAGCTACGCCCAACCGTCTGTAGAAGGCATCTCATCTTCATCTAATTATGTATTTTGGCACATTTTTAGTGCCAAAAATAATCAAGCAAGCTTATTTTAAATACATCGTGTGTGTAAATATATGCATCAAAACAACAGCAATAAAGGAAATGAGTGAAAGACGTGTAAATAATTAAACCTTAAAGATATAGTGAGCAATGGAGTATATACAAAATGTGACTGAACAAATGATGATCAGTCCCGAAATGGAGGCCAAAGCATAGATGGACATGCGTTTCTCTGGGGCGGCCCGCAAAGCACAGATGAGCGTTTTCGAACAGACGTCTGTCGAACATTTGTGAGCGTCGTCGCTCAGTGCTGGAAGGTTCCAGAAGATCAGAACATATAGGAACCAAAGTTCAACCAGAATACGCAAGAAGATGCTGAACAGATAGAAGCCCACGGTTCCTCTGTCATTGTGGAGATCTAAGACCATCCTGCTCTTGGCTTCTGTGGAAGAAACCGGACTTTCTCCTTTACCCCCAGAGTCCAGCTCCACGTCCTTCTTCGCATGGGCACTCCTCTTCTGGTAGACGGAGCACAGATGAGAGGTGAAGAGCTCCATGACAAAGACAGAGAGGACAAACAGCACATAAATGAAGTTCCAAGCCACCGCCGTGGGCTTATGGAAGTGTTTATTAAAGCACAAGTTGACGCAGATGATGTCAGTGCTGTTGCAGGAAAAATCGGAGCCCAGTTTGGTGAAAGGCAGCTCAGCCAAGAAAAGAATCACCAGGCGGATGCAGAGGAAGCCAAACCACAGCGAGCGGCACTTGTAGCTGGTGGTGGCGTCCACTGCCGTACGCAGGATGGGGATGAGACCGGTTATTATGGCAGCCATTTGGTGAACACAGGGTAGAAGCTGAAACAAACAAACCAAAAAGTGAACCCACCACCTAATACTGCTTCAATTCCAGGAGGGAAACCTGAAGGCAAACCCAAACATTAACAAGCCAAATACCCAAATTCAAACTCTGATGACTTTACATACAGCACATCAGACCATACACTTATTAGAGAGTGAAATCATTACAACGGGAAACACAATTTTTGTTAATTTAGGTCTGATAGCTATTATCTAATTTTGGGGTGCAGAATCGAAAACCGGGTCTCAGTTTTTCTCCATCACATTAAGTTTTTGTTTCCCTATAGTTCAGAGTATCCCCTATAGGATATTGATAGTCATGACCTGTTGGGAGCTGCACACACCTCTCACCGTCTCAGTTGTGACTACACGTTGCCACGTAGCTGTAGACGGGTCCGGTCGTAATCAGCTGGGTCTTACTACAGATAAACAGTGGAATTTTCCTTATCTGGAGAGGAAGCTGTGGAGAAAAAACTCGACATGCTAGAAAAAAACTGACTGCAATTTTGGAATCGACATGTAGATTTTAGTTTTAATCAGAATAAAAAACAAGAGAAATGTACGTTCAGATTGTTCCCCGGTGTTATTCATGTAAAATGGGGTCAAATAAAGTTCTTCCTAAAGAAAAGTGTAGATAAGCGCTTACCTCACAATCTGAGCGAAAACTGTGGCTCTGCCCCAGTGTTTGGTTTGCTAGAATAGTTTTTTTTACACTGTCGTCAATAATGTGTTACAGTTTCACCCTTTTAAATGTGCTGACTTGGTCCTCTCCTGACCACAGCAATGCTACACACTTCCCTTTTTAACTCCTCAGATATGCATTTGTAGAAAGAAATAAAACCAATCTACGTTTTGCACATTAAAAACATCTCAATACTTTACTGCTTTACATACATCACACTTTTTTTGTCAGTATACAAATCTAGTTCCTCTGATCCATCGTGGACCACCAGAGTTTTTCTTTTCAGACAATCATCAAGAGTTACTGTCGTCATGACGTCCAGTTAAGCAGTTATTAACGACTCCACACGCAGAAAAAAATGCAGGTTCAAGGTAGACAAAAGTTGTCATTTTAAAAAGCCTTATAAAAACATGTTTGGTTGATGTCTCCCATTTGAAGCCATAATGATCAAAAGAGATGTTTTGCGACACAAAAACAATCAGTTTCATAATTTACATTACATAAATGGCATAATACTGTACTTAAACAGGAATAATACAGATGTGATGAGACCAAGTTAATGTACATGATTTAAACTTTTATATACCAGACTTGTTATATGTACTTGCAAATATGTAAAAAGTTATTTAAAAAAAAAAAAAAAAGCTTAAAGATCCTCTTCTTTGACCAAGTACTCTGGAAGAGTCTGAAACGCAGTGACGGATACCGTCACAGGCACTGTCAGGGCAATGCTGCTGGGCTCAACGGTGGACGTGGAAACCCCACTGGGTGGCGGGGGAGAGGGAAGCGGGTCAGTATGAAGAATGTTTACATCACCGAGCTGCGGGGTGGCCGCAGCAACATCTGTGTGAGTCCTTAAGTGCTTGCGAAGGTAAGCAGCAAACAGGAATGCTTTACCGCAGTGGGGGCAGCTGTGGGGCTTACTGGAGGAGTGGATCTTCTGATGTTTACGTAGCCCAGATTTGTTGAAGAAGCCTTTGCCGCAGCTGTTGCAGATGTGGGGCCTCGGTTTGGGATGCTGCTTCTGGTGCTCTTGTAAGTCGGCCAACTGTGCGAACCCTGCCTGGCAGGTTTCGCACACGTGGGCGCCCAGAGGAGCAATTTTGCTGACTGTCTCAGGAGGGGAGTCAATGGAGTGAAGGTTTTCATGTGCCTGAACGTCATCCCAGTTTCCAAAGGTAGCATCACAATGGGAACAGGAGAACTGAGGTAAGATTGTGGGGACAGTGAAGCCAGATGCAGAGGCGGCCTCTGGCACCTGTTGTTGCTTCTGTTGCTGCTGCTCAGAGTGCTCTGCAAGGTGGGTTCTCTCATGTTTGCGTAGGCTGGAAGACACCACGAATGACTTCAAACATTCCATACATTTGAAAGGCCTCTCGCCAGAATGCACGCGGCGGTGTTTGTTGAGGCTGGAGCGCTCAGCAAATGACTTGTCGCACTCGGTGCAGGAATAAGGCCTGAGGCCCGTGTGGACCAGCATATGACGCCGCAGGTCCCAGGATGCTACGAAGGCCTTGTCACAGCTCTGACATTTGTACGGCCGTTCACCTGAATGAACGCGTTCGTGCACGGCCAAGTCTGCAGGCTGCCGGAACCTCTTGGAACACTTATCGCAGGGGTAAGGCTTGAAACCCAAGTGAGCTCGCTGGTGACGTCGGAAACTGGAGGGGTCGGAAAACATCTTGCCACACTGTGGGCAGAGGAAAGGCTTTTCCCCAGAGTGAGTACGGAGGTGAGACTGGTAGGAGGACAGTTGGGTGAAGCCCTTGCCACACTGCTCACACTGATACGGTTTATTCTGGGAATGAATGCGCTGGTGACAAGCCAAGGAGGAGGAGCGGGAGAAGGCCTTGCCGCAGTCTGAGCACAGGTATGGTTTTTCTCCTGTGTGGGAGCGTTCGTGGTTCTTCAGGTCCTTCAGCTCCGTGTACGTTTTCCCACATTCCTCACAAGCATATGGCCTATGACCCTGGTGGTTCCGTCTATGCTTTCGGAACACAGAGGGGTCCGCAAAGCTCTTGCCACACTCACCACAGAAGTAGGGCTTCTCTCCTGTGTGAGAACGCATGTGGACCTTCAGTTTTGAGAGGGTAGGGTAGCTCTTGGAGCACTGGCGGCAAGAGTAAGGACGCTCTCCACTGTGCTGTGTCATGTGTATCCTCAGGCATATAGCTTGCATAAAGGCCTTACCACATTCTGTGCATACAAAAGGTTTTTCACCAGTGTGTGAGCGGCTGTGGTTGCGCAGCTCTGTGGGGGTTTTGTAGGCCTTGTGACAGTCCGGACACTGAAAAGGGCGCTGGGCTGAGTGAGTGCGCTCGTGCTTTGAGAGTTGAGCCTTGTTTGAGAACGTTTTAGCGCACTGTGAACATGAATGTTGCTGCTGAGGGTCTTTTTTGTGTGCTGAGAGCTTGTGGCTCTGCAATGCTGAAAGGCTCTTGAAAGCCTCTGTGCAGACGGAGCATTTAAAAGAAGGTTTGGCTTTTGGGGGTCTGCCTCTGCCACGTTTCTTTGAAGAATGGCTCTTCTCCATCTCTTCTTCATATTGACCCTCATCATCCTGTTCAGGAGGGGTGTACTGGTCGGCAAGAGGTGGGCTGCCAGGATGAGGAGAGGCCATCTGTAAAGAGATTTATTATGAAATGTTCTTTTTTAAAATTTGCAGTATATATAAATGGATAATTACCAACATATTGATGTGTGGTGATTCTTGAATTAAGCTTGATATAGATATGAAGATTCATGCCTAAATATGTAACATATCGACAGATATGTCTGCATATTATCACAAAATGGTTGGCATTAGGACCTCAGGGACAATAAGCTTAGCTAACCACTTTGATGCCAGAGGAAGTTGGCGATGTAATGACTGGAACTGTGGCTGCGAACCACCGACATGTGTCCGAGCAGAGCCGTGGGTCACAGAAAACCAGTCGGTATGAAAGCGTTGAGAGCTAAATGCATGTTTTCCACCCTCGGGTTTGCTAGCTTTCTTGCTAAACATTCCTCTGAACTCAAAATGGCTGGCTTTAGGACCGCCGGCTGCAGCCTTTCACTCGACAGCGTCAACACATCCGCGATTGTATATTAAGAATTTAGCAAAGAAAACGCTAATTTAACATACTGGGAACTAAACAAAAAAACAACAACAAAAATATTTTTTTTAAAACTCCTCTCTTACCTGAATCAGGGCATTGGTTATTTAATAGGAGTACTCTGAGTGAAAGCACACCAGCATTCACTAGCAAAGATTGGGTATGACTGGGTGCAGGATGGGGGAGGCTCTAGGACCATGATGAAGATAGCTCTGCTCAAGGAAACTGCACCATTTCAGTGCGCATACCATGTAACCGAAATATAACAACTTAAGTGAGAAAATTACCTGCCACACAATGTTAGAAACTAAGCGCTATTATTGAGTATGGATACGCAAAACTGAAACTAAACATTACGTCAATAGCGGAACCTTTGTGGCTATACGTCATGATGGATGTGCTAAGGCTAACGTAGCAATCTGAAGGAGGGAATGCGATTTTTGATTTTACCCTCAGTTGAATCGTGATTCTAGCAAGGGTTCTTTGGTCTATTTTACATTCGGTGAATGCGTGTAGACGCGCGGAGCTCAAGAGGTTTGGTTTAACTTTGTTGCCAGTATAGGTACATTATTTTGAGAGGGAAGTATTTCTTCGCTGCACATTTCCTGTTCCCTAGCAACAACAGCAATGTGGAAAAGGGGATGGAAAAAGACAATTGCGAAAAGGGGGTTGGCCTTTACGTATAAAAAGAATGTTTTAAAAATAATGAATGAAACTAGACTTCCCCAGGCTTGTGCTAAGTCATTACTGCCAAAGGTATGTGATTTGATGTTTTTTCTGTTAATGAGATAGCGCATAGCCAGCATTTTGTTTGCTTTTTGCTGCAATGTTTATTTAGTTAGCCGTGATGGTGCTAGTTAGCTTGCAAGGCGCTTTGTATAACTCAGTGTACAACTATACAGCTAAAATTGTGCTGGGCGTGATGGCCATGTAACACGATAATGTGCGATCAGTTGTTTTACTTTGGGTTTCTGGGCCAAATCTGATCGTTATCGAGCTACAAAACTATGTAGAGAGAACCATGAGCTCGCGGTTTATTGACATAGCTAGTTAGCTAGCTTTGCTGGTGCACAAAAAACAAGTCCGCCGTTTCTGCCTTACTGCATTCAATTATCTCAACATTTCGTTTTGTTTCTAGAGTCCATTTCTTATTTTGTGTAAGCATTTGTCGACTTTGACAAATATAATTAAGAGATGATGACGTTAGGAACTGTTTCTACGTGGTTTAAACCAATGTTTTATGTGTGTCTCTGTAGTAAACGTATTTATTGCTCAGTCAGGTGAAGAGTTCTGGTTCATTTCAGAATAATGTTCTTTACGTTACATTTCTAACTTGAGTCTCTTTTGTCTTTAACAGTTTAATTTGACGGTCTCCCCTTCCCTCAAATAACTCAACGGCGACACCAGTTCTCCACATCACAGCCCATGTTACTTCCCTGTCGGTATTCCTTGGATAGTTCTTATGTGACCAGTAAAGGCACTGGATATATTCCCCCAAAATAACACTGTGTCAGGAGCTCTTAATTTAATCTGTGTGAAATGGCTGTGCGAAGCCCTGGCAGGACAACATGTTTTCCTTGCAAACAGTGTGACATGGCATTTCCTAATATTCCCGCTCTGCTTGATCACATGGAAGATCAACATGAGGAAGAACGGAAATTTAAATGTGCTGAATGTGGACGTGGTTATAGACACGCTGGTAGCCTAGCTAACCACAAAAAGACACACGAAGTGGGCTCTTTTCAGTGCAACATATGCGGTAAAGAGAACTCTAATGCTTTGGCACTGAAGAGTCATCTCCGGAGCCACACTTCCCAAAAAAAGTATTCCTGTGCTCATTGTGGAAAATCTTTTCGTCTCGCAACGCAGCTGAATACACACAAGAAGGTCCATATCACAAAGAAAGTAAAGCAGCAGACCTCCAAAACGGTGGACGCGGACCCTTCAGATGAACCTGAATGTGATCACCCACATCGTTTCAGTGACCAGTCAGGCAGTCTGGAAATGTCCGCAGAGTTGTCCGAGACCTCTGATGACGCGACAAATCGTCCCTTCAAATGTGATTTATGTGACAAATCATACATACACCAACGAAGCTTGACCAATCATAAAAAGACTCACCAGGTTGGAATGTTTGAGTGCACGGTGTGTTTCAAACAGTTCAACAACATGGCTGCGCTCTATAGCCACCAGAGAACTCACAAGGGGAAAAGTGGGGCAGATGTGAATGCACTGACCGGGTCTCATACAGCGACACTACTGGATAATCTTTCAAGACAGAGTCAAGACCCTCAAGTGCATTTTTGCCATTTGTGTCAAATTGTATTTGCCAATGATGAGGACTTTCAGGAACACATACAAATGCACAACTCTTCACCTCTGTCATTTGGACTTCAAGATACCTTGTCAGAAAGCCAAGACATGTCCTGTGACAACAGTATTACTTCCCCACCATCAGACTTTTATGCATCCCCATTAAATAATGGTCCCTCGGTATCATCAGTAGGTAACTTTGTAGGTTTTGATCAGCTAGAAGAGAACATTGGAAGGAACGGTCACGAGTACCCAGACTGCTCTCGTAGTGACGCATCACCATGTAATATCGCTCAGGGAGAAGCCCCAATCATGGACACAAGCATGCCTAATGTTGCACTATCACATACAACAAACCCTGCCTGTGTAAAGGAAGTAGAAGAAAATTCAGGTGTAGATTCTGATGAGCGTCCTTTTAAGTGTCAAATCTGCGGTAAAAGCTATCGGCACTCCGGTAGCTTAATCAATCACAAACGGTCACACCAGGTCGGGATATACCAGTGTTCCATCTGCAGGAAGAACTATCCTCACCTGGCTGCCCTCAAAAGTCACCTCCGTCTCCACAAAACTCAGCCGCCCTCATATAAAATGAATGCCGAGGGAGACGGAGACTGGCTCTCCTCAGAGCCGCTGACTCTGGAGAACCAACATGGCTGTTTCTCTTCTCCAGGTGACGACGATGCTGCTGCGTACTCTGTGTTTGGCACGGATCAGGAAAATGAAGCCGAACACATGAAAGGGATTGTGTACAATGAGCAGCTTAACCAGGATGTTTGCCAGGATATGACCTTGAATCTACCTCTCAGCCAACAGCCAGTGCAGAGGCACATGTGTGCGGACTGTGGAGAGACTTTTGAAGATATCGCAGGGATTAAGTCTCACAGCTGCCCGCTGCTGCAGCAGCAGCACGACACTAATAGCAGCAGCTTCGACAGGACTGTAAACTTCCTGGACGGCGACAGTCACTGTGCCATTGGAAGCCCAGGGAGTAGTGTTGGGTTCCACGGTCTAAATGAGAGCCAAGACCAGAGCTACTTTGAGCAAAGTTTCGAAGACGGCCTCAACAGTTACCAGCTGAATGGTGGTGAAGATGAAACTGATGAGGAGGAAGACGATGGCGATCTCTACCAGTGTTCCATATGTGGAAACAGCTACACGAGCATGAGGGCTCTCAGGAGCCATCTCAGAGGACACACGCAGTCTCACAGTACTCCTCCAAGCTCAGGGCCTTCTTCCATGTCCTCCCACGAAGAAATCAAAGACGAGCCTGGAGAGATGTTGATCTGCAGCACGTGCGGGGAAAGTTTTGCCAGTAGGCAGGATTTGTTAAGTCATCTGCTTCTGCATCAGGATGACAACAATTTACAGCTGAATTTCAGCAAAGTGTCTGGGTTCAAAGAGGAGTCGGAGAGTATCATTTGTGGCAGCTGCGGCGTCTCCTGCACCAGCTACCATCATCTGGAGAACCACAGCTGCACCACTGAAAGGAAAAATGAGTTGCCACAAGCTGAAGAGGACACGACGGCGGATGAGGCTCCCCAGCCCGACGCTTCGAAGCATGTTGCGGAAACTGTAGAGTCAGAGCAGCGTCAGTACAAATGTGATCAGTGTGGCCGCTCCTACAGACACGCTGGCTCACTACTGAACCATAAAAAGTCCCACAAAACAGGTGTGTTCAGATGCCTCGTGTGCCAGAAGCGCTTCTATAACCTGTTGGCCCTTAAAAACCACCAGAGGTCCCACTTTGACGTCAAGAGGTAACAAATACACACCAACAAGCACTCAATAGTGACGGCTAAATTATTAAAAGTTCTTGCAAATGTGTTTGTTAAACATAAAAGCTTACACATGTTTTAAATGGTTTTTTTATGCTGCGGATGTAGTCAGTGCCTTTAGTCAAGAGAATTAACCACGCCCTTCTATTCCCACAGACACACTTGCCAAGAGTGTGGGAAAGCCTTCAAAATCCAGAAGCAGCTGGTGAATCACCTGAAAAGGCACAAAGAGAACCAAGCCAAGATACAGGAACTTAACACCCAAATCCAGGCCCTGATGCAGATGAATGGGAGCAGCTCGGAAGAAAGAATGCAGCCCTCGCCTTCGGTAGCCAGTCAGACCTCCACCTCCTCCCGCCCCTGCAGACGGCTGCCTCAGAGGAAGAAGGAGCAAATAAAGCTCGAGGAGGAGAGTCAAGACCGAAGGCCTTTTGCCTGCGACCAGTGCGGGCGCACGTATCGCCACGCAGGAAGTCTGGTCAACCACAGAAACTCCCATAAAATGGGGGAATATTATTGTTCCGTTTGCAACAACTCGTACTCAAATCGACTGGCCATGAAGAATCACATGCGCACCCATTTTGCGCATAAAAGACACTCCTGCCAAAGCTGTGGCAAAGGGTTTAGGGGGAAAAAACAGCTATTAACACATGTTTGTGCAGAGCTCAGAAAAAATGGGACCGTAGGCAGAAGGAGCCTGAGAAGTCGAACGCACCGGTGTAAGCGATGCAAGCAGGCGTTTGTGTCTGCTGACCAACTGAGAGACCACGTCTGTAGCGCAGCTTCAGGCAGCAGTGAGGCACCAACAAATACCAGTTCGAGTAAAGAGGAGCGGCCGTTCACGTGCAACATTTGCAACCGCAGTTACCGGCACGCCGGCTCGCTTCTGAACCACAAAAACACCCACAAGACGGGACACTTCAGCTGCACCTTCTGCTCCAAGCCCTTCACCAACCCCATGGCTCTGCGGAATCACACGCGCATCCACACGCAGAGGAAGAAGTACGTGTGCCTCACGTGCGGCAAAGCCTTCCGCCTCGCCAGCATCCTGCACAACCACCAGAGGATCCACAATCGGGCCGCGGCTCACCTGAGCTGTCCCGACTGTGGGAAGAGGTTCCAGGGCAGGTCCGGTCTGAAGAGGCACCGCTGCCACATAGGGCAGGACTCCGCAGGGGCCGGGACCCAGCAGCCGGACAGAGGAGACAAGTGCTTCATGTGAGTTCAAGTTATGGGCTGTAAGTCTGCGTGTGAGTCTGCATCAGTCTAGCTAGTCTGTCGATCGGATGATTGTAGTCTGGCTCTTGTGTCTGCTGACTAACCTGTAGAAGTGTTTTATTGTTGCTCCGTCCAGGCTGAAAAATTAAAAAGTCCCTCCCCTGTGAGGCTTCTGTTGTCGTAGATGGTTGAGTGATCGGGGGGCCTGATGCTGCGATGTTAAGATAGTAACAGCTAACATCTCGCTGCAGGTGTGACCTGTGCGGCCGCTCCTACCGCCACGCCGGATCGCTCCTGAACCACAAGAAGACGCACTCGGAGAACCTGCACTACTGCACCCTGTGTCTGCAGACCTTTCCCGACCCTCACGCGTTACAGATGCACTCCCAGATGAAACGCCACTGCTGCCCCGAGTGCGGCAAGACCTTCTGTCTGGTCGCACACCTCCAGAGCCACATGGACGTGCACGTGAAGGAGCGCTCCGTCGTCTGCAGCATCTGCCAGCAGAGCTTTCCCAGCGCGGCCAGCTACCAGCAGCACCAGGGAGACGCACCACAAGGCTCCGGGCCGCTACCATCAAGGAGCAGACGGGGGCGGACCCACCGTGTGCTGGGGCTCGGGGGGAGATCGGGCCGTGGCGATGGACGGGCTGAGCAGGCAGGTTCCGGCCCCTCTGTCTCACATCCCAGAGCGCATTTCTGATCTACACAGCGACGTCGGCGCAAACGCGGAAGAAAAGAGCCACGTCTGCGAGCACTGCGGCCGCACATACCGTCACGCCGGCTCCCTGCTCAACCACAAGAACAGCCACAAGACCGGCTTCTTCTTCTGCTCCGTGTGCCAGAAAGAGTTCACCAACCTGATGGCCCTGAAGAACCACCGCCGCATCCACACGGAGCCCAAACGCTACCAGTGTCTGGAGTGCGGAAAGGCGTTCCGCGTGTCCACGCAGCTCATCTGCCACAGACGCATCCACACCAAAGAGAAGCCGTTCACCTGCCTGCAGTGCAACAAGAGCTTTTCCAGCAAGTCCAACCTGCGCCACCATCAGAAGATGCACCAGAGCAGCGAGCCCTACGACTCCTCCTTCTGCATGGATGACAACACCTTCATGGACCTGGACATGGACTCTTTCCTTTGAAGCAGGGAGTTTACAGCAGGAGAACCTCGTGGGCTGTTAATGAACCCCTATCAGAAATTGTAAAACGTGCTCCTCAATTATAGCCGTGCACATTGTGTTCACTGGAGAGGCGTCGCACAGGCTGACCTTTGCGGGTGTGTGCTACACACACCTGTGAGACGCCACTCGCTCCCCGATTAGGACTGAAGCGAAGAGGAAGAAGCAGAGTCTGAGACTCTGGATGACGGTGTTGTTTAAAAACACCCGACGTCCCGATAGCGATACCTCCCCTTTTGCTGTGTATACTTGCATTTAGTGCCTCTGTAAATTTGTTAGGGAAAAAAAAAACAACAACACCAAATGACTTGTCATCGATGTCAAACCTTCTGCTGACATGGAGTCAAATACCTCTGGGTGTGTCCGAAGCTCAGCGGCAATAATAATCCTTAAATCCTATTACCTTGTACAGTCCTTCTACTAATAATATTCCTGTTGGGTGATGTCGTATGCTAAAATGGATGTATTTATTAATTTATTCCTGTTATTTTATTTGCATATTTTATTAGGGAAATGTTTTCTATGAATGTTGTCAAACAGAACTAAAACCTATGTAGCCTTTACAGAAGTTCATCGGTTCATTTGTATTTCCTCCTCTGGTTCAGTTATAGCGGGCGCGGATGAATGGCCGGTAGCACTCAGGGCCGCCCTTCGAGGGGATCTGACCTTCGAGGGGATCTGACCTTCGAGGGGATCTGACCTTCGAGGGGATCCGACCTTCGAGGGGATCCGACCTTCGAGGGGATCTGACCTTCGAGGGGATCCGACCTTCGAGGGGATCCGACCTGACGTGCAAAGCGTGGCCGTTAGTTAGCGGACCTGGCGAAGCGTTGGGCTCGTCTCTGCGCCGCCGTGGCGACGCTCGCAGCTCCACCGGTCCGGAACCTTAGAGGAGCATCAGTTACTTCTTCAGCTTCAGTGCCTAACGTGCAAGTCGACTGTAGCAGTTTAACGTGCAGGATCCTGACATCACTCGTCAGATCAGCGTCGACGCTGTCCTGAGTTCTCTCCCCTGCTGCTTATCCGAGGTGATTCGGGTGGAACCGTGTCCTTTCAAAGAGAAGAAACACCAGTCCTCACGACGCCTCGTTTCTGCAAAGCACAAGTGTTACTATGAATTCTCTTTGCTCATGGACCACTGAACCTGTTTGTTTAAAAAAAGAAAATGTGCAATTGTTTTGTTTTTGGCGCGTCGCCTTTCAGCCGGCGTCTTCTCACGATTCAGAAAATCTAGAAATCTCGCAGCCTTTTATTTCAGAATAAGTAATATTTCTTTGGGGGGTTTTTTGCCTTATGCATTTGAACTTGGCTGTAAGTATGAAATACCTCACGGATGGTTCTGCCCAGTTATTAACGCAGCTTAAGTGTATAAAGTATACTGTAAGGATAGAAGCTGAAGATATTGTGAGATTACGTTCATGTTTTCTATGTAGATTGCAGAAAGCATTTCTTCCATATCAACCTGTTTGTTGGGTTCCCACTTATATTTGCACATGTGTAGTGGAACGCTGGCAAGTGCATGAACGTGCCACCAAATTGTTCTCATTCATCCGTTGTGCACCTCGGCTACTTTTAAGCAATATATGCTACAAATATGTCCATTTCCTTTAAACGTCGGCATCAGGGTCACCTTGTCTTTGTTGACATCAATAACACTGTCACATGCGTACGTGTGAGAGATGTACATGTAATTCCTTCACAACCGGAAAGTATTCCCGTTCCCATATGGCACTTAAATTCCTCACTCTGTTAAAGTTATTTAGAGTTTTGGTGAGGAAACGTCAGCTCCGAAAATGTCCGCTCACTATTTAATTCATATTTATAGAACTATTTTGTCACTGAAATGTAGATTTTTACCTCCTTGTTAGAACTTAGTTTAGAAATAAGCAGATCATTGGAGAGGCAATTAGCTGAAAAGCATTAAATGACTTGCAAAAATACCACTTTGTTTCTCGTCTGTTCTTCCAAACGACAGTGGCGTGTATGTTCTATATATATCATGACGCAAGTCTTAATTTTGCAGTATGGATATCAATAAATAACCTCATTCTAATTCAAAATTGTCAGTTTTTATTGTGAAAATACATTTGATACACAAAGCTTTCATAAGACTGTATTAAGTAAGAAGCCAGTGCATGTACACTATATACAACTGGGACGGAAAAAAAGCTAGAATACCCTTTAAAAAATGTTAGTTATTGCTGAGTAAGATCGATGGCTGGCCTGGTGGAAGTTCAACACAAATCTTCACTGAAGTCCCATTGAAAACTGTGCTTGTTTCTTTAAAATAAATAGTTAAAAAACAAAAGGACGTATTCTGCTGCCGGAGAGGCAGATCAAAACTAAGACCCGGAACACTTGTCGGTTGCATAGATCCCAGTAACTACATGCTACATGATATCTGAGGGAAACAGCGGTTTAAAATAAGTGGAAAACTACAACCTTTTCCACCACGAGTCTCACTGATTTTCCCATACCTACAAGAAAAAAAAAACCTAGCTAGACATTAAATCGACGTTATCCTTGTTGCAGATCCGAACTGTCCGGTCAGGAGTTAGTAATGATGTAATTTTCTTGAGTACAGTACGTTCCCACAACATTCCCCCGTGTTGGCGGTCTGGGATGAAGGTCTAGTGTTTCACACGTCCTGGGCTAGAACCTCTGGGACAGTCAGGTGTGAACGGGAGGGGGGGGCTGTGAACGCCGCCCCACAACCCGGAGATGTTTAAATGTGTGGCTCTGCTGTTCTGGACACCCAGTAACAGTGGAAGGAACGTGTTCTGTTTGCTGCTGACACAACAGAGGTACTGGCAAAATGGAAGACCGGATCTGTAAAAGTACATTCAAATGGCCTTAATGTGCCTCGCAGGATGTGTCACTGACGTGCGGTCGATGTGTTAAAGGCTATCTGACCCCGTGGAAACCCCGGCGAGCGCCAGGAGATCAAACGGCAGCCCAGAAGGCAGCGGCGGCGCTCCAACATCCACACTCCGACACGCTGGAGAGCGTCCGTCGAAGAAAAGAGGCCGTAGTTTTATCTGACATCCGAAGGGCGCGTCTGTAACCCCCCCCCCGGTCCTTCCAGGTCACGGGAAGATCCGGAAGCTAAAGCCTAAAGTAGCGCTACTGTCTCTGCAGAGGTGGTTCAGTTGCTGGTCGTGAGTCTTGTGGTCGCGAGCGTGAGAACTCTTCACCCGACAGTCAAATAAATTAAAATGGTCCAGAGGTTCCCTCCGTCTGGGTCGGCACCAGTCGCTCCTCGGTTCTGTCACATCCGTTTCCAGAGGAAGATGAGGCTGCGGAACAGAACGCTGGGTTAACGTCACCGGGTCCAGAGGACGACAGCCACCCGGGTTAATGACAGACTTACTGAGGTCTTAAGCGTGGTAAAGTGGCCCGGCAGTTTCTTCAATGGGTTCTGAGGACAGAAAGGACACAGACGTTTGGAACGGCGCCGCTGTTGCCACAAGAGAACTAGAATAAAGCAAGAAAATAAGCACAAGAGCCGGAAAACAGGCCGAGACACAGCTGCAGGACCTGAACGGGACCCGAGCAGAACAGCGAGCATGAGGACCGGCACCTGGGACCGGGGACGGGACGTGATCCTTGAAGGATTTCTCAACCTCAGAGCTAATCTCAACAGAAACTGCACCTCCAGTCTGGAATTTGACACCGATTCTTGCTTGGCTGGAGCCTTTAGCTGTCGTGCATGTGTCGGCGGCCCTGGCGCCGGTGTGTGTCTCACCACGTAGAGGCCGCCGGTGCGACTTGCGCCGGTGCACCATGACCCCGATGATCAGCACGGCGCCGACCAGCACCACCGCCAGCACGGAGAAGCTGGCGATGGCGGCCAGCTTCCACACGTCCGGCGTCTCGTCCACGTATTTACCTGCCGATTACAGAGATGAGGTCAGCGCGCCGCCGCCCCGCTCACGTTCTCGCCTTTCTCGCCGTTTCGAGGGCTTACAGGTGTTGCAGGAGGGCGTCTTGGGGTACTTCTTGCACGACTCGCAGGGCACGCAGACGTCCAGGTCCGAGCTCCAGAACTCTGAGCTGCTGCACTGACCTGCGAACGCGGAACAATTCGGTTGAGCGAGTTCAGAACGTTGAAGCGAGAGAAAACAGAGAAAACAGAGAAGTGTTTCCCCAAAGGCGAAACTGAAAACAAAAGCCACGGGAGGATTTCAGCTGAAATCAGCTCGCACGGCCTGAACGCTGTGGCTTTCTTTTTTTTTTTTCCCTTCTCACAACACGGAACTGGGAAATTCCTCTCGGTCAGACTGCTGATGCAACCGGGCTGCGTGAGAGGATCATTTGGTTCCCTCTGGTGCTCGGCCGGCCGTGCGTGAAGAGCGGGGTGTGTTTTCACAGAGGGTTTCCGCCAGAGCCGCCCTGCCCGTGTTTACACGGGCGACTGCCTCAGGACGAAGCATCTGTGAGAAAAAAGCCAACCTCGATTGTACCTGGGGGGGAGGGGGAGGGGGGGGGGACACAATAGGCAGCTTCATCTGGTCTCCGAGGCGGCCTGACAGCAGGACAATCAAACCGAAGCGGAGGACTTCCCAGATGATAAGGAAGGAATTAGCCTGAAGATGTGACTGGCTGATAGGGAGCGCTCAGACTGTTTTCTTGTGTTGCTGGCCTGTGCACATCCTGGCCGTAGTCAAGGAATGACATTAATAACTCCGAGGCCATTAGGCAGCAGAACACACGCCTCCAAAATATCAGGACTGAAGGGCAGCAGAGCAGAGGGGGGCCTCTGGAACTGGGAAATAGTTCAGGTCCTCAGAAATCTCAGCGTCACAGGTGTATTTACATGAGAAATGTCTTCTGTTTGGATTATAACAAAGACCCACCCTGAGGAACTGAGTCACCCTCTCTTGCAACATCACCCGAGCATGAGAGAGGCCCGCCTGAGGTAATTAAAACAGTGTGTGCCGAGAAAACCGCGGCCGCATAAGTGACAGATGCTAATGATGGTGCAGATATGACATCAGCGCTGCTAAAAGATGAAATAAAGACAACATTTGGGGACATCTGAGGGCTGGATTCATCAGGCAGCGCGGCAGAGGAGCCCTGGGCCTCAGAGAAAGGTGCTTCAAACCTATTCTCGCTGTTTGCTTCTGCGGTTTCAGGTGTCACAGCAGAGCTCAAGACCGCCGCTGCGATAGGAAATCAGCTTTATCAACGTTTCCTCTCATCTGTGTGAGAGTCAATGGCCGCTCAAACTGTTTTTTAAACGGAACCACATGGGGAGTTGGAGGAAAACTGCTAATAGCTCATCGGTAATGGGACAAGAATCCCGTCTGGCTCTGACAGAGACGGAGGAATCTCCCCCGCTTATCTGCGAGGAGAAAGCGCGAAAGTGTTCGGGAGACGGAAAAATAAGTTGTCAGATAATCGCGGCGAGATTAAAACCAAATCTGACGTTTATAACCGAGGTTAGAAAGTATCCACCTGGGGGGAAACTTGGGCTTGGCTCCGGCCGGAGGCGCTCCGCAAGCCGAGGCGGTTCACGAGGAGTCGTTTCCTGTGTCCCGCCGCTGCCCCCTCGGCGGCAGCCGACGGGACGGCGTTCAGACCGCTCGTGGATGGTCAGCAGAGGCCGTCACGCCCTGGCGTGACTGTTTGGAGCAACGCTGCATCCTCCAGCTCAGAGGAGAAACTGCGTGAAGCCATCGGAATAACATCTGGGACCAAACGTGGCTGATGACGGAGGCGGAATTCAGCCCCGGATATTTCATAATCGCGGACCTCATTTGTTATTGTTTCTGTCTGTTTGCGTGGAGCCGGAGCGACAGCGGGAAGGCGAGATTTGCACTGCAGCCTGCCACCAGGGGGCGACGCGGACGCTTGGACCTCACTTTTTGCCGGAACCCACGAATATAAAGAAGTCAATCTTCAGATATTAACAGTTTTAAACACGTTTGACACTTAATTTGAAACTCCACTATGGAGATGGGTCAGATGCGATGCCTGGGATGGATGTTTTTCTCAATCCTCACTCCTCAGCCAAAATAAGAACCCAGTTTGACAGGACGCACACCCGGCGCCTGACCGCTGTAGCAGCCCTCTGCGTTGGCCAGGTCCTGGTGACAACAGCCCAAAGGCACCTGCTCTACAAGTCATGTTCGCGGCATTTTGGCTCAAAGTCTGGATTTGTGTGGCAGCCACATGTTGGGACCCAGGAGACATCCTGTCCTCCACGGGCCGACCGCCAGCCCGCCTACTCTGCTGCTCTCTGACTCATTTTTATAGTTGTGGTCCCAGAACAAATGCGTCTCACTTTCTTGTCATCAGTTCGGCTCCTGCCTCGCGCGGCCGGGTTCAGAAGGCCAGAGGAGGGATCTGAGCTTTCCGTGACCTCGGGTCAAACCTCAGGCTTCACCGCTGCTGAGATGTGTTTGACTTTGTTTTGGTATGTCTTGGCAGCCGGCGCAGGCTTACACATTTGTGACGGGCAGAGATCCTGTTTTAATAACGCAGCAGGGATCAGTCGGCTCTCTCGTGGCTCAGCGTCTGAACACTGGGAACAAAACATTTTTGTCATTCTGATGATCTTGGCAATCGTCTCGCACCTAGACTGACAAAGGGTGTTTTTGGGTGTGGGGCGCTGTGTTATGTCCTCAGATGGAAAAGGGAGGGTGGGCCAGCAGCTGATGTCCAGATGTAGACTGTTTCACACATGAAAACTCTGCTTTGAGTTAAGAGTGTTAAAATGCATTTTTGGGGGGTTTAATATCTGAGGAAATGGACATTCTAACCCGTGTAATTATTCAAGACTCGGTGTAATCTGAGACCCATGTAGCCTGCTGCGCTGGGACCCAACTTCAGATGACCTTGGACGCAAATCAAAGCTCTTTTATGCGTTTCAAGTTTCTCGGGGAAAGCATGGAGGGGAAAAAAAACGCAGCTTTGTGCAAAAAGGCAAAGGGCAGCGCGCCCTTTCCGAGAGCCTGTCCCTCTCACCCTGGGGCGCAGATGGACGGGTGAAATAAGGCGATCGGAATGCGGAACCGGTGAGAAATGCAGCTGTTAAAGGAAGCGGCTTTGTAAGCAGACCCACTATCTGCGTCCATTGCGGGCAGAACAGACCCACAGAATGCGGTCATGTTCACAGAAACAGCGCAGCGAGCGGACCGAGTTCCCACGATTACGCAAAAACAAAAAAAAAAAACCAGGTTGGGTAATCCAAGAAAATTCTTCTAAAAAGTTCGACTTCAAACAAGTTCCACTTACTTTTCTGTGCGCTCACGCCGTAGAAGTTGACCACTGCCGCTACGATGAGTCCGCACAGCGCGCACAGAGCGTTTGAAGCCATGATGTCTGCGGGTGGAAGGCTGCTTGCAGTCGGCTACACAATTCCCGAAAGTTCATCTGATTAACAATCCGCGCTGGGCTCGAGCATGGAAAAGCGAGCATCAGAGTGAGTCACCCGGAGGAGTCTGCGCCGTGTTTTAACAGCGCACACACCCACGCTCCACAGCTCCACTCCTATGAGTCATTTCCTATGTACTGTAGCTGCTCGGGTTCTCTTGCGCGCACTCACAGGAAACTCCACGCTCATACCAGATGGGCTTTTTTTCATGTTTCACTATAAAGTTAGAACCAATCACTCCAGGTGTGCTTTCCAAATTTCTTTTCTACGAGCCACAGCCTGGAGGATTTTCTTTACATTATTTTATTTGTGTGTGTGTGTGTTTTTTGGGGGGGTTGAGTCTGGGTAGTCTGGACTTAATAGTGTTCTCATTGTTATTACCACGCCTGTCGACGTCACACACCCCCCCTCCTGCCAAAAAACACAAGTCTCTGGCATGGGAGCGGGGTCCCATACGCACAGAAAAGAGGAACAGCAACCGAGGCAAAAACAGATGACATTCACATGGCAGCTCTGCCGTTCAAACACTCCCAAAAGTTAAAGCGAAGGTGCGCAGCCGTGCGGGCGGATCCAGCTTTATTCTGCCACCGCTTCGGGTCGGAGCTCCTCAAAACGGAGCAGGAATCCCGTTTCTTTTGTAGAAGGATGACATTTCGAGTGTCGCTCTCTCGGTGCTGGGAGTTGCCTGCAGCAGCGCAACTATGCAATAACAAAGCCAGAGGACGCCTGCCTGGAGCGCTATCAGGCCGGCTCCGGCGTCCAGCATTGTCTTGTTTACTCATCATGACAATCAGTTGCTAGGGCAACACGCGTGCCGTGTGGCAACAAACGTCTGCTGAGCACAAAGCGACACTTATTTCTGACAGGTTTTTCACCGCTGCAGGTCTTTTAAAACGCTTTCCCTGGGCTAGGACCAATCAATCCTTTATTTTTTTTGTCAACCTTCTTAACTGTTCCCAAATGGATGATAAACTTTTTCACATATGCACTCTTTCTCCAGGGCCTGGAACTTTTTATGCACGCTGCACGGTGTGAAGCTCCTTTCCCACAAGAGCTAACGTCAAACAGACGGCGACCAACCCCCCAGTAAATAGTTCATAGCGTCAAAACAGGGTTTCATAGGCTCAATTAGACTAAAAGTATGTTGTTAAACAGATGTTTTTATACTCGCCTGTCAGGGCTAACCTTAAGGAGAGCGGTCTGAGAGGACCCGGAGCTGCACAGCTCACTAAGAACACCCATATGAACTGACTTTCCACTGTAGTGATTACATCAGGAATGAGGCACTATAAGCTGCAGATGTTGTGTCAAACTCAATGGGAACCATGGCAACGGGATGAACACACACACACAGAGGTCCTTGCCCAAGGTGATCCAAACACTCCCGTATGTGTCGAGTGAGAGCCAAACCGGCCACAGCCTCGCGAATGAAGTAACGACGGACCCGACTGCTGAGCACAAACATGCAGCTTCACACATGCAGTCGTCACGTCTCGCTTTAATGTTGCCGCTTCTTCTAGCTTCACAGAATTTACAGGATTCCCAGCAGGACAAAACAGTTTATCAGGATGAAATGTCACGCAGGATCGCAGGTGTCCCCCCCCCCCAACAAAAAACAATCTTCATCAGTAAAACAAAGCAAAGTAAATCTTTTTTTTTTTTTAAAAAATGGACCCAGCTCGTTAAAAAGGCATTAAATCTAACACAAAAAAGAATACGGACAGAAAAACACTGTAGAGCAGCTCAACATGTAGAGAAAATCTGTGTCCAAACAACTGAGTTCTTTAGCTACAGCACATCACTCTCACTCACAACGTCATCAACTGCTGGACAAACTGGATTGTCCACGGCAACGACACCCACGTCGCTCTAGTCTTTCTGGAGGGGGGTCCCATCGTCGACGCCCCCAGAGTGCGCGCCTCATTAAATATCTCCTCGGTTCCACTGGCCTCTCTCCAACCAGCTCCCCGCTTTGGTTCAGTCTGCTGTCTCCTCCCGCCGCTCAGCGGATTAGGTGATGTAGATGCGGTGGAAGTCGTTGGCGCCGAAGGCACAGTTGCACTTGGGGCACTTCCTCTGTCTGGTGTCGTAACGCATCTTGAGACATTCGTAGCAGAACACATGGAAGCACTTGGTGAGCACCGTTTCCTTGTCCCGGGTGTTGCAGCAGGGGCAGCGCAGCTTGGCCTGCGGACACACATGCACGGGCCAAACCATGACTGGACGGTTCCTTTTGTTTTTTCCCACTTTATCGTTTCCAGAGCGACAAATTGGGGTTTTAATAAGCAGGTTTTGGGCCTGTTTCACGGAAGGTTAAACTCACGTGCACTACTGCCTGAAAGTCAAGCACGTTACAAAGACGTTGTGCTCCGCATGATGACATGTTACGTGTTCACGAGGCTTTTACAGCCTTGCTGACAGCAGGCGGATGTGAACTCTGCCAGATGTTTCGTGGAGTATTTGCAACTTCTTTACCACTAAATGATGTGAACAAACACGATGTAACTCTCTACGTTTTCTCCGACCTTGTACTGGTTGATCTCCTCCTGCAGGATCTCATCAGCGTCCGTGTACATCTCCACCTTTTTCTGTTTTTCCAGTTTCCTCCTCAGCCTGGACAGGTCCTCCTGGAAGGAATCAGAAGAGCGGTAGTTTAAAACAGACGGCTCACCTGATGGACCGCCGTAAACACCCCGCACCACCGCGATGCAACATACTTGGGCGCGTTTCAGGTTGCTGCTCTCCCTCTCCCGGGCGGTTCTGTTCTCAGCCACGGAGACCTGGATCTCCTTAAGCTTGGATTGCGTGTGCTCCAGCTGCACCTTCAGGTCCTCTGCCAGCTGGGCAGCCTCCACCGCCTGCAGTGAATAAGGAAGCGGAAGTCCACAATAAAAACGCTGAGATCCCCGAGCGGTGCTGGATAAACCTGGATAAACCTGACATCCAGAGGCTTTGGTTGTGCATCAGGTCAAAGATCCAGCTGGGTGCCCAGCGACACAACAGCACACCTCCAACATATTTAGGGCACCCTGGCTATATTTTCCAAGAATTAAGACTTATTTTCCTCTGAGCCGCATATTTTTAGATCCACTTTAATGCTTTAAAAGTGCTGCTGGTTTCAGTTTAAACAAACGTGTTTCCAGTTATGTTTTAATTATTCTTAGTCCAGAGAATGTGCATGACCTTGTTTGCAGCACTTCACTCTTCTGTGTAACTGCAGTCAGGAAGTTAACGTAATTACAATATTAAATTCCAGGGTACCTTGTAGGTATTTATAGTTGCACAGCCTGCATGTGGAAGATGGACAGACAGACGGACAGACGGACGGACGGACGACAGGCGGACGGACGTCAGGCTTCATTAGCCCACCTTATGGCTCGTTGATGCAAAGATTTGCTGAACAAATCGTCAACGTCAGCGCTTAAATCCCCGTGCACTGAAACGATGGCGACTGCCCCGTTTGACAGATGATGCTGTCCAGATCCTCTCCTGATGCTGCTCAATGTGAGCAACATCTGGCAGCAATCAGCGAAAGCGAAGCTCGACGAGCAGAGTGATTGACGCCGCGTCTCCTCTCACCTTCCTCTTGTTGAGTTCCAGCGCCTGTGTCCGGACAGCCAGCTCTTTCTCCATAGCGGCCAGCGTGCTCTGAAGGACGCCCTCCTTCTCCTCCAGCTTCTGAACCACGAGCAGCTGGGCGTCCACCTGGAGGCCACAGCGGCGGTTACACCGAGCGCATCTCCACACAATGAAAAGATTGCAGTTGATGCACCACCTGGGTTTTGAACGTGAGAACTTGGTCGGCCAGCTCCTCCTTCTCTTCTTTCAGCAGCTTGTAGATCTGGTTGGATTTAATCCGCTCGCTCATCAGTTTGAAGTTGGCGTCGTCCTTCTCTCGTAGCTGCTGCAGCAGGCGGCTGTTCTGTTCCTGCATGTCCTCAAAAGCCTGGCCGGTCACGTCCATCTCACTCAGAAGAGCTTCCTCCTCCTGTCAGAGAGCAGAAACAACCAGAGGGTCAGTGGACGGATTGACGAGGACCTAAAAGCCAATCATTTGTGAAAAGGTCAAAGTGCATTCTTGTAGCACCCAGTAATAGCTGCAGACAAACGACCTCATCCTTTTAGGCCGGTTTCCTAGAACCCTTGATTCCATTATGCTATTCATAGTGCAACCAGACTGGATTTTTCACAGGACTTAGTCTGAAAAGTTGACTCACTCACGCTGGTCTGTCAGAAGCGAGGTGGCAAGATTCCATGAACTTATTGTGAGAAGCTTATTGTAAACTACCCCAAATGTTTGATCCAAATTTAATAAGATGACTGAAAAAACCAATGCTACCCAAATTAAGTTTGTGTAAAACTGTGCCTCACTGGGAAAATAAAATCAATGTTTAAATAAATAATTCAATTTCCCAGGGTTCTGGAACTTTGTGCGGTGCAAAAACCTTTGTGGCCGGGCTGAAAGCCCGCGACATTTTCAGCTGCAGGCTAGCAGAAAATAAGCGAAAAGGCCAACAGAACCGCATGAAGGATGGTGTCAAACAGCAACAGAAGAGGAGATTAGACACTGGGACTGATCTAAACAACTCCTGGTGACCCACGGGTGCGTTAAATAAATGATTTCCTGTTTACATTATCGAAACAGGGGTTCTTCCGGAAAAATGTTTAGACGACCGCGATTCGTAAACAATTATAATCAAAACAAAATCTCAGCTTTTAAAATGAGTGATTGTGGGTGTGCCAAGTTTCAGCGTACAATCGTATTGTGCGATGGAATATTTCCGCTAACATCTCTGTGGGTAAATCTATTACAGCCCATCTCAACGTGCGCGCACACCTGCCTAGAAATGGAGACAACCTTATGAAGAATAGCCGTTACAGGAGGTGACGTTCTCCTTGGCAAAGCCGCAGCCAGAATGAATGTGGCGCTCGACTGAAAAGTACTGGAATTCCAAGTTAATTAACTTTGATGAAAACCGGGCAGTTTAATGAAAACACAACTTTCGAATAAAGGGAGTGACACATGAAGGAGGAATTCCAGTTGACTTTGTTTTTTATCTCATTCGCTTCAATGCCACGATTATCAAGCTGTTGCAGATCTCCTCCACATTTAGTGCACAATCAAGACACAAATGTGACAAATACGCTATTACTCCTCGTGGTGACAGATGTGAGCTGCACTCCCCAGCCTGCAATTAGAACCTCCTTCTGATCTCCCTCTCTTCTCTGTAGCAGTTTAGAGGGCTGTGGTACGTCAGTCATGACAGGTTTTGAGGCCTTTTCTATGGCGGCGGAACCAGATGCTAGAAAATGTCGGCGGCTGTTAATTTAACATTGCAGAAGGTTTAAATGTGATAAGTTAGATTTATCACTTCAGGCCAGATAGAGGAAACTGGCCAATAACAAAGACATTTTGGATGAAAGGTAAATTAGACTGAAGCTTTTTTAGTTTTTTAGAAAGACTCTCTACAATACCTGTAGCTAAATGGAGCTTGTTAGCTTGTTAGCCTGGCCACATCATCGGTTTTTGGTTCCTCATTTATGTTCTAAGATTAGGAGGATCATTGATTTAGGCAAATGCATTACTCATCCTGCTGTCTTGATTCTTATCAGGTTTTTTTTTTCTTTAAATCTGATAAAGAATATTTACATTTTTTATTTCCAAAAATTAGTCAGGAGGATTTCTATGCAACATCTCAAAGGCCTGAGTTTCGGGGAGATGGAGAAGCAAGAAAAACCTGATGACTAACAGTGTGTGGGACATGCAAAACAAATGGCAGAGAGCTTGGGGCGAGTTAGAACTCCTGGACTGTGTCATGTCTCAGCACACAAACATGTGCAGTATTATATATGATCAGGTTACACCCCATTCCTTTATAAAAAGCACAAAGAACCAACCAGGAGCACGTCCTGTAGTTGGGAACGTCCGGCTTCTCGAGGTTAAACTATCATTAATTTTCTGAGGCAATAAAGACAAATACCTGCTTAGTGGCAGCCAGTTTCTTTTGCAGATGCTCAATGGTCTCTTCTGCCACCCGGATCTTCCTGAGGGCATCTTCATCTGCCAGCTTCTTACTTTCCTTCCTCTCCCTCTCCTCCAGCTCTCGCACACGCATCCTCAGTTCATCCACCTGATAAAGGGACAGAGAGGCTGAGCATCTGTAATAGTTTATCTGCCATTTAACTGAACTGGGCCACTCGACGGACCTCAGCTTTAGACTTGCGCTCAGCTGCCATCAGCTGCACTTTGTCTCTCTGTTCTTTAGGGGCCGACTTATACATGTCCAGTAAAAGCTTCATTTCTTTCTGGGACTCTTGGGCCTTTCTAAAAGGTTAAAGAACAGCATATCAGCACTTCGACTCCTATTTCACAAGTTATAACAAGACAGTTGTTGGAAGTGGTTCTGAACATGAGAAAAGGATTTACTTGAGCTCCACTCGGAGCATCTTCAGGGTGTCCGAGTCCTTTCTCTTCAGCTCATCGCTGCGTTGCCTCTCTCTCTCCCGCTCCCTCTCCCTTTCTCTCTCCACTTCTCTTTCCCTTTCTCTCTCCCTGGCCCGCTGTCTCTCCAATTCCTTCCTCCGTTCCTCCTCTTCCTCCTGGTCTTCTTCCTCCTCTTTCTTCACATCGAGGCTGTCATTTGTCTCCTCCAGAATCAAGACTGCATCACCACTTTGGCAACGCAACTGTTGGTAGAGAAAAAGAGAAAATGACCTGCTGTGTATCGTTGTGCCTACCCATTTATATGAAATTACCTGCAGTTTAACTGAAATGTGTGAATATTTGGGCTCAGTAAAGCATGATTGAGACAGATGGAATGATCCAGGTGAGCATGACTACCTTGTTGATCTCCATCTGTGTTTCCCGCAGCTTCCTTTTATAGCGTTGCAGGTCTCCCTTCAGCTGCAGGTTGTGGTTCTGAAGGCTGCTGATTAAGTGTCGCATCTCTCTGTTGATCGGCCCTGAGAGAGCAGACCAGATAAAGTGTCAACATTTGATATATTTTCCCCCTGATTCACTTTAACCGTAGTGGTGGACACTGAGCTCAATAACCGCCAGCATGGGAAAAATCAAATGTGTTACCCCTCCGTCTCACCTGGGAAAAAAAGGATTTGCTGCCAATCAGCTGTTATGTTTACAGTATCAGAGTGGTTTTTGTATGACTGTTTCTTTGTAAAAACAAGCTTAATTTACTTTGTACAAATTGTAATTTTGGCATATTCCAAAGATCCTGACTCAAAGGTGTGAAGGTGTGTTTTGAAACGTACCTGCTTGCTCATTGGCCGCCAGGTTCTGCTCAAACTCGATACGCAGCATCTCGTACTCTTTGCGCACCTGGGCCAGAGTGTCCTCCAGCTGAATGACCTCAGTTCGCAGCTTCTTCTGAAGGGACAGCTCATCGCTCTGCTCAGGAGACACCATTGGGACAGTGTTGACCAAAGTGTCGAGCAGTGGTGCAAACACCCAAGTTCAGATTGATATTGCTCTGACAGAATGAGGGGAAAGAACAGCTGAACAGCTGAAATTGCAAAACTGGGCAGGTGGGAGGGTGAAACAAAGATCACAGCATGAGCGCATTCTTCTTCCTTCTTCTGGGCTTTACCCAAATGACTGGGTGAATTCAAACCTACATAAATTTGGATTAAACGCTTGACCTCGTGTGTTCCTATTTTAGCAAGCCGTGCAGAGGCAAACATGCCTGGGCGTGGAGCAAACGCCCTATTCAAACTATTTTGACTATTGTAATTAGACGTAAGAAAGTTATTTCACCTCCATGTGCTCAATCTGTCGGAGGTGAGCGTTCTTTGCAGTGAGCAGGAGAGCCCGTGCCTCGTCCAGCTGAGTTTTCACTCCCAGAGACTCATTGTACAGCAGTGAGAATTGAGACTGCAGACATTTATACTCTAGAGTCTCCTTCACAACGTCTTCTGGAATATTCCGCAAATCCATCTAAGAATGAAAAGACATCTTAGCCGCAGATTACAAAGGCAAGTTTGGCCTCCAAAAGATGACATCGTTCCATCTTTACCCTGAGCTTCTCGCTCTCCCTCACGGCCTCCTGGAGCTCTAACTGTAATTTCTCCAACTCTGTCATGCGACTATTGGCCAACTCCTGGTTGTGCTCCAACTCTGCATTAAGACTCTCAAACTGCAGAAACAAACATTATAGGTTTGAGAATGTTTGTAGCCAAATCTCTGGGACATTAAATGTAATGGAACAGGGTATGGTATGAGCACTCACCTTCTCAATGTTTAGTGTGATCTGGCCTCCAGACAGGCCCCCTGAGCTTCCGGTGCTGCTGTAGCCAGACTTAAGCTACAGGTAGAAATTGCAGAACATAGATTTTTTTTTTTAAAACAAACAAAAAAAAACAAAAAAAAAACTCTGTAACACACCAGTAGTAGATTTGCATTAATAAATGCAGCTGGGTAGAGAAGCACTGATGCTTACAGTTTCATGAGTATTAAATTAAATATAGAGAAGCAGCAGCATTAGCTGTGAATGCAGTGATGAAAACTAACATAGCGTCTAAGGGAAGAAGCAGGGGATAGAACAGGCACAAAGATATGTCAAGCTAACCTGTTCCATTGCCTCTGCAAGATGTTTGTTGAGCTTTTGCTCCCTGTTGCGGAGTTTCTCCATGTCCCACTGCAGGTCCTCCACTGTAGTTTCCATCTCAGACACCTTAGTCTCTGAGCTGGTAACCTTGTCAACTAACTCATTGTACTGTAAAAGCAGAGGAGGCATCACCGTTACATCGTAAGTAATAATTGTACCGGTAAGTGGATTTCTACAATTCACTGAAGTAAACGATTGATCATACCTCCATAGACATCTTGTGGTGTTTGCCCTGCAAGAGGGTGGTCAGGTCCCGCAGTCGAAGGTTGTCCTCCAACACAGTGATATTTGTACTGACCACGTCAGACTGACTGTCATTTTCACATGCTGTTAACAAACGCCATGGTCTATGTCACATTTCTCCCAATGAATAGCTTGATGAAGTCTTATAAAAGCCAAATAAAACACATTTAATGAGTTTTTTATAACAAAGACAATGTGCCTTGGGTTTCTTTTTCTTATGTACATTTTTATGTTTCAGGAGCAAACAAAACATGAGTATCAGAGTACCTGGAATGTTTCCACAAATACCTGTTGTCTGGGCCTGCTTGCACATATTGTCAATGTGGCTGTGCAGCCTGTCGAAGGCACACACCAAGCATGCAACAGCTTCCTTGCTGAACTGCATGCGGTCCTGGAGATGCAAAGCGAGTTCCTCCTCACTGCTGTGCTCTAATGTAGCCAGAAAACCTTTGGCGTTCTCACTCAGGGGAAGAGGTGGGGGCGTTTCCTGTGGGCATCCTAGAAGGTAGTAAATTAAAAGGTTTAGAAAATTAGCGTCATTATTATGTAATGAAAATCATAGTTAATATAAGAGAATGTATCTTTAGTTACAATGAGTAGTACGTGTTCATCCATTCTAGCTAGTAAAAGAGGGTTACGAATGCTAGGGTTATGATTGTGAATTTACTATCCACTCTAGATAATAAGAATTATTGTTTACAAGTGCTGTGCTCCCAAAAACAAGTCTCCTGGACGCTATAAAGCTGGCAGTCACCCTCCTGTCTTTCGCTACATTACCTCCTGGTACTGCTCTTTATATGAGTTGGCTGAGGCCTGGTAATTTTAAGTTCACACTTTTCAACAGCCAGACACATTAACATATGCCTCCATCACGAGTCATACTGATCCTCCTAATTCACTCACCTCATTGTGCTATTTATATTATTGTTTATTTAAATAAATTACTTTTCTGTGACATCTTAATTTGCCTGTCTCCTCTGATCATGGCAAAAGGTACAAAACTGACAGGACTCTGCTTCAACCTACCACTCCATTAAAACAGAGGTACAATGAAGACTATGGCTGTAATTAATAAATGGTAAATGTTGGAATTTTCAACCTTCTTAAAATAAAGTTGGAATAGAAGCACAAATGTTCACTGCTTGCATTTTTGCTTGCTGCACCCATTCTAAAGTGTACACTTTGTTCACACCTTTGTTTTTTTTAAATTCATTGCGACTGTGTCAATGCAAAATAATAAGTGTTTTTGTCCAAATGATTAGGGTACTGAGCTCTAACTAACCAAACCACAAATGATCCTAAAATTATGCCAGGAATACTAGCTCACCTGTTGAGTCTCGTGGAGGCTCTTTTGGTTTCAACTGGTCTTCTAAACCTAAAGGGGGAGGTGGAAATTGCTGCTCCTCCTGACCCTCTTCCCGATGCTCCTGCTGCACCAGGTCTTCCTGCTGCTGCTGCTGTTCTGCCTGCTCTCCCTCGTTCTGAGACTCTGGGAGCGGAGGTGGAGGCACCGCCGATATTGGTGAGGTGAGAGTAACACCATCCTCTTCCACTGGTATAGGGTCAGTCACAGAGGCCGATGGAGGTTCAGGAGTAAATGTAACTGGAGCTGGCTCAATACGTTTGCGTAGAACATGCACGGTCTCTTCCAACTGCAAAGACACAACATGGTTATCACATGCATTTGAAGAACACTGTAGTTCTGGCCATAGTGCAAAATTTAAGATAAGACAAACAAAGTAAGTGATTTATTATAGGTATACTTTGACATTAAAGAGCTCAAGTCATCAATCTTCATTTTAGCTCAATTAGTAAATCTAAGTAAATGTTATTAAATGTGCAAAAGTACCTGTGACCAGTAGCGATTAACAATCAGCAGAGTGGTGTCATCAGTGGCCTGTCTCTTTTCTAATTTCTCAATTTTCTCACGCAATTCATCCTCCATTGCCTGTCTCTGCTCCAAACGCTCACACAGCTTCTTATTTTTGAACTGGATGACCTTCATGTCCATTTCCTCCTGCACAAATTTTGTTTCATCCCAGTGAGGGAATAAGGCATGCAGTTTAGTGACAAATAAAATCCATCACAAATAATAACAACAACAGGCAGTAATCAGTTACTGACCGTTGAGGATACACCAGCAATTCGTATAGGCTCAATCAGAGTAGTTGTGGTTTTTTCCTCTTTTTTACTTTTCTTCTCAGGTGGGCCAGGGGGGCTGTCCCCTCCCGAGGGACGTTTCCCTCCCCCAGCACCTGACATGGCTTCTATCACTGCAAGAGATCACGCAGAGCGTTCAATATTTCCATTAATACAAGAATTAATTATTCCCATCAGTCATTCATTTGATAGTAGCCACTGAGTTAACTACCTGCGAACGCTGCTCCTAATGTGCTAACAGGTAAATATTTGGAAACTAAGGCTCTTGATAGCTCAACTAGCTAGGCTGATGTTAACTGCGCTATTTTTAAATGAGGTAGAGTATAATTTAGCTCAGCCAATAGTTAGCAAGTTTGCTAATGCTAATTATGCTACCGTTAGCAAAGGGGCTATATCCAACATCTAATAGGGGTCGGTCACTTGACTGGCCATCAAAAAATGCGATAAATGTATTTTGGTTAAAGGTGGCAGCTTGTGTTTATCTCTAAACAGATATATGCCACAAAATCAATGCAACAAACCTTCACAAGGACCGATTAAAATGTTACCCTGTGCATCCGCAAAATATCCTGGAAATGACGTCACTGGGCTTCCGCATGAAAAAAACCTACATCAAAACAGATTAAAGAAAATACAAGATTATAATTAATAATTTTATCTTTGAGTTGTCTTTTACTATATGGTACGTTATTTACATGTTTAAAATGCTGTGAAATGCACATTAAAAAATGTCGGCACAGGGTTTGATGCGTTGCCGTACCAACTCCACCCTGTTGGGGGTAGTATTGTCAAACCAGCGACAGACGTCATCCAGTTTCGGAGGAATGTGTCTAGAATGTAAACAGTTTCGGGGATATCTAACCGCTGCCATTACCTCCTCGAATTTGATATCGTCGATAAATCATTCCAGCTGCAATGACGAGGCAGCTCTTGTAGCGATTATTTTATGCCGGTTGCTTTGCTAGCGCCTCTTCTCGTTTGGTTACATACATGGTGAGTAACTTCCTGTACGGTCAGTGAACCTGTCGCAACAACAGGAAGATCGTAGACGTTGCAGGTTGAATCCCATGATTGTTAATCGGCAGATATGCAAGCAAAAAGCAGAAAATGCAGAAATATATGCGGCATTGTACTGCTAACTAGAGTGGATTCACTGTAAAGGAATGGTCAGCACTTCCTCGTCAGGAGTTAGCTCAGTGGATTTTATAATTCCTATTCGGCCAACGGACGTGGCTGACATTATGTTATTATTGTTTTAGATTTAAAGGCTGTCATAATGACCAAAGATATTGTTGTCGGAGATGAATTGCCAGACTGGGTGGGGGCCAAGGAATTCTACCAGAAATATGACCCAAAGGAGGTGATTGGCAGGTGGGTACCCGCCCCCCCAAATAACGCACAATATAGTGGCGCCATATATAACAATTCTGTATTGTTCAAACTGTGTTGCAGGGGGGTTAGCAGTGTGGTGCGCAGGTGTGTGCACAGACACACGGGTCAGGAGCTGGCGGTGAAGATTATAGAGATTACAGCAGAGAAGATGACCGCTCAGCAGCTGGAAGAGGTGAAGACCTCCACACTGAAAGAGATCCAGGTCCTCAACATGGTGAAGGGGCACGCTTCCATCAGTATGTGTGTCGTCTTTGTTTGTCCACTCAGACCCCTTTCTTGAAGGTTCAAAAGGAATGACGCCATGTCATGTGTTGTCCCTTTCAGTAACTCTCATTGACTCCTATGAATCGACCACCTTCATATTTTTAGTCTTTGACCTGTAAGTATGACAGCCAAGAACTACGCTGCAGTTAGTCATCACATGGGTGCAAATGTTTAATCCCGGCTTTTGTTTTCATTCTCAGCATGAGGAGAGGAGAGCTGTTTGACTACCTAACAGAAAAAGTTACTCTGAGTGAGAAGGAAACCAGGTAAGTGGCAACACATCCCATTCTAAAAATAGCCTGAGTTGGGGTTGTCCTGGAATGTTTACACTGCCAGTCAAATTAAATTGTACTGTGTGATATTACATTGTTATAGTTTTGAGGGTGGTGCTACCCTTGCTGTATATTATTTTAGTCACAAAACAGCTCTGAAATAACTTATGACAAAAATTCTCTACTGTAGAAAACAACACGATGACAACAGATAGCCAAGGTGTACAAAACAAACACACATTTCCAAAATTTATGCATATGGTAATGAAATGTAACTTGTTTTTCTTTCTTTTCCCAAAGGCTGTATAATATGTGCATTTTGTGAAATCTCTTGCTTTACAGGAGTATTATGCGAGCTCTGCTGGAGGCTGTACAGTACCTCCACTCTCTCAATATTGTCCACCGTGACCTAAAGCCTGAGAACATTCTGTTGGATGATCAAGGACACATTAAACTGTCTGACTTTGGGTTCTCTGTGCAGCTGCAGCCTGGTGAAAAACTTAAAGGTATATGACAGTATAAACTAAACCAGATGTCATAAGTGAAAGACTGCGTTAGAGAAATGTTTGCACAAAGTCTAAAGGAAGTTGAAACTTCTTTCTTGTCTGTTTTTCAGAGCTCTGTGGGACACCTGGTTATTTAGCCCCTGAAATACTAAAGTGTTCGATGGATGACATGCATCCAGGCTATGGAAAAGAAGTCGATCTGTAAGTGTGGGGTTTGTTGGTAAAGTAAAAAAAAAAGAATCCAGAGTCTTTTCCCACTATTTTACTGGACTTGTTTTGGTGCTTGTGTTGAACAGGTGGGCCTGTGGAGTCATTCTTTTTACCTTACTGGCTGGCTCACCACCATTCTGGCACCGCAAACAGATGCTGATGCTGAGGATGATAATGGAGGGCCAATATCAGTTCAGCTCTCCGGAGTGGGATGACAGGTCTGACACTGTCAAAGATCTGGTAAGACAGATAAAGCTTTAGAAAGCACAGTGCGTTTTTTCTCGAAACTTTCAGTTTCCATGGCGATACTCTTCCAGTAATTCCCACAACTATCTAATATTTGATGTAGTAATTGGAAATTGTTCTTCTTTGTTCACATAACATAACATTTTTGACTTCTTATCCAAATTCTTCTACTTAAACTTAACATTATTAGACCTGTGGGATTTAGGGGAACACAGATCTGCTACTTTAACAAACTTGTCAATCGTGTGTAAAGATTTGCATGTTTCCTTGAGTTTAGAGTTAGCGTGTCACAGCGAAACCATCCGTGACGCGGTGAGCGCTTGTTTTTGCTGCAGATATCCAGACTGCTGGTTTTGGAACCAGCTGCCCGTCTCACAGCTGAGCAAGCACTAGCGCATCCTTTCTTTAGGCTATATCAGAAGGAAGACGTGCGGCTCTTCAGTCCAAGAAAAACATTTAGGGTTGGTCGCCATTTATTAAAAAAAACAAAACAAACAAGTTTATAATAGTTTTTTAACATATATCAAGCAGGTGTTTTTTGCTTTCTCAGGTGTTGATAGTTAGTGTGCTAGCCTGTATCAGGATCTACAGCCGTTACCGAAGGGTGCGGCCTCTGACTCGGGACGTACTGGCCAGAGATCCCTACTCCATACGCGGTGTCCGCAAACTCATCGACGGCTGCGCCTTCCGCATCTATGGACACTGGGTGAAAAAGGGGGAGCAGCAGAATCGAGCTGCCCTCTTTCAGAACACAGCTAAGATCATGCTGCTGGGCCTAGAAGACTTTGACACATGAAAGGTCACCCTCATTCCTCACAATGCTAATTTTTATTTAAGTATATGCATGACAGTGTTTGCATTCCTATTGTCATCGTTTGATTCATTTTATGGTCAAGAATGCGGGGACCGAGATGTTTGGCGTGCCTCCATTCACACCTGTGGTTTTATTGATTCCTGGCTCTTCTTGCAGTCGAGAGCACGTGGCGCAAATGTTTGCAAAGACACCTCACATTTAAATAGATTATGCATATTTCGGATTTTACTTGATAATCACCATTTATAACTGAATAACCTATGTGTATTTCTAAGCAACAGTAAATTTAACAGTAAATTATAGAGCAGCTCACACTGACAGATGCTGTGGTGTTACAGATCCGTACTGTAGGGTGTTGTCGCTGTTGTGCATGCAGCTGCTCCTTTGTGCAGAAACCTCCTCACACTAACTGTGAAGACCATTAACGACTGTACTGTATCTCCTAACTAACCATCATTCCCTACTCAACCTCACCTTCCTCGTTTCAAGTGCCTGCACGAGAAAGGTACAGTAATTGTACAAACCAGACAGAATCTATTGTATATGAAAGAAAGTTTTATTGTTTTAGTTTTAATAAAACATTTGTGTCCAACATGAGTATTTGTGCACATACTATTCATGTTGTTTTGGCTTGCTGGTTTCCACGACTCTGTTGTAACGTTCTGTAGTTTTTTTCATTTGCTGATCTAGCTGCCCAGATATGAGCGCTAACTGCTCTCTGACCTCTTTCTCGATCAGCATCTTCAGCTCTGACTTTGAACCTGTTGCTAAGGAAGAAAAAAGGAGGGAATGCACCACTCTGTTGCATCTGGATTACTACTATTTGAGTTTGTACCAGCAGTAGAGTCTTCAAGCCTAGGAGAGCCACTTGCCACTTGTAGTGCTTCTTGTTTGACCATCACATTTTTAACCCCTAGCACATGACAAGCACAATATTTAGTAAATATGCCAAACATTCTGAGTCGCATGCATTCATAAAATAATTCTGAACACAGCTTTTCAGCTTTCTTTACCTTTAACTTTCTGGTCTGAGATGCCAGGATAAGTCAGAGACAAGTCAAGTTTTACCTGTGAAAACAAAGTATCTCTTTAGTGTACAAAGAATTCACAAGTCATATATGATTTAAAGTCTACTTTAAATCGTGTATGTACCTGTTGAGTGAAAAGATATTTGTAGAACTTGTAGTGTCTCAGATAATTGTTATTGATGTACTTTAAGATGGCGGTCACCTCCCCCAAGCTGAAGAGTTCGATGCTGAAAGGGGGTCTCTGTGGAGAGCAAACAGTAGCCTCCGTTTAGGAAAATTGCCAGATGTTTATAAAAATTAGATTGTGAATAAAAGAATTACTGGTCAACAGACCCTCACGGAGTGACAGATTAGTAGTTCTTTGCAATATCTGAAACAGTTCTCTATGTTGTTGTGAGGAGAACCTGAAAGAAAAGTAATTTAAATGTATTCATTTTGCATTATCTGATTTGAATGCACGTTAGAGTGTTGGCTACTATGCTTCCTTACCTATGTTAGCCTGATGGATGGATTTGAGTATTGAGAGCAGAACAGAAGTTTGTTCATTTTTGAAATTCTGTTCTCTGCAAAAAAACACTGCCTGCACATATAGTTCGAGAAGAACGCCTCTCCTTGGTTCAAGCAAGTCAACTTCAAACACGGTGCTTAAAGCTCTGTCACAGGGAAGAACTGTGTCACAGCGATGTCTACATGAGTGGCTGCATGTGTATATGCACGGATATATGTTGGTAAGAAACCTCTCCAGATCAGGAACACTCTGCACTTTGTTGATTTCATCCATGTCATGATAGCTTACATCTGCCCTGCAAAAGCAAACAAGAAAATAATCAAGTTTCTGTCACACTATATGCATAGAGTCAGATTTACACTTCGTGTATTCATGAAATGAGGCAAGTATTTTTGTGAATTAGTGACACGCAGCTCACCATAGCAGTACTTTAGCTTTCATGGCCGGTGAAACCTACACGGCACGAAAAAAATGCAACGTAAACAGTATGAATGTCTAAACAATACGATTAAAAGTTGGAGAATTTTACCTTTCTCCTGTCCATGATGATTTGAAAACCTGCAGATTCACAAAGGAATCGGGATGTATTGCAACATGGGCATTATCGTTGTTTCACACGCTTACCTTGCTTTGACCAGGACTCTTCCTGTTTGGCTGCCGCTGTAGCCTAGCAACGGAAGTCTGTTTCCGGTTTAGCGCTCTCGAGAAAGTGAGATATTACCCAGTTTACCCAGTAGATTAGGAGCCTCTGCGTGACTACGCACAATCTATAAGCAAATGTTACATTAATGAAAATAGATATGTTGTAGGTATTGCATGTACAATGGGCCAGACAGTTAAATACCATGAATTCCCAGTCTACAATGTAATTGGAATCAAGATCACAATATACATCTCATATAACAATGAGCATAATGAGCCAACGCATGAGAGCAGGAGTAACACTAAGGGACAATAAAAGGCCGGGCTAATATTGACAAATATTTCTTGCTTGCTAAATGCTCAGCAGGGTCTGAGAATGTGCTGAGTCGTCAGGGTTGGGATGTCAACAGGTCACATCAATGCATTCAACTATCTTTAAATTTGAGAACCACATTTCTTTCCACAACACTGACGTTGGTAAGCCTTGTATTTATTTTTCAGCTTGCTGCTGTGGTTGAACTTAATTGACTGATTTTAAACCTAACAAAACAATTTAAGTCAAAGCTCCTTTGACTTTTGATCTTTGAAAGGTCAAGGGGCAAAGCCTCTTTGCTCCGTTATTACATTTTTTATTCTTTTTTTGGGGTGGGGGGTGGAATATTTCTACACAATATTCAGTGCTTACATTTGAAGCTTATTTTAAGCATTACCATTATAGTATACATACACTGAAAAAAGGTTTTTTAATGGCTGTAGGGGAAGAATGTAAGATTTTAAACCATGAAATAGGGTCAGTGGCAGAGATGACAATTAAAGAGGACTGAAACACGTGAAAAGTAAAAGGAGAAAGTCTAGCAGTCCAATCCCTTAATCACTAAAGAAGAAACAACACCTATTAAAGAGTGAGACATTAAAACTGGGCCAAAATGGCTCGATCGCTGTCCTCCGGTATCACAAGTGTCTTTAAAGTCTGCGTCTAGCTCCCAGGTATGTGTTTTTTCTTAAATGGACAATCTAAAGATTCCTTCCTGGAAAATCAATCCAGCATGTCCTTACTCAGGAAAAGCAGTGGAATCAATTGTCCTTCCACTACATAATCCATAACTATGTATTCAAGAGAGGAATGCAATTTATATGCTCGGACGTACAAATACAGCATCAGATAAATACCTTGGTGAGTGGTAATTTGAATTAATCCTCTTAAAAGGCATTTCTTTATCTGTATATAGTCTAAAACTATTACAGTGATAAGTATGATTACATTAGTGGTAGTTTCAGTGGGTGTTAAAGTAGTGCTTGAACTGGTTGAGTAGGAGGTAGGTGTGAGAAGTTTTTAGTGCTTCCTTAATCCCTGGTGGTTGATCTAAAGATTACACAAGAGGTTCAGACTGATTTGAGAATGTTCTATTCAGAATTCAGCTATTTTTTTCTGTTTAATTTACACAGAAAAGACAGGAAAGGTCAGATTCAGGGGTAAAAAAAAATCAGGTCTTTCCCCAGCAGTTTAAACAATACTTTGGTTTCCTAATCTATACAGGACAAAAACAAATCTGGTAGTAACAGAGGGCATACACCATGGAATATACCTCTCATAAGCAGGAACATGAGTGTCTCCATAGAGCAGCAGCGTCTTACCGCTGAGACTGTCCACACTGGCCAAGCTGTGCAGCGCAGTTTAAGAACATTATCCTCTTTTAATCCACTTTGCCTTCTGCCACATGCAGGTGGACACAGATGGAGACGGCTACCACATTAGAGCACTCGCCTCTGTGTTTAATTGCTTTCTTCATTTTGAGAAACTCAGCTGTGTCTTTTATTGAGCGTTGATGCTGGATTTCATCAATCTTCCATTCTCCACTGTGTGACCTGCGGTCCGAAAGCATGGATGACCTAGATATACGGCAACAGAAGCTGGACAACCAGGTAAACAAACGAGAAGCATTTGTAGCAGTTCGAAGCTGGAGCAGCTCAGAATCTGCTTTTCAGGCTTTGTACCGTCGTCTTTAAATGAATAAAAACTGGTCAGAAATCTAAAACTGCAGCTGTACAACTGAATTCAAGTTTAAAATTTAGATTTTTATAGTAGAAGGTTCAGAGAAGTAGTAACATTCAGCAACAGAAGTCGCAGAGTTTTTAAACACAACAGTGCAAATTGTAAATTAGGGAGGTAATAAAAAACGCAGAAGCTCTGGCACGCAGAAATATCTGTGGTACTGATAAATTAAGAAACATCATCAACACTTTGTCCCACAGCGCACACTTTTGATGAAGAAGCAGCAAAAAAAGAGGGCAGATGCTCAGATGGTCATAGCCAACCGGGATATTCGGCAAAAGCAAAAAAACAGAAAACAAAAAACCGTGCAATCCGACGAAACTCCTCTTTTGATCAGCCAGTCGCTGAGCAACACATCCCTCTGTGGTGAGTTTGAAATGATCATATGATGAAGCTGAACAGCTCTATTCGCATTGTTTTGTTGACTCTTTTTTGGAATTGACTTACTGCAGACCAAGTGGAGCATGCCCACGATAACCCCCTGGATGAGATCACACTGGGGGAATGTGATGTGATGGAGACCCTGATGTTAGACGAGAAACCTGCAGGAGGGCAAATGAATTTAGAGATTGATAAAGGGCCTGAGGTGAAGAGCGAAAGGGAGAATGATCCGCAGGTGGAGACAAAAAAGACAAAGAAAAAGCGTGAGAAAAAAGAAAAATGCAAAGGTGAGAAAGGTGCAAAAACCCAAAACCTTGTTTAAATGTTTTTCTGTTTGTTGTGCTGGAGCGAGTGTGTGAGAGGAGCAGTCAACATCAAACATGCTGCTTTTCAGAGACGGAAGAGAACGAAAATGAAAAGGAGACTGAGTCAGTAAAAGAGAAGGAGAAAAGGGAGAAAAAGCCCAAAAAGAAAGACAAAGCGAAAGAAATCGAAGACCCACAGAAGACAAAAAAGTCCACCAAAAAAGATTGCAAACGTAACTTCCATTTAGTGTCTAATCTAATACTGCCCCTGCACCTGTTCACGTGCATTTACATGCACTAAGACCTGCTGACGTTTGATCTTTGCAGAGAAGAACCTGGAGGTTTCAAGCCACAAAATAGACTCAGTGTCTGAATTTAAACAACTGGAGAAAAATAAACAGGAGGACAGTGACGAGGAAGAGGAGGAGGAGGAGGAGGAGGAGGAGGAGGAGGAAGAGAGGTCCAAAATTCCATCCCCCCAATCACCAAAGAGGAAAAGACAACTTGACATATGTGAGCCATAATCCTTCCCGATGCATTCCACAGTCTGCAGCATTCACCTTGAATGTGGGTGTGTGTGTGTGTGTGTTCCACAGCAAGGTGCCAAATAAGTGAGGAAAGCAAAGATGAGGAGGTCAAAGGAAAGGAGAAAAATGGTAAAAAGTCAAATAAAGAAGGCAAATCTACACCAAGTCTGGCGACACTGAACTCCAACTACAGGGAAACTTCATCGTCCAGCAGTGACTCAAATGAAAGCGTGAGCATCACTGAAAGTGGACTCATCAGGACTGACTGACTGGTGCTACAGATCCTTCTCTCGCTCTCTTTCCAGTCCTGCTCTCCCATGTCTGTGGATGATCTCAAGGAGTTTGCTTTGCGTCCGGCTCCCAGAGATGTGACCATCCAGTGTCGGGTGACGAGGGACAGGAGAGGGATGGAGAAGGGCATTTACCCGACATACTACCTCCACCTGGAGAAGGAGGACGGCAAAAGGGTCGGTGCCTTCATTTGATTATTGATTGTCCTTCTGTTGATCTGCTTGATGGCTGTCCTAATGTGTGCTTGTCCTGATGCTCCCGCCAAGGTGTTTCTAATGGCCGGCAGAAAAAGGAAGAAGTGCAAAACATCCAACTATCTGATTTCCACCGACCCAACCAATCTGTCCAGAGACACAAGCTGTTATATTGGAAAATTAAGGTACAATGTAATTATCCTTCAATTACATCTTTTTGGGGGGTACTTCCTCACGACCCACAGCATCTGCTGAGATGCTATTTAGGCAAAATAGAAATTGTTTTTTAATAGTTCTGCACTGTAAGACAGGGTGGGTGAGTCAGCGGGTCCCTGCCACTGGGGGCGCTGCCGCGCCTGAGCAGGCAGAGCATGACTGGTTTAGGACTGAGAAGTAGAAGCAGGTGCGGGGGTTGTTTATACCGGTTGTTGCTCCGCTATTGCGCGTCTCCAGAGAATCCTTATATTGTTTACTTTCCAAAAGCATTCCATTGTTGTCATATTGCATCTGTTGACACACTATTTCCGGTTTCACTTATCGTTGACTGCAGATATAAACGGTCATTGTCTCGAGATTTATGCCACAGACCGTCTCCCTTTGTTGTCAGTCCTCTGAATGTGATGCACATTTTAAGTGTCCATATGTGCGCTTTGTTTAATCAATCAAATCAATCTTTATTTATATAGTGTCTGTTACAATCAAAATTGTTTCTAGGCGCTTTCCAGAATCTCAGGGCCTGACCGCCAACAAGCAACAGAGCCAAGGAAAAACTCCCCTTTAACAGGAAGAAACCTTGAGCAGGACCAGGCTCATGTAGGGGGACCCTCCTGCTGATGGGGGGCTGGGTAGAGAGAGAGGAGAGGGGGGAGGGCAGGTAGAGGAGAGAATAGGCAGAGATCATGCAAGTAGAATAATTATAAAAAACTGCTGGTATAGGAGTTGAGTGGGTCAGCGTACAGCTATGAAGGAGGTGAAACCTTTGCAGAAGTTTGCTGGATTATTATTAAAATGCTAATGATAATTATTCATGTTGGTTGGTCTGCTGTGGTTAAGCAACAGATCTATTGTGAAATGTGTATTTTGGTTAGTCATGGCAGTTTATTATTATTGTTTATCCCAAAACCACAAGCATACACCCATGCACAGTGAATCTTGTTTATGCCAGATGAAAGTGCATTAAAATGGAAACTTTATAGAATGCATTCTAACATATGGTTTCTTCAAAACATATGTTTTGAAGAAACCTACGGTCATGAATCCCTGAGTATCCATCACGTTA
Source organism: Takifugu rubripes (assembly GCF_901000725.2). NCBI lineage: Eukaryota > Metazoa > Chordata > Actinopteri > Tetraodontiformes > Tetraodontidae > Takifugu > Takifugu rubripes. The sequence goes on from NC_042285.1 coordinate 11,521,472, forward strand.
ATGATTTAAAGTTGTTATATAGAGCGAGGCTGTACATCAAATCTAAGCCTGCAGTGTTGCAGTAAGGCACACAAACAAAAGCTCCATGGATGTTGGGGGCATTTTTCAACAAAACTGGTTGCAGGTCCAATGTTCTTGGAACAAAGTTCACTGTCTACAATGGAGGTGAGAACCCAGAAAAGAAGCCTTTTGTTCAGGAGAGTGAGTCCCTGCGGCAGGAGCTGGCAGCAGTTTGCTACGTGAGTGAAACCTGTGCTTTAGACACAACCTTCCTGATGTTCTGGGAGGAAAACCACATTAAAACACTGTTGGTTCCAGGAAACAAACGTGCTGGGATTCAAAGGTCCCAGGAAAATGACTGTGATCATCCCCGGAATGTTAGAGAATGATGAAAGGGTCTCCATCCATCCAAAACACGTATGTTTACCCCTTCTGCCCTGGATATCAGTTGCTGGCTGTTTAGTTTATAAGCGTTTCCCCTCATTGCAGGAGCTGGAGACCCTCCTGACCCGCCATGCCAACAGAAACACGGACAAACTGGTCACCCTGGTGAACAAATCCCCAACCTGGAACGAACAGACTCAGTCATACGTGCTCAACTTCCACGGACGCGTCACCCAGGCTTCCATCAAGAACTTCCAGATCATCCATCCTGACAACGGTACATCATCCCTGACATTTTCTACAAACGAAACACAATGACCAACCTTTTTCCTTTTGATTTACGTCCAGAGGACTACATCGTGATGCAGTTTGGCCGTGTGGCCGAGGACGTCTTCTCCATGGATTTCAGCTTCCCTTTGTGTGCCCTGCAAGCCTTTGCCATCACCCTCTCATCCTTCGACGGCAAACTGGCCTGTGAGTGAGGCGCGCTGGTGTGCCTGATGACCGGAGCTCCCACCTTCAATCCAAAGAATATGTCAAACATAGATTTTAATTATTTTCCTACAAATCTTGTAAGAAAGAGAAGTTATGGACGAAGGCGGCGAAACATCTGTTTTTCTATGCTGAATAATAAATGGCAGCATGTGTCCATGGTTATTTTTATTTCAGCAGAATTTACTGACATTTCAGTCAAAAACAGTGACAAAACCCACAAATTTATCTGTCGGATCGGCTGTTTTCTACGTTAAATCGAGAAACGAAAAAAAAAAACCCCCTCTACAACCATCAATCGGGACCTGCAATCAGCTGCAGATAGAGCTGCGGCCTTATCGGGTTTTCTGCTGTTGCGCAATAAGACCTGAAGATGCATCTAGTTATTTAATGAAAAATCCCTGTGCGGAAACATTGATTCACTAAACAAGCTGCTAAGCTAACGGCTAAATCAATTTCAAGCGCCATCTTCGCACCTCTGTATAAATCATCGCGCGCAACACGTTGCCCAGTCGGAGGTGGAATTTGACAGGATGTCTCGTTCAAATCAGCTGTGAGGAAGTCACGATCAGCCTCTTATCACTTCCACAGTCACCGCAAAGGCTTCCTCTACTTTGCACCATTGCACAACACGAGCTGCCCGTTTGCGCACACTCAGCAGCGAGGAGATGAATTTGAATCTGATTCTCTTTTTTTTTCCTGACATAGATGTTGATCAATGTGCATGAGCTGACATCTCCACATCAGTGTTAATATACGGATGCGTTAACTCGATGTGACGTGACGTGCGAGTCCAACTTCACGCCTTCACGCATCCCCCTTAAATTGACGCCCGTTTGGCCAACCTGGGACAGGTTTCAAGAATGTGCTCTGCTGCTCTGCCGCGCACTATCCGTGTTTGAAAAACACATTCACAGCCATCAGGTGGCAGGACTGAACCTGGGGGCAGATGCTGGGAACACGGGGCGTGATGGATCGTTGCTTTCATCTGAGGCTGAAGCTGTGGACCCTGTTGGCGCTGTGGTCTGCAGGCACCATCTGTCAGACAGGTTAGTTTCATTGTTATTACTCTTGTTGTTGGATTTATTGCTTGATGTTTAATAGAGTCACGTTTGGTTGCAAAATCTGTATTTTTGGAAGAGTTGTGGAACTTACTGTGGACTTGTAAAGGAGGGAAATAAGTAAGTAAATGATAATGTACAATGAAAGAAAGCTGTAGAAGCTGATATAATATTTAAACATCAGGACAGATGCCAGCATTGAATCCTGATAACATCTGACAACATCTCCTGATGTACTTCGTCAGCTGCGGACCCTCGTCTCCAGTGCATCAACGATTTCCTCTTCACCATCAACTGTTCCCTGAAAGTGGCGTCGGAGAACGCCTCGCAGGTCTACTGGCTCTTCATCACGGATCATGAAGATATGGACGAAGAAGACGATGGGTGAGGCTCTTCTTCCCTAACATGACCCCAGCTGTCCCATCGCATGACCTCTGAGCGTCCCCTTTCCTCCCTTAGCAAACCGGAATGGTGTCGCATGACGGAGGTTGATGGAGGTCACTTCTGCTCCATCAACATCTCCAGCCTGTTGTCTAAGGATTATGACTACGCGGTGCCCTTGGACGACACGCAAGAATTCAATATCTTCCTCTGTGGCAGTAACGTCTCCAGCACCTGCAGCCTGCTGATAAAGGAATACACACCTGACACAAACAGTAGGGAGCGCTTGGTTCTGTGTTCTTGCTGTGTTGGTTCCTCTCTGCCTCTTCATGAATGTGCCTTCGTGAACACGTGTAGTTAAACCCAACGCGCCCTGCTGCCTCCGCCTCAGCCACAACGCCGCCCACTACCACTTCACCTGGAGAAGCACGTATGAAGAATACTACGGTTACACGGCCCTGACCAAGAACATGCTGTACCAGCTGCGGTACTACACCCGAGGTCCAGAGAGCAATGTAAGATGTGAAAGTCAGCATCCCTGGACGGACACGGAGCAGGCGGCCGCGTTTGGACGGTTGCTTTAAGACACGGTTTGTGTTTCTCAGATTTCGTCCCACGAAATGACCACAGAGTCTCTGAATTGTAAAGTGAGGGATGAAATTCTGATCCCGGGTGCTGAGTACGGTGCCCAAGTCAGGTCCAGTCCCAACCAGGTCTCATACCAGGGACAGTGGAGTGACTGGTCCTCTGAGATCCACTGGAAGACGGAGCCAGCTGGACGTGGTAAGAGCAGCTTCGAGGCGGTGAAACGTGGGATCAGGTACAAATCACGTGCTTCCTTTGCCTTCACAGCTGTGACCTCTGCCCCACTTCTTTCCGGACTGCGTCTGGAGTTCTTAGGTGCGATGGTGCTCCTCCTGCTCCTTCCCGTCGCTTGTGTTAAAATGTAAGGTCAGGGAAACATTAAAGACCACGCAGCCACGCTGCCCCCTCCCATTCCAACTTTGTGCTCTCCATATCCAAAGGTGGAGGAGACGTGCCTACATCCCAACTCCTGCCCCCTATTTCCACACCCTCTACAACGATTATCACGGAGATTTCAAGGTAAGCGTAGCTGTCGCCGTCACCCGGACGGCACGTCATCTGAACGCCATTGTACTTCCAGAGCTGGGTGGTTACAGGAGACCAGACCGCCGATGCGCTGAAGAGGGAGGAGGTGCTGCGCATCGACACCTTAACCAGGTATGAGGAAGTCCAGGAGGAAGAGCCTCGGCCCCGGAGCCCTCAGCAGATGCGGCAGGAGGCCATGTACAGCAACATCCCTCACCCGGGGTGCGACAGCTCTCTCCTGGGCGCGCCGTACGCCGTGAGCACCGCGGCTCCGGCTCCGGCTGAGGAAGGCCCGCGATGCTGGGCGTGCAGCAAAGTCCTGGAGAGAGGCGCTCCCCTCTACAGCAACGAATACTGCACGCTGAAGGCCTTCCACCAGTCGCACAGCTGCAGCGGAGCCGCAGCCGCTCCGCCGCACACCGAGTACGAAAACTAACACCTCGACTGCAGATGTTTGGGTGGTTTCAGAAAGAAAATCTCTATCCAAGGCTGGAAGAGCAGACAAAGCTCGGGCGCTTTCATACGACTCAATAAAGAAAGGGCAAATGTTTTGTAGAAAGTTTTATTTACGCCGACACATACATGAACAAAGCACCGTAATAACCTTAGTCTGGTACAGAAGTAATCCTACCTGCCTCAGTCATCATGGCCATTTTTATTTATTTCAAAGCAAACACTCTGAATAACAAAAAGACAAGGCAGCAGATTCTATCATATTTTACAGCATGCTGAATAGAAAACCTGGGAAAGAATTAGACAGAGCCATCTAGACACTAGTGAAGATACAACAGTATAAAAGTGCCATTCATTATACAGCAGTCGAAATACTGACAATGAAATAAGCCAAGTTTACATTACAGTTGTGGAACATAAAGGGGGGAAATTAAAGGAAGAGACCCTGTGAAGGAGCAAAATAAAACAGACGTTTTCTTTATTGGACAACGTGACGGCCAGCTTGCTTGGAGTTAATGAAATTGGTACCGAGCTGTGTCCCTTGCACCACATAAGACAATGTTTTAAAAGAAATGATGATGGTGCGGAAGCACCCATCCCCTCCCAGCAATATCTGCCAACTGGCATTTAAGAGCAACAATAACAAAACAACCCCCCCACCCCCCCAAAAAAAAAGAAAAAGATGGGTCAAAGGAGGATGGATGGCACAGAATGTGTGGAGTTTAAATAGAAGTCTTTAAGCAACTCCTGATGTGAGAGGAGCACATTCAACGAGAGACTGAGCGGGGAGGTGATTCTTGTTCAACCCATTCCTTCGGCCGCAGGGAAGCAAGTCTTCGCTCTTACGAGGGGGAGAATTTTTTGGCTTGTGCTCGAACTCTTTTTTCATATTCTACTCTGTTTTGGCTGTAAAAAGGGGTTCAAAATGGAAGTGTGAGTTATTATGACCCAATACCTGATGATATCCCCCAATAATGAAGCTTTACGTTTGGCTCTTCTGCCATAAAATGAGTTTCTCATCATTTGCTCCAGATCAAACGGGGAAAAATCTAAAACATTCCCAGTGACAGGTCACTCACCAGTAGATTGTGTAAGCCTCTGCTTGGGCGGGATCCTGTATATTTGGCTCATTTAGAAGTTCTTGGATACCTAACAAGATCTGTGGGAAAGATTACAAAAGCATTTATCACTTCAAATGAAACAGACTATAATTAGTTCAACAGAAAGCTAAAAAAACATTTAAATAAGCCCTAAATGACAACACTGGCCGGATTAATTAATGGGAGTTCACAGTTACCGAAACAGATTTTAACATGGAACATGGTTGGAAAACAAAACCAAAAGAGCAATGTGATGGTGATGAGGTCCATGCCCAGACCTGCTTTATTGTGATGGCTGGCCTCCAGTCCTTGTCCTCCTCCAGGATAGATAGGCATACGGTGCCCGATGGATACACATTTGGATGAAAGAGTGGAGGCTCAAATTTACCTGTAAGACATGCGTGCGTACAAATGTCAGACAAGAAGGAACATCACAGAGAGAAGCTAATGCAGCCTACTCACGCTGCTACATACAAACAACACCCCTGTCGAAGAGCAGCAGGTATGTCAGAGGAAGAGGACAGATTTGGGTTTTTGATTCATTTTCAGACCGCAAACCAATAAATACAGCACAAAGCTGAATATACGCAACAACATGTGCAGTCCAACGTTATGATCCACTTACAACATCTGGGTATCAATATTACATCACCACTGAACTGGCAAGTATGTCAGTAAATAACAACCACCCGCATCAATAGAAATAAAATGAAGCAATGAAGCACACAGACAGGGCTGCTCCTTGCATTGAAATTTTGTGCAAAGTCCAATCATTGAAAAGCGTTTATTTCTAAAATACAAACACGGAGCCAGAATTCTACACTAAACAGCTGCCCTTGACCTTCTGACTGATTCAGGATCAAACTTTTAAGTACTGTACAATAAAATGCAAGCAGAGCGAAGGCTCCTCGCGTCTCCAGTTTTATGTGTGATGATGTAAATGGAATTTATCACAATATCCCCAACACTGACAGTCAAAGCTATGAGTGTGAAACCTCCCAGATGAGGTCCTGGTGTTAGAGCTCCTTCAGTTCAACGTTTAGATCTACACATCGCCTAAACTACGACCCTCTGCAGAGGCCTGTTGTGAAAAAGATGTGTTTATGCTTAATAAGATCAAACTCACATTTAGGAGGTGAAGAGGGATAATCATCCTTGAACAACATGCGCAGTTTGAAAAGCCCCCCTTCCCACGGAGTCTGAGGAAGCAACCATCCATTAGTTTTGCAATTAAAAGGTAATGCATGTTTAGCATGTTCTAGCATGTTTTACAAACAGAAGCCGTATTTAATCAAGGACGCCTGACGTTCCACAGGCAAGAATGAATCTGTACTATCAATATTACAATAATCTAAAACATATAAGCTTCAGAAATCACTGTTTATTTAAATTGCGTGTTTTATCAAAACAGACATTACCCCTTTCTTCCCAGGAATAGCACATTCCCAGTTCATGAGATTCATGGTTCCATCTGCATTTTTTGTTGGTACAGCAACAAATCCCTGGAATAAGGGAAGATGATTTGGTAAACATGGGGTGAAGGATCACGTCCTGACTATTTATGGAGAGCTGAGGGCTCAAAGCCCCCCTGGAGGCTTCAGGCAGTGTTGGATGCTACTCACAAAAGGATGGTCCTTCCTCCACGCCTTGCGCTCCTGGGTAAGCCGGCTGAATGCAATGCCTGACATGACTTGTGGCCTTCTGCAAACCAAGACAACATCATGAAATAGTGTACATCCTCTAATCAGTGGGAGAACATTTAGATATAACCTTGTGGAACCTGGGCACGGGTCGTCCTTGTTAACATATCTTAACGAACTCTCAACACCTCATCATTCATTTTTGAATAAAAGATAAGGCGCTTATGACAACCTCCCCAAAGTTGTGTAAAATGCTGGGACCAGATATGCGAAACTACTGTAAACATCTGTTAATACCGCAAACGCTGCTAATTAAACCATCTGTAGCGTCGATATAGAATAAAGAACGTTGAAAGTTGCAATCTGCCACTCTCAATCTACAAATAGGACTTTTTAAAAACATCATTAGCCACTCTCCGTGCATGTCATAAATGAGTCAAGATTTATCAACGATGTCGCTTTTCCCATTTAATGCGCGATCAAGACAGCTTCTCCCATCGGATACTCAAAAACTAAAGTGAAAATACAAAAATCACCTTACGTATTTTCACGTTTCGTGTGTGAACCTACACGCTCGGTATCATAGCCAGGTCAGCGCTAGCCAGGGGGAACATACACCGGCTAGCACCGACAAAAGCCTTCTTCCAAACTCCGTGGCTGGGACCTGCTGTATGACGGCTCCTCAAATTAAACTCATTATTCTCCACGTCCTCGTTTAACGGCGCGTTTCTGCGGTCAAGGCAAACGTTTAAAAAAGTACACAAGCCATTTCATCTGCGAAGCTAAACGGTTAGCCTCACAAGCTAACTCATGTGCGCCAGAATCGTGCCCATATCCTTCCAGGCGCTGGCGCAGTTAGCGTCTGACACGGCCTGATGCAGCACAAAAATGCGCAATAGCGCTTCATTTGAACACAATTATGCGTCGTGGAAAAGTGACCGGTTTATTTATTTCGATGCGGGATTACACCAAAGGCGGAGCCAACAACAAGTGTGTGGAAATTTCAACATGTATAAATCGTGTCACAATCCATTAAACTAAGGACAAAGAGGACCGGGGCTAAAAGCCGCACACATTACCAAACTAGCGAAAACTGCGCAAAGTAGAGTGGGTAAAATGTCATAACACACGAACAATTTAAGACGTCCCCCAATTACGCCGTGCTCCTACCTTTCAGTATGGCAGCTCGGGCTCGTATAAATAAGCGAATTGTGTTAGTCTTGTTCAAATCCCGTTAAACCGTTGCAAAGTTTCCCTCCCGAAAAAAACCACCCGCTCCGAGTCAAGCCAGACACAGAAACGGCGTAACCGAATAGTCTTCCGTCGTTTACTTCCGTCTTTGTTTATATACCCACAGAACACCGTCTCTATACTTATAAGAACATTTTCTTCATTTCTTTCTTCTAAAATATTTCAAATGCCTGCGTTTATGCTTCATTCGCCCGCAAAATTAATTCAATTACGTCTCCAATTTTTTTTTTTTTTTTATCACCATGGACAATCGGATTCCCCGCGATGTTGGCTTTGCGGATGTTTCCTTCTCGCATGCGCTGTTCCGCAGTCCGTTACCGCTAGATGCATTAAAGGCAATAGCCTCACTGTTAAATATTTCATTTGGGTAGCTTCATTTAATTATATTTGTGTTATCCACCATCTAATGATTCACAACCTCGCGCCTTAAACTGGCATTTGCATTAAATCTACGGATTACTCTCTTGTCATGTACATCTTTGGCCGGATGAAAGAAGATTAATTCCAGCGCTGTGAGAAACCACATATTTAAAAATACATTCATTATTATAGAGTCTTTTTCCCCCCTCTTTAATACAGCCTCATTAAGAAACAACCTAAGTTTACTTTAAATTTGAAGATTTTGTATACATTTAATCGGGCATTTCTCAAGGCACCTAAGATTTACGGCGCATTTCCATGAAGCAACGCAAGGGGTCACTACTTTATTGAACATTAGGGCTTGTGTTTGATTTTATACGTCATGATTCATTGCAATTGGAAAAACAAACAAAAACACATTTAATGACAACATTTTTTTTATTGAGTTTACCCAATGCAAACCATTTAGATCTGTAATGGTCTCTTAAATTTAGATATTCAAAACATTGCATAAGTTCATATTGAAGTGATCCATGTAATGATATGAGAACTTTTATAATTGATGTAAGTGGTAGAGTAAGAAAAATGGAATTCCTTTCCTAACTCGCTCTGAATACAACTTCTTTAAATCATGCATTACTGTGGTCTGTGGCTTCAATGTGACTTCAATGTAAAATAGACTGGGCACTTAGAATAGGCTACAGGTTTGATACGTTTACAACAGGAAGTTATTACCAATGCCAAACGCTCAACAAAGACAACCTGTTTCAGCATTAAGGTAATGCAGCTGCTTAAACTCCTCAGACCAGAGTGTTCAAATGAAGTTTCAGCATGACTGAGCAAATAACAAGACAACCACATTAACATGGCATTTCTGGATAAAAAGTCTCAAAAGCAGAATAGAATATCAATTGAGTCAATACAGATTAAGGTTGATCCTATTCAAAGTGAGCATGCTATCAGAAAGCAAGATTGTCTACAACGCTCAAGCAAAGTTTGTCAGAAATTGATTATTTCAGTTAGTAAGTCAGAGTGAATATCAGTTCTTGTGGAGTGTTAGTTTCCATTGGTGTAATCACACGAGTCAGAAAAATGTTACTGTGAAGGAGTGCAAGACGGTACGTAATTGGAAGGCTTCAGAATACTTTTGCAAATGTAAACATAGCCTAGCACTGGCAGGAAATTCAGGCTACTCTGAGTGAAACTCTTTGCAGATGTCAAATTTTGCACTTTAAAAGCCCTTGTGTCTGTATCTGTGTGCAAGTGTGTGTATATATTTATATGAAAAAAAACATGCAACCACACTCATTCTTCCAACGATATAAAAATTGCTTTCGTCAAGTGTGGATGTGTACATGAGTAAATAGAGATTTGTGTATCGGTAACAACTCTGAACAAAGTGTGCCAGCATTAAGAAAAATGTACTCATCCCTGACACTAAGATTAATGTGTATAATACACATAAGACAATGGATTTTGGTCATTGGGAAAAAGGCAACACTAAAATGATTATCTGTGAATCAAATAGCCAATCTATCAAAACCACACAAACCCAAAAACGTTCTATATATAATAAAAAAGGAAAATGTGTTCTAAAATGCAGTATTTACATCAACAACATTACAGGCTCGTAAGCAAATGTGCACAGTGTTCCCACCCCCTCCCCCACTGTAGTGCTTGTAATGCTGTGTACGAAATCTACACAATTCAAAATGCTCAGAAGAATCTATCACAATGCAGGAAAAATACATTTGTTTTTAAACGTAACAGTCAACTTTATAGACAGCCAAGTATAGCTCCGTTATTAGTTATCAAAAACATGTTCCAGGCATGTTGTCAGTGACTGATGCCATATTGAGCATCAGGGGGTTCCATTCCAACCTAAACCTCTGAAGTCATGTACAAACGATGCAAAAAACACCAGAGTTTGTCGTTCCGAAAGACCCAGTATAAACAACTTCAATCCAGCTTGTGTTTTCTATACAGTGTACAAATCGTGCAGTTTTAAGCGATAAATATTAATATCGAATTTGGATTATTTACACCCAAACAAGATCCTCCGATATGAACAGAAAGTACTTCACCCACACCTTCAATTTCTTCGGCTCCTCAAACTCCGAGAAAAACTAGATATTAAAAAAACAAGTCCCTCAAAAAACAAAAAAAAAACTAATTTGGTTTTAAGGGGTTCTGCAGTTTTCTCCAGGGGTTCGTAATAAATTCTGAGCGTAGTCAGGCAGTGGCCATCACTCTCCCAGTCTGCACTCCAACATTTTATCTAAAAGTCCATTATGACCTTGACTTAAACTTGCATACAGCTAAATGAGGATGTGAGGTGCGAGACTAAAAAGTTGTTTTGTTTTCGGCTCAGGTGCTTGTGCAGTAGCTCTCCTGTCTCTGGTTTTCCAAACTGGGTGAGTACTGGCCACCGAGTACTGCAGGTGATAACACGACACAGCCCCTTAAAAACAAACTCCACCATCCCTTTACGGAAAACTCAGAAAAAGGTAAAAATAACAAACACACACTATTGTAACCGTGGACCTTCTCCTTGGAAGCATCGTCAAACATCGCCAGTTAATTACTGACTAATAAGCACGAGGAGGTCTTAACATTGAAATAAAGATATGCAATTGAGTAAACTTGCAATTAGGAAAAGTTGATTTTTCCATTTTTCCTAACGGTGCACACTCGAAGAAGCAGCTAACACATTTCAATTGCAAGAGCTTTACTTTAAGATGGCGAACAAATGGTATCTCTGTTGTATGTTTAGATTCTTTGTGTTACAAAATGGTCCATTAATAACGGTCCCAAATCATTGATGCTCGCTCTCGTGGCTTTTAAACCTGTTCTGGCAATGTTAACGTTTAAAGCAACGGAACATTTGTGTTGCAGTTTGGTTCCTTGTGATCACAAATCGGAGTGTAACTGTTGAGATATGATAAAATAAAAAATAAACACTTTTAGTGGGGTTCAATTTCTCATTTCAGTAACCTAATATCTTCTAAATAAATGCACAAATCCCTTCTTAACATCTTTAAGCAATGATTTGCAGTTTTATATTTCTGTGTACTAAACGGATCCCTTACCTAAACCTTAAATTGGAGGATATTTATTTGATAGATGACCCTGAGTGAAACATAGGCCTTATATGATGTTGGCCATAGCATAAAACATATGTAGATTGCAAATCCTTACTTTCAGTGAGGAGAAACCAAAAAAAAAAAAAAGAGTTGCCGCTAATTAAAAAAGGTCCAGTTGAAATGTACAGGCACAAACTGTCAGTAAACAGACTTATTTACATAAAAAAACAATAATGAAAGTTGAGGGAAAACAACGAAAATGCACATCCCCCATTTAAATCTCCATTGTGCCAAACATTCTTTCACAAAGATGATATGTTTGCATCATAACACCTGGAGCTGATAATACTGAGTCCCCTTCACATCCGAGAACCTCTTTCCTGGAGAATCTGTGGGTGGAGATACACAAAAGGTAAATGAACAAAGAGGCTTTCCATTAATAAAAAAAGACATTTAGTTCTTGCCTTTGTAACTACAGAAATATAAGGGATGGTGTCGTCACTTTATCCGCCTTTGACTGAAGCACTTATTCCTCCCACAGTACAAATGCTCCCAGCCAGAGGCACTTATATATTTATTCAATGTGCTGGCTGAATCAAAGCCTCTGAAAAGGGTGCAAAGAAAAGGGAAATGCTTGCACAAATGAGGAAAATAAAGCCTTGCGCCAGAGGTTGTCCAGCCAATTGTGGATGAGTTCATAAAATAGAGACGCTTGTCAGATGGGATCAACCTTGGTGCTGGAACGCCCTGATGCCCAAAACCAACCGGAGCCCTCTGAAGAAATGGAGACCTGGGCTCCAACTGTGGAAGCTCCAACTGCAATTATTGTTGATAAATCAATAGCAACATAGTCAACAGGCACTCAACCCTGTTCGATTAAATTAACATTCCGTCGCTAAAAGGGCTTCTCTTCATTAAAGGATTTTTTTTTTAAATTAAGTAAGAAACTTACTGACGTTATGGAATCAGCATTTGAAATGAAACCGTTTTGGGAACATGTGCAACACAAAACAGATTTCACTGTAGCCGATTTGGCTTTGGACAAACTCCACTCTTCCACCTGAAACTAATCCACAGACAAACTCGGCTTACATCAACTGCTTTGCTCCATATTCCATTGAATTAAAAAAAATAAAATAAAAATACGTCTCTATAGTGTCACACAAGATGCGCACAGAAGAACGTTAATTGGGCAATTTAAGGACTTCAAACAATATATCAGGAACAAGTATTTATCTACACAGTCCCTCTGCACCAGGCATTGCACTACAGAGAGAGAGAGGGGAAAAAAAAAGCTGTTCCATCTGGTTTAAAATACAGCTTCACGTGCAAAGAAACACTTGCAACCATCTGTTTTTTGATGTAGCTTTAGCTTGGTGAGGCTTAAAGCTGATTTACAACCTGGATGACCTTATTATCAAGTCAAGCTGTCATTGAAAGCAAATGTAGGCACAGTTGACGGAGGTCTAAACTGCATTATGGAGAAGAGGGAAGGGAAGGGCGACCTGGGGAGGGGCAGTGGAGGCAACACGAGCACTTGAACGCTCCCCACCGAGTCATGAGTGATGAGTGCTCAAGACAAATCAGTCACATGTAATCAGAGTGCTTCGTGTGTTTTGTTTGGGAGCGTCTCGCAACATGAAGAGGCCAAAAACCTGAAACCTGGAGCATTGAGACCTTTCAAATTCATTTCAGGAAATTTCCATTTTACCTTACACCACACTTGAAGTTATACAAGCGGGTTTAAAAACAACCCAGCAGTGACTGGATATTCATGGCTTCTCCTTCACAGAGGCTTCTCATCAATTAACCATGGGTTCTTTCAACCCCTTGGTGGCATGTTCATAAATGCAGCACATTTAAAACTTCCAGCACAAGCCATCACTCACAGATGTTTGCCCTGGATACCTTCTAAAAAGCGACTCCTGCCCGCGCGCACTTACTTTAGCCTTCTCACTGGGCTCACTGTTCGTCCCGTATGATTGATTGTGCAGCTCCTTGGAGACCACGCACAGGAATTCAGCTTGATCTTCGTTTCCATAGTTGTATGAGGACCCTATGCTGACCAGCTGGAGAGACACAAAAGCAGAGCAGAGAGCAGGTTTAGACGGATTCACTAACACCAGGTAAACCTGGGAGACACAGCAATAATGTTTTGAAACCAAAAAAAGTGATACAGCACTAGTATACTGTAAGAGGGGGCTCCACTTTATTGCAAACCTTTACACTGATCAACACAAATGAGCGTTTAGCCTCGACCTCTTCCTTTCCTTCACAGAGCGATCTGACTACCAGCTCGCCCATCGTTAATTATCGTCCGCATAAATGCGATTGAGACAGAGGGAGGACAGAGACAGTTTGTGAAGTTGGTGATGCAAGACGTCGACCACGAGGAGCAGACATGCCAAGGGGGGGGGGGCGGACATGACAGGATAAAACCAGGGTGAGCGGTGAAAAACAAACGCAACAGAGCCAGAGGAGCCTGCTATGGACACGCTCACCGCCATCAATAATCCAAACTATTTTTAATAATGAGATGTTAGCTGACCCAATACACAGACGTGTCGAAGACATGCTGCATTTTAGAAACCCAGTGCTACAGTGAGACCTCATCTTCATGAACTTCCAGAAATGTGAAAGTTATGAGTCTGTGATCTGCATATCAAAGCGAGTAAAATGGACTAGAAGGTTCCTCAATCATCATATCATTTAAAATACTCAATGGATTTCATTTCCTGTCATCTCAGTATGAATAAAGAACCCAAAAAGGCTAAAATGACACCAAATCTTTTTAAAAATGTAAACTATAAAAGGTTTTAATTGCATTTTTTAAAGTGAGAAAATCAAAGCCAGTCCTACAACTGGGACGTTGCTTTTACTGGTGGACGTGTGTGCGTACTGCACACCTGTGTGCACGCGTGTGCAGGTTCAGACATGCATGGCCTCATTAGTCACCGCTGCCAGACTTGTTGTTGTTAATAAAAGGCGACCAAATAATAGCAAGCAGCTCCCACTGATCCTACTGCTCGAGGCTCAAACTGGTAGGAGGAGGTAGGAGTAGGAGGTCAGGCGACATCAGTGGGACATTAAAGCTCATCCCCCAAAAACACTTTCTTATGCTATTACCGAGTTCAAGGCTTTGCACGGTTTCTGCGACCTGACCTGTGTAAGATGATTAGACAGAAGGAATTAATCTTGCGGGAGAGATCCAGCGATCCTTGTTTAAGGCAGATTTACTCACACAAACTAACCCCCCCCCCCCCCCCCACGACAGCCAAACCTGTGATCACATGTGAGAGAAATTTGCATGTGACACATCCAGCAGAAGTCCGGCGCTGAATTAGACAACCTTGACATCTGAATACAATTACATATAACGGACGGGAACCAGCACAGTATTGTCCCTAAAACATCCAAATGGAAACATCCAAGCAAAACACAAAAAGCTGGAGAGATAAGAAAGGAGAGAAAAAAAAGGACCAGGAAATAAAGTCACAGACAAGAGACGGTGTCTTAGCCTCGCTGGTGAGCAAACGGTACATGGACAGGATTCGACTGACGAAAAGAGATCAGTAAATTAAAGAGCTGTGCGTCTGCTACCAGGGAGACACAACGGTCAACAAGTTGCGTGTGGACGACATGGGGACCATGCAGTGACCAGCCCGTGGACAAAAATTTGTAGGACACACCTCTCCACTGTTGTTTGGCAAAGCAGACTCCTCTCCCTTCACCTCCCTTGACACAATCAGCAGAAACTCTGACTGGTGGGCCCGCCCGTAACCTATACTGACAAGCTGCAACGACCAATCAGAGCACAGAACGGATGCCCGAATCATGTATGCGGACATTAAGAAAGATGGGATGTGGGGTTTTAGCGTTCTTAGCCATTTGTGAGATTGAAGATTGCATTTTCTGGGTCAACGTGAGCTTAGTCGGGTGGGTGAAGCACGAGGAAGGTGGATGGCTGCCGAGGTGCTGCAGCAGGAGACGTACCTGCTCAAACTTCCAGCCGTCAGACATGGTGGACACCATCTGCGTCAACTCTTCCTCCTGGCACTGCAGCACACGGTACACGTGCTTTACTGGGACCTGTGGATCAGAAAACATGGATCAGGACACAAGAACGGCACTTCGGGACATCGCTAAGACCAGAATAAGAGAGACAACGTCAGGGAACATCACGTACCTGTGATGTTTTACAGTCCCGTTCCCTGATCTTGTCCTTGATGAGCTTTATTAACGATGTGATATTGTAGAATTCGGCTTCCTCTAGCACCCCTGCAATGTTAAACCATGAATCAAAGCCTTTAATGGTTGGGCTGGTTTTATCTAAGCACCCACAACGTGACAATGTGTGTGGAGAAACCGTGTGGACACAACCCTTGAGGACAGAGACATTACCTTCCTCTGCCAGGTCCTTGTTCAGCACCAGTTTTCCATGCCTCAAGTAGTTAAGAACTGGCCCAAAGTATGTGGGGTCTCTGTCGATGAGATAGGCACCAGTTTCATCCTGGGGGGTAGAGAAAGGAAGGAAATGAGAACAGTTTTGTAAAAAGGTCACGTTCGGTTCCAGGAGAAGCTCCTAATAACGAAAGCAAGCGTCTCTTTTTTGCATTCAATTAATTGGGCTTTGAAGTGGCCTTGAAACATGGATCCGAGGTCAAACAGCAGCAGTCCATTAACCCGGCCCTGTGGCACGCCCCCTCAGGTTTCACCTCAATCGGAATATAATCCGAGTAGGGTTGAAACGAGCGCGCAATTGAAATAAACTCACGGGAAGAGAATTCTAAGGACGGCTCCCCTGCTGATAATCCCCCAGGGCTTGAAATGACACGAGCAGAGCGCACAACACCTTTACGATATCACTTCACTATTCCACCGAGGCCTCCGGTTTCAGCCCGATTCCTTCACAACCGCTGGGTATTCCCCCATTTCTGCAATTAGACCTTCTGTCACAGGGGAGAAAAGCTAAAATAATTAGAGCAGAAGCGAAAAAGATTTGAAGCAGAAGGCTGAACGCACCACCGGGAGGACAGCACACCGAGATTTACATCTGAAAATGACCTGATTGTGTTGCCTTGGACAGATCTGCACCACGGAACCTCCCGGGACATTTACGCTCACTGTGGAGGGCGGCGCTTTTAATATACCTACAGGACAAAACTCAAGATTGTTGCAGAATATTTGATCCACGTCAGCCAAACACAAGGATGAAAGTTGGACAAGTGAGCAAAACAGCTGCTGTTGGGCCCACAAACGAAACATCCCAGGTTTTCTGCAGTTCCAGAGCAGGTTCTGGCGTCAGAAAGGCCACATCGCCGGTACAGACGGGGGATTTGAGTCCAAAGTCAATCACGAGGAAAGGTCCCACTGCATTCCCTCTCATAATGAAGCTCTGAACCTTGTTAGCAGGCCGCCCTCATTTCTAAAGCAGAAAATATCCCAGAAGGTTCCCAGTGGGGATCTATTCTGATCTCACCACACTGTTGTCAGTTTCTTACATTCTTCCAGCTGCTTCAGCTCACACACAGGTGGGTCTGCCAGGAGGAAACGCACCCCCCCAGAGCTGCCCGTGTTAAACGGTCGGCTCAAAATCTCTTCCGAGGCGGTGATGCGTTTGCTTTGGTGTGGATCAAATATCTTTTAAATACTTGAATTCAGCATGTGGATTGAGATTTGGGGGTGAAAGGGAGGAGAAAGAGGTGATTAAGAAGCCTCGAACCAGGCTAATGTACGCAGGGAATGCAGATTAAGAAAGGCTGGGTTTCTGGGGCAGACACAGGGAGCAACAGGCAACAAACGGAGGCACAGTGGGGACAACTGGAGAATAAAAATAATTAGAACCTTACAGATAATGTTTGTTGTTCTGCAGCAAAAGGGTGAGATATAAGACAATAAGCCAGTGCCCCGGTCGCCTGCTGTGACCCGTTTCCCAGCATTTACCTCCAGAAAAGAGCAAATGTTGTGTTCTGTACTGATGTGTTATTGGTGTTTTTGTCACAACGTCTGTCCTGAAGTGAGACAACTTTCCATAGAAGGAAAAGCTTATTTAATGACTTTATAAATAACTATATTCTCCTTTCAGCCTTTAAATGTAGCACAGTTCTGTCCTTTCTGTGGCAAATTCAAAAGCAAAAGAATTTTACTGGAAAACCAGCAGTCAGGCTCAGTCCCGCAGTCCGACTACAGAACAAGAGTGGTGCGGAAATGCTGCTTACAGCACATGACTGGAGCTACTTAGCCAAGTGGAAGTCTGATCCTTGAAGAGCAGGAGCCAGGAATCCCTGAGGAGCCCAAGAGTTAATGGCACTGAAAATACTTGCCTTCATCTTCTAAATAATACACAAACTACATCAAGATTATATCATCAAACTCTCCGGTGTTCTGGGAGATTTAACCGTTTGAATGCAGGACCGGCCTTCTCCTCAGGGCTGGGCCCTTCTACCGTTTGAAACTCTGCAAAGCCACACCAGAAGTCGTGTCGTGCGGGGCAATTAACGGCGGAGGAGCGCTCCGGGCGGCAAATGAACAGCCTCTTTTAAAAGTCAGCTAAAAGCCTCGCTGGCAGGACCAGAGGTTGAGGTCTGTTTTGTTCACAAGCTGAGGAGGAAAGAAAAGAAATAAACTCGCTACAACCTGGAACATACTTATGAAAATTAAAAAAAAAAATAAAAAAAAAAAGGTTCTTGCAATGTGTGACTGATAAGGAGTTAAACCGTTGGACACCACTGTACATTTAGTCAAAAGAACGAGCCAGAATGCAGATGGACCTCAGTCACACCTTATTTGCACCGTGCAGTTTCCTGCCGCGCTCACTTACTGCAGGCAGAGGAAGCACAAGTAGATACGACAGTTAAATATTTACACTGCCTCCCACAGCAAGCTTAGGCACGACACAAAACCTGGGTTTGGCATTAAATGCTGCCATATTCTCCTCCTCACGCGTGTCGCAGACAGAACTTCAGTAGCAGCAAATGGACATAAATATGAAAAGAACAAAGAGATGGGAGGAACAGGAGTCTTTTGTGATGTGGGTGCTTGAAAAATTCATGCAGCTCTCAGAGCCGGCGCGCTGGGTCCCATCTCAAATGGTCCTGAGCCGAGTACAGAAGACTGGCAAAGAACAAACGCCCGCCTGCTGGTGTCCCAGTCTGCACCTCAGCACTAACTGGGAAACAAACCACACCGGCGGAAGAACTTTTTCAAAGCTTTTTCCCCATGCAAACTTCTCCCTTAAACCCCAAAAAGCCAGCGCACAAAAGCTAGCCGCGATGGTAAAAAACACAGGTCAAATGAGTTTAAAGAAAAACTTCTAAGAGCCCCATTTCTAAAGGCAGGTCCATCAGGCAGGCCGTCCTCCACCCTCTCCCTGATCCACTCCGACGAGAAAAACAGGCTCCAGTCAACAGGATGAATAATACATTTCTCCTCAAGAGTCCTGCTGGAGCACGTCAGCCTGCGTGAGTGCGAAACGAACCACTCTTTCCCCGACTGGGAGACGAAGCACTGCAGCCTCCCTCCGCTTCCCATCACAGACGAGGCCGCGTCCACTCCAAAGCCACCTAAAATACCCCAACAATCCATAACACTGAAGCAAAGTCATGATAACACACTTTGAAAGACGGGAGGGGCAGGACTGCGGGGTCTAATAACACTCTCCGGCGCGCTGGGGGAGATCCTAACACGAGAGCGGCCGCAGGATAGAGAAACGGCGACGTTGGGAGGCCGATGCACACTTAAGACAGGGGATTGAGATGGACTGAGCCACGAGCACGAGAGGATAAACTTTCGAAAAAGCAAGCTGATTATACCGAGATTAAGATATTTGCATGAAAATAGGAGATGAGCCCCGGTATCGGCTTAGTGAAGGGGGCAGATGTGCGAGTAGATCATGACGGCGAACAATAGAGCAGTAAAATGACCCACGCCAAGTTGAGATTAATACGAGCACAGATGCAAATGCGTGGTGTTTTTCAGCCCCGGGCACCTTAAAATAGACACACATGCACAGTACTTTTGAAAAGGGCCGTGGGGTAAAGAGACAGAGGGCTGCATCAGGGGCAGGGAGGCCATTGAATGGGGGAATGGAGCATTTCCCCACAGCTCTCTGTTGTCAGCAGCAACTCACCCCACTTGGCCACGACTGGTGCTCATTAGGGGAGCCTCACCACCAACACAGGCTGGTTAATGCAGGGCAAACACGGCCAAGTGGCAGAGTAATCCCGAGAGGAGGAGGAACCTGGTCCACTTTACTTAAAGCATTAATGCTTTCAGGCTGCTTAAACCAGAAAATATATGTCAGCACAGTTCTGCGCGCTCTGCGCACAATAGGCGTGATTGAGCAAACTATGTTTGACTGGAGTCAGATGGATAAACAGAGACCCGACATAGACTTTTTTTTTTTTACGACATCGATTTAACGAAATGATAATAATTTGGACATGAAGTGGAAAATCTGACATTTGACACCATCACCTTTGTAATGCGGCGCCGAATGGGCAAAGTTTCCCACTTGTTCTTTCACAAGAAAAAAAAAACTCGAGAGAAAAAAAAGAAAAACCCAACTCAAACTGATGCCCCCTCTTTTCAGACGCACAATTTAGTAAGATATCCCGACAAACACACAAAAAAGGAACAGTAGCACTTCAAGATCCTCTGTCATGTGGTGACTGACGGAATCTAGCTAGCTAGCGCTGCTAATATTAGCAGTCACACAAAAAAAAAATCGAGTTAGCAGCAAGTATGAATAAGCACAGACTTTAAAAAAGTGCGAATATACAAGCTGACAAGGGACTTCCACACAACAGCGGTTGTTTCTAACTGCAGAACTAAAATCTACATTCACGAAAAGGCCGATAAACTAGTTTATCCAACGCGAGACTAATGTTAGGCGCTACCTAGCTTAGCATTTACCTTATCTGAGTCGAGCTCCGGGTCAGCCTGGCTTAATCTGTACAGGAATGATTTTGGATCTCGACACAGCGTTTGCCTTGTCGTTAAAAAATACGTCCCCCCGACGTTCAGCCGAATCCATTTGGACACCCCGGCGGAGCTGTTCCTCTCCTGAGAATGGGCCGCGCACCTCCGGTGGACGGAGCCGCTCGCCTCGGAGTTGCTCTCTGCCATCCCGCTCCTGGTCTCCTCCGCCCTCGGCTCGGCTCTCTCGTCTGCGCTGCTAACGGGCAAAGATCGAAGCTGCAGCCTCTGACTCGCAACCCCGGAGCCTCCGATTCATGCAAAGCAGGCTGCTGCGAGCGGCCCGGCCACTCCCACCGAGCCGCACCATCTGCACACACGCCTGCATAAATTATCCAGAGTTCCTCCCCAGATGCGTCAAGAAAACCCCGAGAAACTCCCCCAAGGATGAATAAAAAAGGCTGTTGTGAGCGCGGATGGTGACAGAAGACAGGACACGGGGGTTTATTTGTTTGTATGCCTAAATCCCTACATGCTTTAATTACTGGACTACCAAGCATTAAGTGGAAAAGTCATCATCCAACATCTACTGACCTAGCGCGCAAATAATCAGACAGAATCATTAAATTATCAGAATGATTAAATCACTGAGCAAATAGAAAATGTATGATATAGTAAGAAAAAGCTGTAAAATATAGTTTACAATAATTATTCACATTCAAAGGCTTTACATCTCAATACATACACAACATGGCCCCTGAACATGACTTCAATCCAAATATGATTCATATATTAGAATTTAAATAACACAGAATGAACTAGAGGCTAAACAATAGCCATCAAATAACCTTATACAAGAATAAAAATACAAAAACTGTATTCTATCATTGCATTACTTGCTTCAGATTTTAATAATACATCATCTGTACATCACAGTTCTAGTCAGTTACCAGCCAGGTAGAGCTTTTCATACACAATGTAACCGACCGCCACCACTCCATTCAATGATTTTCCAACCTGAAGAGGACGCGTGCGCGTCGCTCTTCCACCGATAGACAGATACAGCAATTTCACCGGTTATTTGGATCAGATCGATATCCTTTCAGTTGACCCCCCCCCCCCTCACCAC
This sequence comes from Takifugu rubripes, assembly GCF_901000725.2. Classification (NCBI taxonomy): domain Eukaryota; kingdom Metazoa; phylum Chordata; class Actinopteri; order Tetraodontiformes; family Tetraodontidae; genus Takifugu; species Takifugu rubripes. The sequence continues at coordinate 11,542,832 of NC_042285.1, forward strand.
CACCACCACAGAGCCCCCCCTGAGGGCTATAGGTTCCTACGCCTGTTCTCCAGCTCGGGCCGAAGGAGGAGGACCTCAACGCGTCCGAAATGAAAAGCATCGGGATGATACACGCCGATGAATGAAGAGCGTGGGTCAAAGGTCCGCCGGGCCGCAGGTGGCGACGGCGCCGCTGTGATTGTATTTGACTTTGTTCAGCACAATAATTCTGTTTGAAACAGGACAAACTAGAGACAAAAGCCACAATTCCCACCCAAAGAAATGACTGTGAAGTGATCACATAGCAACAAAAACAGTGAATGGTGCAGGGCAGCCAAATCTGGATCAGAACCGTCGACGCGGTTGCCGTTGCAGTCAAAAACACCCACCTTTAAACTTGGATTAATGACCTCTCAGTGCCCCGGGGGGGTGGGGGGGGGGAAGCGCATGAGGCCGGGCTACCGAGCGAGCCGTGCGGGGAGGACAAGCAAGCTGGGATCAGGAAGTGCGAACCAGTGGCGTGTTTAGCGAGACACCCTCAGTTCCAGCCACGGGAGGCTCCCGCGTGCACGGACCGGGTCGTGCCCCGTGTCCTACCGACGATATCGGCGCCATCGGTGCACTACAGAGAGCCGGTACCAGAGAGTTTTTTTTCCTTTCTTTTGGAGCTTCTGACCAGAAACAAACGTGAGGATGAGCTGAAGCGTCTGTTGCAGCTGTGGAGTGAACGTGTCTGAGGAGGGGCCCCCGACAGCTTCCAAACATGACGCGGGGTGAGGGATCAGTGGGGGGGGGGGGGATTCTGTCCTGTGTTTCGTTAAAGCAGGAGACCAGTCCGGTCCTGGCGGTACCCGAGCTCAGGGCGCTGCAGGACCAGCTCGCCCTTCTCCTCTCACCGTGTGCAGAGGTCAGATGTACGTCAGAAGCCTCCTCATCCGTACGCGGAAAAAATAACATTAAAAAAAAAAAAAAGCAATAGAAGCCTCACAGAGAGCACAGAGAACAAGCAAAGCAACCCTGAATCCAAAGTTTTCCCATGGTTCTACTCATGAAAACAAACAAGGTCTAGATGCCAGCGTCTCTAAGAGTCTGTTTACATTGCGGTGATGAAGGGCACTAACGGGGGTCTTCCCCTGCTCGGTGCGGAGCGCCAGAGCCAGGAAGAGGGGCCGTTGCCGGGCCTCCTATAGGCCGGGGTTTTGGTGCCTCTGGTAAAACCTCCTCCACACTTCCTGGATCTTCTTGCACCACCTGTCCGCGTTTCCGCTGGGGTCCATCAAATAGTATGTTCGGTTGGGCTGCAAACGTCAGAAGAATTCAGAGAAATCCTCGTTAGCGGGCGGGGGGGTGGGGGGGGCAGTTGTGAAGGCGCTGGGCGGCCCCTACCGTGTGCACGAAGAAGGTTTTGAAATTCTTGGCCTCGGGACGCAGCTCGGGGGACCAGGGGATCTCCCCTTTGAGGACTTTGTTGACAGGATCCACGTAGTAGAGGTGCGGACCCTCGGTGAGGAGCAGCTGTCTCCGCCGGGCGAAAAGACCCTGGAAGAGAGCGCGAGCGTCAGGAGGGGGGGCTGCTCAGGCCGGAGCAACAACACAGCAAAGGAAACACAATCCACAAACTTTTCGCTTGTCTACTGGGCCCATCTTCAGGATCAGGTTGTTCTCCACGAACTGGTGCCTGCGGGAGGGAGCGAGGACACGTTAGAGAGGCGGGCGGTGCCTTGCTCGTGAGCGCCGCTGGACGAGCGGGATTACCAGGGGTTGCCGGTGGTCTGCTTGTCCAGCAGCAGCTGCTTCTCCTCCTCGGTGAACTGCAGGTCCAGCTCGAAGGAGTTGTTGTCCAGGTCGTGGATGTACTGCTCGATGTTGCTGCTGGACCTCTGCGGGGCCGTGGACTCGTGCGGCGACAGCGAGTGCGAGGAGCTGGACTGGGCCACCTGCATGTTGCTGAACTGGCTCAGGAGGTCGTCGTACTGGGAGAGAGCGGCCCGGTCAGCACCCAAAGCCACCCCAGAAACCACACAAGGGAGGGAGGCCTTACATTTCCGTAGCAGTCCTCGTCGTCCTCCGACATGGCCGGCAGGTAGGGGGTGAGCTTCGGGGGGGTCTGCAGGTGGAGGTCGCTCCAGGAGATGGTGTCGAAGAAGGGGTGCTGCCTCAGCGGGTCGTATCCTCCCATCTCTTCACATCCAATCCGCTTTGAAGGGTCCTGAGACTAAAACACAACAAATAACCCAATAAAAGGCGCTTCCTCCCCATGGCCACGCCCCCCGGAAGCTTCAGACTGACCAGAAGTTGCTTGACAAGATCCTTGGCTTTGGGAAAGAACTTCTCCGGAAACTCGTACTCCAGTTTTATTATTTTCTGGAAAATCAGGTACTCGTTTCTGCGGTGCGTGAAAAACAAGAGGGGGGGGTCAGGAAAGCCGCTTCCTGGATTTATTCTTGCGTAACAGAGCTGAACAGCGAAGCCGTCCGTCATTACTGAACGCTGGCCTTCGGAAATTCCGGGAAACCCCGTCCCCCCCAGTACTTACCCTGCTCTGAATGGTGGTAAACCAGCCACCAACTGATAGATGATGCAGCCCAAGGCCCAAAGATCAGAGCTGCAAAAGGGGAAACGGAATTAAGTTACGGCGCTCGCTCGCTCGCCCTCACCTTCCGAACGACAGCGAGAACCACGCCAGGACAAACCTCTTGCAGGCGGATTTCTCCGTGAGCAGCTCTGGAGACACGTACTGCGCTGTTCCAACAAAGGAGTTGGCTCTTGCTGCAACGCAAACAATCAGACAATGATCGCGGCGCTCAAAAGCCCCGTCGGTGCACGCAAAAGGTTAAAGGTCAAGACCTTGTTTGCTGTCTGATGACAGCTGTTTCGCCGTCCCGAAATCTGTGATCTGGATGTGCATGTCCTCGCTCAGGAGGATGTTCTCTGGCTTCAGATCCCTAAAGCATGATGGAACAGCGAACGCAGACGTTAGCGAAGCGACGCTAACGGGAGCGGCGCCGCCGCGTCCCAGCGCCTCACCTGTGGATGATCCCCTTATTGTGCAAGTATTCCAACGCACAGACGATCTCGGCCGAGTAGAAGCGGGTGCAGGTCTCGTCAAAAGAGCCGATCTTACGGATGTATTTCAGGAGTTCTCCGTTCTTCGCGTAGCTGAGGCCGAAATCTAGGAAAGCCGAGTTAAGGGACGTTCGCCGGGAAAAACACGGCCGGAGGAAGACGGAATTAGCGGCTGGCTTTGCGACCGTGTCGGAAAAGAACCACGTGTCCACGGAAACGCGCCCGGAGGCAGCAAGGATACACAACTTCTCGTCATCTTGGAACGTGAAGTAGAGCTTGACGAAGAACGGGTGTTCGAGGATGGACATCAGGTCTCTCTCCCTCTTCACGTACTGCACCTTGTTCTCCTTTATAATATGGCGTTTCTCTAATATTTTAACTGTGGGGGGGGGACAGGTTCAGCGTTATAGCATCAGGAACAGAACGTGCTCCGCACCAACGGGACTCACTTGCATACTCTTTGCCCGTCGCCTGCTCTCTCGCCAGGACAACCTGAGGATGAAAACAGGAACATTACAAACGTTCCTCCGGCTGGGGGGGAGGAAGGGGGGGGGGGGTCGGCCGCGTGAGCGCGTACCGTCGAGAAGGAGCCCTCGCCGAGGATTTTCCCAAATTTGAAGTCCTCCGGCTTCTTCTTCCTGGGCTGCGGCGCCTGCGCTGCCTGCTGCGTCCCGCTGCCGGAGGCGCCGTCGACTCGGGCCTCTGAGGGGGGGCCCTCCATGCTGGGACAGTGGCAACTGCTTGCGCCTGGGATAGCGAGTGGCGAGCAGGAGTCGGGGTGGTTTCTTACCATTGATGGACGCGAGCATGAACAGAGGACAACACTGGGCTGAATGGGCACAACATCATACTGGAAAAGAGAACAACGAGGACAACGTCAAGGGAACGCACGCTCCACCTCCGGGACGCCAACAATAAAAACGTTGCCCCACAGCTGGTTTTCCAGAGATCGCCGGGTAAAACGATGCGTTTCAGACAGGCCGCACGTGGCGGGGGACCACCGGGATCCCGTAATTGACCCACTTATCAAGGTCACGGAGTCATTTGCATTTAGATGAAACCAACAACGTGAATATTAGCGGGTCACATTAAGCGTTTTGGGAAAGTCCAGAAAGGTCCAGGAAGACATCGTGCAGCCCAAATGTCTCCAAGATGGACTCGGCACAACTGGATTGGAGTCAGGAGGGGCTCCGGCGGGCTAAAGCGACCTGGTAATAGCAGAAAGTCAGCGGCTGATGGTGCAAACACATGGACAAACACGCAGCGACAGGTTGTTTGCTCAACTAATTAACCGACCGATGCGCGTCCTAGAGGTCATCGCGTTGTTGTTCTGCTTTTGCCTCACGCGCGGCGGAGATTCCGTGCGTGTGAACACCGCGTTTGTAAAGACAGAAAGATCAATTGGCCTAGCCTGTCTTCATTGAAGACCAAGGTGTGGCCATTAAGCTGTCTTATCAAAACCAAACTGTGTGTTTTCCAGGAGGTCCTAAAACCATCTGCTGACGCGTTACTACAGGTCAGCGGTGTTATGGTTGATGGAAAATGTCTGCTAATGTTGACTTTAACCTAACATTTGGGCAACAACAGGCCCGTGTGAACTTTTTGTTCCTGCTAACTAACGCGTTAGCAGGCTAACGTTAGCGCCTGCTGCCATGTCCATTACTGAGCGAATTATAAACTTGACGCTAGCAGTCGAGCAGCTAACGTTAGCAAAGTGGGTCATATAAGTGACTTCAAAACCTTATATCGCTTCCACACAATGCTAATCAGTCGCATTTGATTAAAGTTGCATCGTTAATCCGGGAAATTAAAACCTAGTGGGTTGACAAAGTACATAACGTTCGCATTACAATTCTATCTTCAACCAAAAGGTGGGACGCAATAACGCCGTTAGCGAGCAGGAACATCGCTCGAAAGCGCGAACATGTTTGGCTAACCAGCTACCTGATCACGCTACCGACCGAGGGAAAAGTGTCTAGGCTTCCTAGATAAACTACACTAACTGCTGAAAAATGTCCAACCATCCCAGATAGCGGTTACCGAGTTTCACGGTGAATTAAGCCCGGCGTCAGCCAGCCCTCACACAGCAAACATTCGGTACTCGGTTAGCCAACATTAGCCACGGCGGCTAGCGGCTCGTAACGCTCAACGATCTTTGCGGCTAGCACCGCTCTCCAGTCGAAGGCCCGTCCTAACTATTTGTTGCTAAATAGCCGACACGCTGTCGATTGTGAGCACCGGCTTCGTACCGCGGCACTTGTAAAAGTTGCCATACTCACAAGCTGACTTGTGGCTCTTGCCATGGGAGTTGTCCGCCAGTATTTATTTGGGCTAAATAATTAGAGAAGCTCCAGTAATGGCTGCCTCTGCGCCTTCATCTTCGAGCTGTGACGTCGCTCCACAACAACGTTACCGCAGGAGAGTCCCGCCGTGGCCGCCCCTCACATTTACAACCTCCTGAACTTTATCCGACTCAAAAGAACCGAATCGGGCGGCAGCAGCTGTTGGTTCTAAAATAGAGGAGCAGGTTAGCTCCGGGTCAGAGCCCACAATGTGAGCTTTAATGGAGCACAGCGCGTTTATCCGCCACAAGGAGAAGACACGAGGGGCTGAAAACACCCATTTATTTAGTGGATTTACACAATTTATTTAAAAAAAAAAAAAAAGTCACACAAACGTCAACGTCTTAGGTTTAGGTAACATTTCTGTCATTAAATAGGACCACTCTAGAACTCATTTCACTTTGATTCAGCCTCTTCCTCCTCATTGTCCTCCTCTTCATCGTCCTCCTCTTCGTCCTCTGTGTCCTCGCTGGACTCCTGGTCTTCAGGTGGACTGAGCAGAGATGAGCGTGAGTAACCGTGGCAACAGAGAGGAGGGTTAAAGTCATCACTGACTCACCATTGGGGTCTGTTCAGGTTCCGACACTCGACTCCAGAGCTCATGTCAAATGGATCTGTGGGGGGGACACGTGTCAACAAACGAGGGGACATTTTAGGTGATGATGGGACATCGTGATTTAAATAAGCTGTGGGGACCCAAAGTTTGCTTTTACCAAATTCCTCTTCCTCCGGTTTCCTGGTGAGGAAGTCTTTTTCGACCGAGAGCAGCTCCTCCTCCGTCTTGCAGGATGCGTAGCGGTCCAGCAGAACCTTGTTGAGCTCCAGAAAAACGGGCCCCCACTTAAACTTCTGCAACAAGAGCTGAGCCAGTTCTTCAAATCCTGCAAAGTTCAGAGTTTTTTAGTCGAGGCGCTGCGAGGGGACGGCGCCGCGCCGCGGCCGCTGCAGCCTCACCCACGATGCAGAACGTGGCAGCGAACGCCTCGACGCAGGACAGTTTACAGGGCTTGCCGTAGTTGACGGGGTTGGCAGCCACCAGGTACGGCAGCAGCCGGGGGTGGGTTCCGACCATTTTACTGAACGGCGTCTCCTCCAGTTTGGCCCAAGAGCAATCGATGACCGCTAGCCCGCTTTGTGCCACGATCTCCCTGTGTGAAGACACAGATGCTGATCAGAAGAAGTGGATACAGCATCAATTCCATACAAACACGAATGGCTCTTCCGCACCTGTCTGCTGGCGTCACATACTTTGTCCCCATGGGGCTGAGGATGAGGCCGTTAAACCTCTGGTTGAGGCGGAGGTTGCGCACGAAGCCTTTGCGCAGCAGCTTCCGGCCGGTGCATCGCTTCGGGTCACAGTGGCCCAGATCCCACATGGCCAGCGGACACGGGAACCTCACCGCTGGGGCCTCTGCGCCTTCTCCTGCAAGATTTGCTGGGTAAACCGCAGCCAAGGAGAATACAAGCGTGCGTGAAAAGAGCAAGAGCAACCATTTAGTTTCTTTGTTCACCCCACGCACCGATTTATAAGTTCCTGACACTTGAACGCAGCATCGATCAGAACTGGACAGCAGTTAGTATTAACGCGACAAATGGCTCATTACCTTCAAGAGCTGTGTGCATTTCCTCTGTAAAGGCCTCCAAGGACTTCCCCTTCACTTTGTGCCTCCTGTCTTTCCCCTTATTGTCCGAGCGCACAAATCTGTCCGGTCTTTTTCGCCCCATATTGCAACAGGTTAAAGATGTTTACCTTACAGTAGCTAACTAGCTAACTATTCCTCAATTTCACCGCTAAAGATTTACTTTGGTGTTATAACTACGCGCACATTGTTAAGCATTGACAGAATAACAGTGGTACTTACTAATATGCTAAACTAATGTTCACTTTATAAATAAAAGTAAAGTTTCTTTGGTTTGGGCTTCGTTATGGTAAGCACGCCGTCACACTATATTGCGCATGCGCAGGAGAGGGAGTTTTGATCACGTGGTCTGTCATCTGACTAGAACCGGAAATGGGACTTCAAAACAATTCAATTGGAACATTTCGCTGATCGAAAATCAGCCATGCAATGTTTTTGGGGTAGAATGCATTATTTGTTATTGCTGTGGATGGGTTATTTGTGTCTTTACAGTAAGTATTCGAAGAGATCCGAGGTTATGTTTACTATGGTATAGTGGTTTGTTTATTAGTGTTTTGTCTGATGTCGCGTGTTTTTGCCCAGTAAGAACTGGATCCGCTGGTAAAATGAAAATAGTGGAGGAACCAAACGCTTTTGGGTACGAGGCGCTAAAATATCTTTGATATCGTCTAGCTACAGCGTAAGCGGCCACATATTGGCTTATTTCCTCTTTTTATTCAGGTTGAACAATCCCCTTCTCTCTCACGAAAGCAGACTACAGCCAAAAGTGAATCCATCTCCGGTGTCTGGTAACGATCTTAAGTAACACACAGCAGGCTTGGAGCTCTTTTATAAAACAAACAAGTAATCTAGTCATCAGTAAAGGTTCATGTTTTATTTTGGAGTTAAATATTTTTTTGTAACAAATGATCAAACTAGCATGACAAGATTTCCAAGTTGATTAACTCTGGTTTCACTTTATTCCTGTGAAAACCGTCCAGGGCCTGCACATCTTCATCCACTGGCAGGAAAATGCTTCAGTTTCACAGAATCAGTGTAAGAATTTTACACGGAGGTCCTCTATAGGATTTGTTGGCTGTGTCTATAGGCGTAGAAAACAGCTGTATTTGTGTGTCTGTCTATTTTGCAGATATAAATATGAGTTCTGTCCATTTCACAACGTCACCCAACATGAACAGATATTTAGGTGGAATGCCTACAGTGGGATATTGGGGTAAAAAGCAGTTATTTTTCCTTGGAAATGTCAAAATGTGCTTAATGGATTTGCAGTAAGCTGCGGAAATATATATATATGATCTCAACAGGATCTGGCAGGAATGGGAAATAACCAACAACACATTCACTGGCATGTGGATGAGAGAAGGAGATACGTGCGGGACTAAAAACAGGGAAACAAAGGTTTGTTCTTATGGATAATGGACATATCCTCCAAAAGCAAACTTAATTGCGCATAGCCGCTAAAAACCTCAACACTGTAACATTCTGTACACTATAGTTTTATATTTAAAAATCTGATTACCATGCTTTTTGTATTACTTCTACAGGTGACTCTTATTTGTAGCACAAGAAGTAAAGTTGCTCAAGTCTCAGAACCCACGACCTGCACCTACTCATTAACATTTGAGACTCCACTAGTATGTCATCCGCATTCTCTTTTAGGTAAGAGGAGACCCAAACGCACCGATTGGCCACGTGACAGAGCATTAATGTGTTTCTCTCTTTTCTTCCAAGTGTACCCCATCCTCAGTGAGCGTCTGCAGAGTGAATGGGATGAAGCTGAGCAGGCGCGCTATGAAGAACTTATTACTGAGCAGGTAAAAGACGGTTGGATTCTCTGAGATGCCCTGATGGGCGCCGTTATTTGCAGAGTAACTGTCAACCTGTTTAGAGACAATTATTAAAGCTGCCAACACCAAAGGCCTGGAAATGTTGCTGCAGGGATACAACAATCTCGTGAAAGATATTTTTGAGGAGGCTGGTCTTCTAAAGTCCCAGAAAGTGAAGATACCACTGTTAGAAGCCACAACTGCATCAGACACACATACGTCTATGCACAAGTGTTCAGAGGTAACAATATTGACTGTATAAATAATAGCCACTGAAATGTATGAACGACTTATCACATCACTGCTCAAACTGTATATTCTTTCAACACAGGATCTCGAGAAACAGAGGGAAGAGATTGAGAGGTTGCGTGCTCTGCTCATTCAGCACAACATTCCTTTTGAGTCGGAGCAAAGTAAGCGAACATATTTGGCTGCCTTTCAGCTCTCAAACATCACCATACTCATGTTCCGTCTTTGACATGTTCTGTCTATGTCACAGACGTGTCCAAAAACACTGTGAGCACCACCGTTGAGGATCCCCACTTAAGAGGAGACAACGGCCTTCTGTGAAAGCTTCCTGGACAACTTGAGTGTTTGAATTGAGGGGATTTTATTGGACATTTTAAACACTGGTGTTTGCCTTTAATAGTGGCAGGAATATAAGAAATATTTATGCTCTGTTTTGGATAGAACAACAAATCACAGTTGCAAAATTGGGGGAAAAAATACATCTAGAAAATTCTGGAATAAAAACTCAAAGACATCTAAAGCAATCAAAGGTGAAATGGGAGATGATGTAATGGCTTAATTTGCATGAAAATACACCACAGTTATTTATAAAGTACCATTTGACAGTTCCCGAGCCGTGTAATTTTGTCCTTGTTGGTCATGTGATACAGACTACAATAATAAACTTGCTTGGTTATTATTGTATAACACTTTCTCTGCCAGTTACATTTTCACTTGAGACGTTACCTGTTGCCAACGAGTCTGTTTATCTGTGGAGGCTTTGACCAGCTTGGATAAGAGCAGGTCTCATTAGTGACTTCACAGGCTTTGACAGGAACCAACATGTCTAGACTACAAGCATTCCCCAGCTTTTTAACTCCTGCAGCTTCTCTCATTAGCTCTGAAAACTTAAGAATCCAATTATTTGGCTAAAATTGAGCTGATGCCTAGATTTCATATTTGAAGTAGAAGGTAGAAACAAAATCAGCTTGGCAGACTCGTATACACAAATGTAGTCGCATAAAAGCAACGCTGACAAAATTGTGTCTAAAAATGGGGACAAGAATGAGAATGGATGTTTAAAAAAATTTGACAGGTAATTAAGTCCCAGTTTCTATACAGAACCAGTCCAGAACAACAGCATGTCTGCTTAAATATCAGTCATTAACGTGTGCCCAGACTGTTTCCCAGTCTGTTCAGTGTTTTTGCCTCTTTCTGTGCTGCTGCTGCTCTTCCTCCTGCTGCTGCTGCTCCTCCTCCTCCTCCTCCTGCTGCTGCTCCTCCTCCTCTCAGGAGAGCAGCTGGATAACCTCTCTGGCTCGTTGCGCCCTCTGCTGGGCACTTCTGTCCTCTGGCGTTTGACCTGACTCCTCAATCAGGGCCAAAGCTTTCTGCACTGTGGTCTCTCTAGCGCCTCCCCGCAGCCCCTCCAGGTATTGCAACATCACCGAGAACTTGTCATCTGGAATCTGAGATTTATTCATTAATCGCGTCGTCATCGTTTTCATATTAAAGTTCTCCGAAAGAAAGACAGTCAGTGTTTAATACTTCAAGTTACCTTTTCAAAGTCAAAGATATGCTGCAGTAGCCACGTCTGTCTGGTCTTCTGGAACTTCCACTCTGTATGGTTTTCAGCCCAGCTGCAGAGACAAGTGCAAGCTGTGGCTGCTGACTGATGTTAAATCAGTGCACTACTTCCATAAATCAAATACTCAGAAAGGAAATGCTTAAAAAAACATTTCCAGTTGCTTTATATATTTCTCGCATCTTTGTATGTCTTAAACGGTCTCACCAGGTGAGGTAGTCCAAGGCTTGCTGGCTTGCGGTAGCTCCAGAAGCTTTCACTTTCAGGCTCTCTTCTTCCTCTTTAAGCCTCTTCTTCTCCTTTTTCAGAATCTTCTTCATCTTCCTCTCCAGGACACGCCTCTCTTCAGGGCTCAAGTCCTCTTCCCCTGGCTCATGTGCCACCTCTGGGTGACACAGTGTATCTGAAACCTATCACAACCAAAACAGTCAGAATTCAATCTCTCCATTAAGGCCCTTATGTTTTTTGCCAACTAAGATCTATAAACCCACATAAGTATAACAGGAAATAAGAGACTGAACAAAGACATATTCATGACTGGTTCCATACTGACAATTTTCATCCTTTAAAATAACTTTCTGCTGGCTGAAGATTCAGTGCATTGTTACTGTGTCGAGTCCACGAAAAGCCGAATGCGGGTTTTGAGTGTGCAACTTCCCGTTGCACCGCAGCTCAGTGATGACATTTCCTATATTTAGGTTACAGTTATATGACCTTGGCTTATATGCATTTTCTTTTTAAAAAATCGCACAGACTGGAAAATAAATGCTTGCACCAGAGCAGAATTTACAAAATGTCAATGCGTAGGTCATCCGCCACAGCACAAGGCTGCATTTAGGTCTTCGAAGGAAGTTTAACAAGGGTCCTCAGTCTGCAGCGATGAAAAAAGGAGGGAGGGGAGGAAAAGATTTGATCACATGGCCACAGTCATTCTGAAAGTATGCTGGCAGCATATTGGCCATAGAAACATAAGAAGCCGTCAGGGCGAGCGATCGCGTCGATGCAACAAGTTTTAGTTTCTGGTCGCGGAGTCGATCGGCAGCTTTGGGGCCGGTAAATAGAAAGCAGGACACGAGTGGGTGAGGAAACCAGAAAAATGGTGAGTGAAAACATGTGTTTTTGAGCGCAGGCGGTTCCTGAAACAGAGAGAAGCCACAACAGGGACATGTGGCTGCACAATTAAATACATGTAGAGGTGTACGGGGTTTTTAGGAGAGGAGTAAACATTGTTGTGATGAATGTTTTTGATCATGAAATATTGTGAAAAGTCATTTAATGCCTCATAAGCTAAGAAAGAGTAAATGCTGTTTGGGACCAAAAATGGTTACTAAGTGAGAGTAGTGATTGTTTTTAAATGTGAACGTAGAGACGGACAGAACCTCATCACTGGCTGTTTTCTTTTCCAGTCTGTTAGAGAACTGCCAAATGTAAGCAGCACCACACCTTTATTCGGTGTCACTTTCACCATCTCTGACAGCTCCACTTCTGAAGATTCTTCTACCTCGGGGTTAGACATAATTGCAGCCAACGACCTAACCTCCAGGGCGAATTACGCCTACAGTTTCCTGGCCGGGCTGGGTTTCATCGCCGGCTGCTTCCTGCTCTACAGCTTCATTTTCACTTACAGAGCCCAGCGGCGGTTAGCCTGGCTCGACGGCCTGCTCGGGGCTTTCTGCAGCATCCAGCTGCTGCTCGTGCTCCTCTCGCTCCACGCTGTGGCCTACAGACCGGACTACCTGCGGACCACAGGTTTGGGCTGTGCCGCCCTCTCCTTTGCTATCAACACAGCTTCTCTGTGTGGCCTGTTGGTCTTGGTGCTGATAGCTTATGTCCTGACTCAGGACCCACCCTCTCATGCCCTGCTGAGAAAGCCTGGGGTGTGTGTGGCCCTGGTTATTCTGACATCTCTCCTGATTTGCCTGCTGCTGGCTGGGCTTCGCGGAACCCACAATGGTCTACAGGAGGAGGGAATTTGTTTCATGGATCCAGTGAAGGCGTCATACGCAGCTGCTAGGTTTTGCTTGGCCTTTTTGGTTCCGTACATCCTCCAGCTGGGACTCTTGCTCAGCGGCTGCATCAGACAGTGGAAATCAGAGGGACGCTTCCTCCACGGTTCCGAGGAGGGTCCCGTGTTCCTGACAATCACATCGGTCATGTTTTTCTGCCAGCTATTCTACGGCGTCACCCTGGTGAAAGACGCACATCTGGAGGTAGCATTGGACCCCCAGAAGCGCGCTTTTCTGAGCGTGGCTGAGTTTGTATTTTTCTCAGGGAGTAGCGTCAACCTGCTGCTGGTGTTGCTGGTTCACAGGCCACGTCGGGAGTCTCTCTATAGTTTATTTCAGCAGCTGAGAGACTGCTGTCAAAGTCCACGGCACTCGCAGCCCAGCAGAAACATCATTGCTCCGCACATTGAGATCACAGACACTCTGCAGGACATAGAGTCATAACGGATGACTGAAACAACCTCTTCCTACAGTCATTTAATGCTTTTAATGTACATATTAAGTGGCAAATTTGTTTTCTTGTTTTTATTACTTTGCATTTTCGAAACTGTGCAATATGCTGTCTCAGAGATTCAACATAAATATCTACAAATAAATATTAAACTTTTAAGAAATATGTGTTTGTAGTATGGGCTGTTTTATTGATCTTGAGCTTGAACACACCTCTTTTTCCTGAGTTTCTGTTAAACACCTAGAAAATAACTGTGATTGCAACAGAAACTATATAAATAAAAATGAGTTGAAATGAAGTTTTTTCTTATGAAACAAAATTTCTTTGTGCATTAACTATTTATACAGAAAGCTCTTTCAGACAAAATGTCTGGAAAAAACTCCATAATTGTCAGAACCACGGAGAAAAGCTCTGGTCCAGGAAAATAAAAGTCACTTTTGGTTTAATCCAAATGCCACCATTTTCATTTGAAGCAACTAATGGACCAAAATAAACCATAAACAAGCAACGCCTGAATTTTCCAACTTTTCAGGAACCCGGGGGGAAAGCTGTTCCAGGAATAACTAACAGACACGGATCACATATTGTTTCAGCGCCAAGACACAGAGGCACAAAACCACAAAGCTTTGGAACATTAATACTAGATCAGTGTTGCATAAGACATTTGCAACAGGCAGAGTCAGATCTCATTCACAATGTATGAAAATATGCAATCAGGGTTTTTCGTGAATTTACTGGCTATTTCTATCTTCCACACAAAGTACCCTCAACTGGGACACAGACACTCGTGCATCCCCGTGCAGCTTTAGCCCCCAGTACATGCAGCCTGGCTTTGACTCAAAAGTGTTGGATCACAATTCCAGTATTGGGACACACATTGTATCACCTGATTATTGGCAATGCATAGCCAAACAACATAAACCATTAGAATCCTGCAGACAGGAAATCACCCTCTGCTGCTCTGTTGTTTGCTGTAAATACAGCCTCTTTGTTTAAATTCCCCATCTCCCATATTTACATATTTTCACAGTCCACAATCATCGCTGTGATCGTCTTCAGTGCAGGTGAGAGTCGGCTACCTCCCTGATACAACTTAATGTTTCTGAAATTTAAAAAAAATATGACACAAAGTATAAGTTGAATACATCTGACTGCTCTGGCTACTTAAGTTTACGATGCAAAGGAGCTTATCGCATTTGGCTACGAAGATATGATTTGGTGTGCATAGAGGCATTTGTTTTGCACTGTAAACGGTGGGTTGTACCACAGCACATATGTAGTTGTACTGTGACACCTACGTTCATCACTACGACTGTTAGAACAAGCAAGATCAGATGGAGTGCCATGATGTCTAAGAAAACGCTTGTGTTTAAGGTAAGTGTATATGACATTAATGGCCATGTATTGGAAATACATACCTTACAAAGCTCTAGTATTACTGTAGCCTCTAGGTAAATGTATTTACTAAAAAGCCTTAAACTATGATGTTAATGTAGATTCTGGCTTCTGTCCTATGTACCAGCAGACTGTTAATGAACTTAAATTCACCTTATATATGCCATAACTTTGCCTGTAAACTTGTTTCCATCCAGCACAAGTGGCCAGTGACTCCACAATACATCAACGAAAATCAGAGATGGATCTAAAATCTAACAGAATCAAGTCACCCTGATACCCAGAAGCCTGGGCTACAGACATGACCATGCACGGGAACTATCGAGTCAACGCTGAAGATAATTTGACTGTACAGATAAATCACACACTAGCAAAAGTTGTCTCGGACCTTCTTCAGGCACCTTCTGAAAATCACGAACATTACGTAATTAGTCTCTTCCTGTCTGGCCTCTACACCATATTCCTTTTCCCCATTGGCTTCATTGGGAATATTGTCATATTGGCGGTCAACCTGGCCAACGAGGGTCGCCTGTCTGGCCCGGACCTCTACTTTGTGAACCTGGCTGTGGCTGATCTGGTCCTTGTTGCCGACTCCCTCATCGAGGTGTTTAACCTGAAACAGGGCTACTATGACATGATCGGCCTCTGCACCTTCATGAATCTTTTCCAGCAAGCAAACATGTACAGCAGCGTCTTCTTTTTAACCTGGATGAGCTTTGATCGGTTCGTCGCACTGACTGGCTTCATGGGTCGCAGCATGTCCCATCCACGCTTCAGCTGCTGCCTGATCTGGGTGTCCTCCTCCTTCTTCACCCTCTTTCCTTTCGCTATAGCTCAAATACAACATGCTGGAGAACTCCATTTCTGTTTTGTAAATGTCACACAGATTCAGTGGCTGGAGGTGACGCTGGGATTCTTGTTGCCTTTCTGCATACTGGGTTTGTGCTACTGGAGAATAGCACAGGTGCTTGTGCGGAGTGAGTGGGTGGAAGGGAATCCTCAGAAGAAGCCTCGCAGACAGAAAGCCCTCAGGATGATCTCAGCAGCTGTACTAGTCTTCTTTCTCTGCTGGCTCCCGAAGAATGTGTTCACAAGTGTTCAACTTCTAAGGGGTGATACAGACGGTGGCACGCTGTGGCAGGGTTACCCACTGACGGGTCATGCCGTCAGGTTGGCAGCCTTTTCGAACAGCTGCCTCAACCCACTCATCTACAGCTTCCTCGGGGAGACTTTCCAGGATAAACTCAGGGCTTTTCTCCAACGGAGGAACAGAACATGTGCTATGCTGCGCAGGTCAGTCTCAAGAATGTCTTTCAGTTATGAAGCAACTGGAAAGCCAGGTTTTTATGCATCATGCAAAAACAGTCCAAATCAATCAGCACAGTCCAACTCTGACATTCATTTAAAAATAGAGACGCAATTTGATTAGCACAAAGTAAAGAATCCTAAAAAAGCACAATGTTTTTGTACATGGGACATTATTGTTATCAATGAAAAAGGCAGACGCAATGATGGGAATATTGTGGAAACATCCATGTTTTACAAAGTCTTACCTCCAATTTATTCACCCTCTGTCTGTGTTCAGTTTGTTTCCTCTTGGATTTTGTTTCCTTTTTCTGCTTTCTATCATCCGCTTGAACTATGTCACTTGGAATCTGTTTTGGGGCCTCCTGAATTCATTAAAAACAATTTATTTTATATATGTTTCATTTGGTACATGAGAGTACATTAAAAATTTGTGTATTGTACTAACCTCCAATTCCATCTTTCTTTTCCTTTTTGCTTTAGTGTCCATCATGGCCTCTTCATGAATATCGCTAGTAGAGGAACTCTTCTTCCTCTTGGGTGGAATTATAAGTTGTTTTGATGATTTGTTTTTAGCCATTAGTATATGTATCTGTTGGGGGGGGGGGATTAGATTTTACTAAAAGACCCCACGAAAATGCTACAACATGCGGCACTCGTACTCTAGTGAGAAATATGAAAGCTCAGACATCTTATCAATGACAAAGGAAATTAAATACACTACATCACTCAACAGGTTTTCCGCATTCTGTGAAACAACTGAATAATATATATATTTTTAAAAACTCACTTTAACTTCGGAAAAACGTGTACATGAAGGGACCCACAACAAGCATGGCGAGTCAATCCGGAAGTGATGCACGCTGGAGGAGACTGTGATTGGCCAGTCGGTTTGATGCCTTGCCGACTGCCATTGCGTCACCAACACAGGGAATATAATTTTTGAAATACATAAATTAATGAACAAAATTAAATTGTTGATCACAATAAGCGGTTGCTGTTGACATTTCCAATTTCTCCTTCTGAAAACCTGTGTTTAAAATTTTGAAAACGCAAAGTATAGCAAAAGTCGATCACGGCCAATAAATCGTACTTTATTAGACTATGACTCTAATGAAGTACGATTCATTGGCAAATGATATTGTGTCAAATTACATGATTTGGATCTTTTCCCTCTCCCCGACACCAATGGAATCCGCATACTTTCTGTCCTTTTGTGTTTAGAGGAACTCTTGGGCTCTCTATAAGACCGACGCCGGAAAGCATTAGCGGTTGCACCAAGATATGTTGCATGACCTAACCAAGGTTCATTTGGTAACGAAGCGTTTGATCAGGGTTTTCTTTTTTAGCTTTGTGTGAGAATATGAACACCGGGTCACCATGTCAGCAGGACGAGCTCTGACGGGTCTTTTACACACTTCCAAAAGAATATATTTTTGTAACGCTAAGTCCACGCAAAGGTAAGATAACATTTACCTCACTGAAATTTGTTTTGAAGACACAATTCTGTCATGGAGTGACAACGGATCAGTACGTTCAATACATGGCGGACAGTGATGAAATAGAATGAATGATCCGGACAAACCACTTAACTTTTAACATAAATATGCTGACAGCCAGGGGGAAGAAAAGGACAAAGCCAAAACACGCCTTAGGATAGATTAAAAGCTGTATTCATTGGGGATATTACAGTGTCATATCTTATTAGATTATAATATTACAGCATCACAGACAGAAAAGTAAGTTAGATTAAAATATTCGAACACTACACTAGACATGTACTAGTGGAGACAGTAAATTGATTTTTGCGTTATAAGTTACTGTAAACTTTGTGTAACATACTATCAACATGTTATTTTATCAATTGACCCCTTGAATAAGGCCAGGCAAAGTATGGAATATTCATTATTGTCTATATTTTGTACTCAGGTTGACAAGTATACGCTTACTGGTGGTGGACTCTCAGCTGTCAGCCAAGTCCACAGATGACAGTAAAGGAAAGGACGAACCCATCAAGTTCTCTACTAGTAAAGCCAGTCACAAGACGTGGAAAGTTGACAGCTCACTGGGGAGTCGATACGAGCGACCCTGGTGGAAGGTCCTCCCCATTAGCCTTTTTTTACTCGGTGTCATTTTGTGGTGTGCACGAAGAGAAGAAACTGATGTTGACAGAAACCTTGATGAAAGATTATTTGAGTCTTCAGACGAAGAATAAATGGAACCTATGGACATACGTCTGTATTTGTAATATATTTGTGTTTAGACATTACAGGCAACAGTGTCTATACCAAACTGGAAGGCGGTCAAATACAAGCAGCTAGAGTTCCAGCAATAAATACAAAATCAGAATCTGAGGTAGCAGATAGTTTATTTACAGCATGAACAAAGTTATGACATGCAGACTGAATACAGAACAGAAAAAGACTTACGAATTGGAAAAACCTGAGAGTTGTAATATTTTTATTACAGCATTTACGGGAATGAAGTTCTACACTACAAGGAATAGAATAGTTAATGAAGTGAAAGTACAAAAAAGATAGGTGGCACACATGCTGGTAAATGTTTGATTTACAAAAACTAGACCTAGTTCAGGCCAACCCGCCCCAAGTAAAAACAAGATCCATGCTTATGCACGCTCCCCTCTAATTCGCCTGGCCAGCTGAATATCTTTGGGCATGATGGTAACCCTCTTTGCATGAATAGCACACAGATTGGTGTCCTCAAACAATCCAACCAAGTATGCCTCACTTGCTTCCTACAAAACACACACAAAAAAATAAATCAAATCAGTGTGTTCTGAAGAGTTAAAGATACAATTTGAGATGTTAAATAAGGAGTTTCCTACCTGCAGGGCTCCAATAGCTGCACTCTGGAAACGCAGATCTGTCTTGAAATCCTGTGCAATTTCTCTGACAAGTCGCTGGAAAGGCAGCTTCCTGATGAGCAACTCAGTGGACTTCTGGTACCTACGGATCTCACGCAGAGCAACAGTACCGGGCCTGCAAAGAGAGACATCATCCTCCTTCAAGATCCGTTTGTGCACAAATTGTGGCATCTTTTAATTCTTCTCACTGGTTCTTTTGTTTGTCCATACTCTACCTGTATCTGTGCGGTTTCTTCACGCCCCCGGTAGATGGCGCACTCTTCCTGGCAGCTTTGGTGGCCAACTGCTTTCTCGGAGCCTTTCCTCCGGTGGATTTACGAGCGGTCTGCTTGGTACGAGCCATACTTTCGTTCTGAAAACAAAGCCAGTTTTAATTACATTTTTGGTTTTACACATGTATATATTGATGTACCCCCCCCCCCCCATATTCACGATTACGTCACATGCTGCAAATATTACCACTGACGTTGGAATGAGTCACTTCCCGTTTTAGACGCCAGCTAAATGTAATATCCTTGATATCTATATTAGCTTCATCCGTTTTAGTGTCAACATCGATACGCAGTTTACCATCAACCGCGATTATTATTATTTACTACCCAATATCTACGCAGAACCCTAAAGAACCATCGACCACACCGAGGTGTTTCCATATAGTAAAAGCCTATGCTGATATCGCCACCATTAAACTAAAGGGAAGGTGCACGTTTCATTGCTCTTAGCAAAGTTATCGGTGGCTTAGACTCACTCAAAATGGCGCCAGCTAGCAACGACCCTACTTTGTATCATTTTATCGCCCCTAATTGTGTACAATTACATTAAAGCCATCATATGACTACAATAAAACCGAACTATACATTTGTATGCTTCTGTAATCATGTTACTTTGCAACACTTATGTTGTAGTTAGAGATTAGCCGACCAGCTAACAGTTAGCGCGCCGTTTTGTTGTGAACCAAGTTATGTACTTATAACACTCGCCCAACAGAATTTTAAGGTTAAATCGACCTCAAAACAAAGACACAACTTATTACTCAAATCAGTGATGATCGTTCATAGCTTTCGTTGGCAATATTAAGAGTTCTCAGTACCTTTTGTGTTTACTTTCAGGAAGATCGCCAAACGTTACAGCCCTCGAACCTGTCCGTTGATTAAAACAACTGGAGGACGGAGCTGGTATTTATAAACTAGCATCACCCCTGTCCCGCCCACAGCTGTACACTATTGGTCAAGAATCTAGACCAGGCTCAAATGTGATTGGTAGAGAAAGAATCCCGCTATCCATAAATTTGAAATTTAATGGGAAGTGCCTATTTTTATTTTATCCTTAAATTTCTGTGTCTTGGAGCGAATAAAGTTCAACCGCTGAAGGAGAAATTATAAGAGGGTATGTTGGGGGAAATGAAGTATGCCAGAATCCTAACAGCTCAAACTCTTACGAAGGGTTGAGAGTTTCTTTGATTCAAGTTGGAGGGAAAACAT
Organism: Takifugu rubripes; assembly: GCF_901000725.2. Classification (NCBI taxonomy): domain Eukaryota; kingdom Metazoa; phylum Chordata; class Actinopteri; order Tetraodontiformes; family Tetraodontidae; genus Takifugu; species Takifugu rubripes. The sequence goes on from NC_042285.1 coordinate 11,563,020, forward strand.
TCATCAGGACGTAGACAAATATAAAAAATGGCGAAAATAATGAGATGCCTTGTGGGAAAACAGAGTGCGGATTTTATATCAGTGAACTATATATTTCTGTGGCTTTGGTGAGATCTCAGATTATAGGAGCACAGTATATAGACCAGCAACAAAGTCAGCACTAACAGTGCTAGATCCTGGCACAAGCACATGGACTGTGTCTGGGAGCAGTCAAAACCTGCACCCGAGTGGAGGCAGTGGAAAGCCACTGTGGCTGAGGAAACCCTTGGCTGCTAACTACTGGATTCATTTAAGAGGTCACAGGGATGATCATCCAACTAAAGGAGTTCCACAAATGGGTTGGGAGCAAGAGAGGACACCAAAGGGGAGCTTGGGTGGAAAGGGGAGAAAGTAGCCAAAGCTATGGGGGTGTTTGTAGTAGAAACTGTGGTGTGGCCCAGTAGTCCTGGTAGGCTCAACAAGACTAGAACGATAGATCTGGAGTGTCTCAAGACTAAGCACATTAAGAAAGATACAGGTATTAAAAGTGAACTCTACATCATCCTAGATAGCAGATATAAGGACTGGCTTTACATGGGCACTGATGGATCAAATAATGCACCGACTTAACTCGTTCTGAAATCATAATAGCTTCCAAACACTTTGAGGACAGCAAAAGAGCATCTGATCACATTGCTTATGGCAGTGGAGTGAGCTTATCATAACAGCATCTAAATTCTAAGTCGTTCGGTGGTGATTCAGTAGCAGTCTTAACAAGTATTACAACAGAAACTTCAAAAAATCAACAAGATCTACTGATAAATATAATAGCAGTGGGGCGGGAAAGGACTGTGTTCTTGCGGTCTCAAGCACAGCTAAGGATTTTAGGGAATGAGAGGGTGGAAAAACTAGGAAAGGAGGCATTGTTAAGAGGAGCATTGTTGAAAATGACATCAAATGATCAAAGTCAAAGATCTTTACATTATTGTGGGGAGACGGATTATGCAAATATTGTTAGGAACTGTAAGAGGCAGATCACATACTTACCGTACATTAGACAGGCATAAGACTAAAGAAAGGGAAGTGATTATGGCTGGACTGGAGAAATTGGGAGTGTTGGTTGGGAATGCTAAGAGCATTTTGAGGTATGTAGAAATTTAAAGTGGAAAGTGTTTAAATTTCTGACCTCTACTGGATTATTTAAAAAAAGAATTAAGGAGAAATAAGTGAGGAAGAAGACCCGGATGTTGCAGTATGGAAGTCACCTGGCATTGAAACGAACCAAGGCATCAATACTAATCTTTTAGGGGTGACGCTGGTCGATGACGACAGATTCAAATGAAGGTGCAATCCTGTTGCACCTCTTTGTGCTTCCTGCGGCTGTGGACTAGTTGCTTTAAATTCTTGCCAGTTATGAGCCTTGGCAATGCGAGGCAAGGCGCAGAGATGCCCAGAATTCCCTCTCCCCAGACACTTCTTCCATATCTGCAGGGAGTATTCCGAGTCACTTCCAGACCATACGAGGGACATAGTTTCTCCATTTTTGTCCTAGGTCTGTCTTGGGGCCTCTATATTATTATTATATACAGTATATCTTCATATTTATAATACGTATACGTGTTTTACAATCTCTTGGCGGAACCAAAATATCCGTAGAAATTCCAGAGGGACGCGTTCACATGTAACACAGGTGGTAAATGTACGGAAGCCCGAACTGTTCGTGGCATGATTTTGGTAATACAAACAAAGCTTTTGCTAGAATTGAAATGAACTAAAAGCTATTAAATGTATTGCGTCCAAATTATCAAAACGTTGAGGTCAATAGTTATATCTAAAGTATTTGTTTTTCACCTGATAAAAGAAGAGCCAGCATGACGGATGGAAAGCTAATGTTCATAGGTAACTTCTGAATTAATTAACTTTAAGCAAAACAGTGTATGTGCTGTTTTGCAGCGTGCACTTTGGTGGTCTGTGTTTTTTTTGTTTTGTTTTGTTTTTTGGCAAATATCATAGTTGTGTTTGAAATTACACGATTTCCATAGTTTTTTACGGTCTGAATACATAAATGCAGAGGCGGTTCTTACGTTTAAAATGTAAATAAGTAAAGTCGTGTAAACACTATCGTAACGATTGTTTTGAAATGACAGACATTGAGCCGACATCAAGCTGCTGCGCTCACATCAACAGCAGACCTAACAATCCCGTTTGGTCTAAAAGTGACAACAGCTTCAGATTTGACTTCGTCCCAGATGATTGTCCAGTGCCGCCGAGCCAAACATCTGCAGATGGGGCTGAACCAGCAAGAGGCTCGTTATCCATTGAAGAACACGGACACGAATTTGCCTTTAACTTTAAGATTCCTTCTGTAGAGCAAATGGAGACAACAGAGACCCAAGACACTTGTTCTCAAGACAAACAAGAAGGAGTCCGAGAGGCAACATCTCAGGATGTCAGCTGTCACGCTGAACCAGTGTTGCAATCAAAATCCAAGAGGAACAAGAAGAAGAAGAAATCAGGAAAAAAGCAAACTTCCGAGGCGCAGCAGGAAAAAGGTCCTGCTAAGGTTAACAAAGCGGGCAAAAATACGGAGCTGGTAGGTGTTTGATATTTTGCTTCAAATTTGCATTGAGGTTTTTCATTTAATCAACAGTTTTGACATTTTCTTTAGAGTGCAGAAGAACAACTGAACAGACAGTTGGACTGGTGCATCGAGCAGCTGGAAATGAGTTTTAAGTCCATGAAATCTACACCTAAGCAAAGTATGCGTACTTGGTATTGGAGTGTATTTCTTTGCTCATGTATTCAGGTCAAGATTGTTGTTACAACATTTTTGGTCACTTAAGAGCACGTTTTGAACGTAAATACTCAGACAGTATTCTGAGATGTATAGATGGACAACAAATTAAAGGTAGACTCCTTGCAGAAGAAGAAGCCTATCAGGCCCTGAAGACTTTACGAAGCTCTAAAGCTCCTCTAGTAAAGAAGAGGCAGGTGATGAGAGCAATGACTGGAGATTATCGACAGAAAATGGAAGAGGAAACGAAAAAGCAGTACAAACTCATTCAGACTGGTGAGTGATAACACAGCAGAATGAAAGTGATGTGATCTTTAAATGTGGATGGGCTGGAAATAGTTGATATTTGAAAGACTTATCCATTTCCCATAGAATTAGCATCAGCAAGGGTCAAAGTTGTATCTGATTCTCCAAAGAAGTGTGTATTCAGTCGAAGAGGAGGGGCAAAATCTCAGAAGACGACAACAGCAGAGGAGGTCCTGCAGCAACCAGAAGCCCAGACATCACAGACCCAGGAGGGAACACCAGCATTTGTTTTTGTTCCAACCAAAGAGGATTTCCGTTTCAACTTCCTTTGATTTTTTTCCTCATTGAACACAGTGACTCTTCTCAACTGAGTGTTGATCATCTGCATCTGCAGTCCGTGGTGCATTGGTGGCAACTGGAAAAACAATGACGAGATGATAAGCCATGGTCACTAAAACTAAAAATGCTGAATTCATTACATTTGTACAAATGAGTCCATGTACATTTGAAATAAAGGGCTTATCTTTTTGTGCATAATTATCTTTTTGTAGAGTATTACTTGCACATTTAATGCCACTAAAAAAAATTCTGTCTTTTTGACAACTTAAAAATAGATCAAATTTCAGTGTAGCCAGTTAAGTTAACATAATTTTAAACTGATTGTGAATTTAACTGTTAATAAATCATTTAATCAAATTTGAAACGCATTCTGGTCAGATGTTATTCTAGTAGCAATTAAAGTTCGTCTTATTTAACGAAAACTTGCTGTGAATTGCATTAAGCGGTACCTTTAAAAAGGAAAGGGCGGAACCTGTTTTAGGACGAACGCAATTCAATGTGACACTCAAAACAGTTTCTCTCGCCGAAAAAACGTTCCTTCGGAAAGTAAGTTAATATTATTATCACTATAGACAATTGGCCAGCGTATAAAATATTTGGGATTGCAAGCTTTAACTTTATAGATCGAAACATGTATTCCATAAATACTTAATTCAGACTAGTGTTGAGCTAAGTTTGAATTCAGAGTTTAGCCATAAGTTTTTGGGTAACACAAGGAAAGAGTTATGATTTCATATCGTGTGCACAATGTTCCAAAACAGGTTTTCTTAATGTTAGTTCTACATACAATAAGACCGATACAGTGTAAACGCGTTGTCCTTTATAAAAGTAGTTGTGTTTCTAGGCGTGTGGTGTTGAAAAATGTCCGAACTAAGTGATGAGGCCAGTGAATCCGAACAGCTGGGTTCCAGCCTTTCCCTGTGGCTGGGTGAGTCCCTGATCCGACCCGAGGAACTGGATGTTCCCCTGGACCTGCACACCGCCTGTTCCATCGGGCAGTACGACGTGGTGGCCGAGTGCATTAAGAAGTGGGTAATAATGGCCGAACCTGAAGCATTCATTTCTTTTACACATTTTATTAATTGAGTGTTGCTTTTTCAGACGTGAGGTTGACCTGGACGGCAAAAACAAGGGTGGATGGACCCCTCTTATGTATGCATCCTATATTGGACATGACAACATTGCAAATCTCTTGCTGGAGGCTGGTGTGAATGTAAATGCTACCACTGCCAAAGGAGTAACTCCTTTGATGTTAGCAGCAAGCTGTGGAAATGAGAGTATTGCATACTTTCTGCTGCAGGTACCGAACAAGTCGATGCTGTACTCTGGTAGTTTGTTCAAAAATCTAACGGGAACATGTTTTACCAGTTTGAAACCACACACTTTACAGTTTAAATGTAGAGAGAGTCAGTATCAGTTTGGTTAAATAGTTGTTTCTTATTCCGACAGCAAGGTGCTGATTTGGAGCTGAAGGACTGTCGAGGATGGACGGCTCTATTTCACTGCACAAGCACTGGCCACCAGCAGATGGTCAAGTTCCTTCTGGATAATAAGGCTGATGCCAATGTAAAGTAAGAGACTTTTCCTCTTAACTTACAAGAACTCCATCATTCCAGCCACTTATTCATTGCTCTTTTTTGTGGTCAACAGGGAGCCAGGGTCTGGTTTCACTCCTCTGATGGAGGCGGCTGCTTCTGGACATGAAATCATTGTTCAGCACCTGCTTGATCATGTGAGCTGCTACCTCTGTCATTGGAAACATCATTATGCTGATCTTACAGATGTTATTCTACATCTTTTGCTTACAGAAAGTTAAAGTTAATGAACGTAACACTAAAGGAGAGAATGCCCGTGCTCTGGCCATGATGTACGGCTACACCAAGATCGTCAGCCTCATTGATTCACAGTCTCCAAGGATCAAACTGGGTATTTGTTCAAAGAGCCCAACATTTCAGCATCAATACATTACATTCCAGTTGCTATTTACATGTCATACAACATGAGTATGTTTTTTTTTTTTTAAATGGAGCTGTTCACTGTACAAACTATACTGTTTCCACATTGCTTAAATCAGGGCATTTTGAAGACCTGAGCTCCTCAGAGGACTCTGACAGTGCTCCACCGAGGTCAAGGCCAAGTCGAAACCGTGCTAAAGGCATTAGCATCCATGATGGACCACAGGCCATCGCCAAGTTCCGAGTAGGAGGCACCAGCAAACAGTGTGGTAGTGTCACATTCCCATGCTTTGTGTGTTTTTGGTTATGTGTTGACACTGCAGAATTCATATTAAATGAATTAAGTTGACCATTCAGCTCTAGACTAGAAGAAAAAAACATTTCACATTAGCTCATCTACATTATTTTGCCTGTAAATCACATTCTACAGTTAATTCATCATCTAAAATAACGGTTTGCTAATCCCACTTATTCACCCTCACAGAGGTCAATGCTGCACCACCGGGATACACGGTGTACCGCGATATCGGCGAACAGAACGACAGTATTTGCTTCCGTGATGTGACCTCACCCATCAATGAGTTGGATGTCCAGAGCAACAGCAGCAGAGGTCAGAACCACAGCTCTCCGTTATCATGTTTTGGGAAAAATAATGCACTTTTTGGATGAATGGTACCAACAGCATTTTATCATTTGATACCGCTCCAGACGACAGCCCGTTCTTTGACAACGACATGCCCACCATGAGGAGCAGCAGTAGCAGCAGTGACGGTTTGCCTCACGTGACTGGTCTCAATTGGGAAGGTTCTGTAGAGAGCAATGAGGTCAGCACAGAAGGTCAAACCTTTTCAGTCAATCCCCAGAAGAGACAGATGTTGTAGTGACACTGCCTCTTTCTCTACCAGGACTCTGACCAATGCAAAAAGAGCAGCTCTCGCAGAATGAGTAAAGGTCATCACTCAAAACTCAAAGGGCGCCATGGAAGCAATGATGCAGCTCCCTCCAGTGGTGGGGTCAACTGTGGTGCAAGGTCACATGCTGGTCTTCCACCCTCCTACACGGGCCCAAAGGCACATGAACGTTTACTCTTCTCTCGTGTGTGTGTAGTTTCTTATCGTCAGTCTTAGTGTGACATCCCACAATGCTGCTGTTTCTGCAGGACCTCGCAGAGTTCTTGGAACAAATTGGCTTCTCTAAATATCTTGCTTTACTGGAGGAGCAGGACATTGACCTGCGGATATTTCTCACCCTGACAGAAAATGATCTGAAAGAAATAGGGATCACGTAAGAGACATCAAATACCCACGTTTGCCACCCTCAACTCATCATATTTGGGTTAGTGAAACCTTTTTCCTGCTCTCCAGCTTGTTTGGACCCAAGCGTAAAATGACCTCGGCTATTGCGAGATGGCACAGCAGCGCTCGGCCTCCCGGTGACGCTCTGGAACAGGCCTACGCTGACCAGCTTGAGGCTAAGATGCAGGAGATGGCCATTCAGCTACACAAGGTAACCACAAATCACTAAATTGACTGCCATGCAAAGAATTTGTGTACAATTTCGGAAATCAATCCCTTTGGGATTGTTTAACTTTTTATTTTTTATGGTTATTTCATTGCATTAAAGACTGAAAGTTGGGCTTTGCATTCAAAATACATTCACCGACATACCTGTATATAAAGATTTATGTTTGTGATTCATGTATCATGGAATTGTGAGCTGGCTCCGTGTTTCTGTGGATGAGACGTTCATGGCTGCACTACTTCCCTCCTCACAGCGCTGTGAAGAAGTAGCGAGCCTGCAGAGTCAGGTGTCTCAGGAGAAGGAGCTGCGGGCCGTGATGGAAGGTTGCCTCATGGAAGAAAAGATGGCGTGGAGGAGGGTCAACGCCGAGCTGGTGGAGAACCACCGCCTGGCTCAGGACATGAGTGCCACACTGGCAGAGTTCAGGGCCGGCCGCTCGGAACTTCTGTCCCGCTTGACTACTGAGGAGAAGAGCATCTCTGGTGTACAGGGAGGTCACACAGACGTTAGAGGTGAGGTGTGGCGTCTTCTGCACGTCACCTTTCACTGTTATCAGAATTAAAGGACTCTGCTTCTTCTTCTTGCAGTCAAGGAGGGGCTGTCATGCTTCAGTAACATAGAACTAAAAAAGAAATTAGACTCCAATGAGGAAGAACTAGGTAAGCTAACGTAATGTTCAATAAACTAGTGTTATTAATGATGTCTAATATTGATATTTCTTATTACAGTGGGGAAACTGCAAATTGTGCTTCAGAGTCTGAGACGTCTAAGTGCCCTTGAAAAGGTTTCCGATAATTGGGAAAGGCCTTAACCATTACAGGTGAGCACACAGCGACCAGAGTGAGAGGGCAGCAGTTGTGAAGACAAAATAACTGGAGTGTTTCTGTCACCAAGCAGCCATTGTGATTTGACGGCGGGTGATCTAACCACCCTGAACAACCTCGAAGTCCGAGAAGGCCAGAGCCAAGGTGAGTGCCGCTGAAGCAGAGCGGCACGCAGGCTTCAGATTTGCTTCTCCTCTGTGATTGGTTGATGACCAGAGCTGGGCAGACGTGGACAAGGCCGAGGGCAAACGCAGCCGCTGCAGCGAAGTGACAAACGGGCATAAAGCTTCCCTGGCCTTCACACACCTGTGCTGGTGTTCACTGGACTTCCTGGAGTTTGTTTCGAGGGCGCTCCAAGTGAAAGTGAGAGTAAAGATGGATCAGGGGCTGCAATACTGTGAAAAAGTTCTTAAAAACTACATTTCCTAGGATTAAACGTGGTTTAAATGATATGGAAAGTCCTTGAACAGGACTTGCAGAGGTTTATGTGAACTATTGTGCACAGGCTGTAAAAACAGTGTCCTGCTGATCTTGAGTGGATAGACCGATGCAAGATGTTTAATTATTTACAGTATTGTTTTTACACCAGGGGCAATGAGCTAAATTACATCCATGCACGGATATTTTAAAGGCGCTTTTGTCTTTTCCACAGTATTCAGTGTTGTTGACTTAAATCACGAAATAGTCACACATATATATGTATATTTTTAATCTAAAAAAGTAGAAAAACACTTTTCTACTTGAACAGATTAGGTGATCAGAATATGAAGGGTTGTATTTGACTTTGCAACAATAAATTGAGTAGTTAAAAAATATTACAATCAGTTTTAGACCGTCATTGAGAATTCAAGGAGACATTTTAGAACTGGTTTGACAAACTGCACAAGAATGTAGTTCCATCGTGATTTGGTGCCAGTTTGTTGTGATGAAATCAGAATAAACAAAAAAAGAGTAATAGACTCAAAGGTTGTGGTGGAACCCATTTGATTTCTGCACAGATATAACACAATCTGAGAAATAGAACAGATGGGTCTCTCCCCCTCCTATAGCGCCCCTGAGTGAATTGTTCACATATGAAACATATTTATCTTGTGGTGTTGGAGCCTCAACATTACAGGAAGTTATTTAGATTGTCCTAAAATTGTAGCTGGGTAGTCTGGGCTTCTCTTCTTAGGCTGCTGCCCCCTCGACTCGACCCCAGATAAGTGGTAGAGGATGGATGGATGGTCCTAAAATTGTGCTGTTGTCACTGCGCCCTCGACCGGTATATCCCTTTAAAAACGTATTTACATCAAGTGTGGAAAAAATTGGACCATTGCCTCTGTGACTATTGTTGAATATGACCTGTCTATGCTACTGGATTTAAACATTTCTCTTACATAACGGCTAAAATAAAGTGGAATAACATTGAGATTTTGATGGTGATAAGTGGTGTGTCTCCCAAATGACTTGAAACTGCATCTTTTGTACTATGCAACCGGATCACAGAGGAATGAGGTGTTGTGTAATGTTTAAATATATGCTGGTTAAAGACATAAAAAGCTCGGCTCTAAATATTCAAGAAAACAGGCTGAAACAGGATCCAGAACAACTTCAAGTGTAAATGCATAGTGTATTGCTTGAATAAAATGGCATCTGTTGATTAAATTAAGTCAATATCTTCAATATTAATATTTACACCAATTCAAAAACGTTTAAAAGACTGAAAAAATGTCAACAGTCCACTGGAGATGAAACAATTGTTTCAGTACAGCCTACTGGACATCCCAGAAGGGGTTAGAAACTCTAAAACACTCCAAATACGAGATCACCCAAATCTTTTATTCTCTGCAGTTTGTGTGTAGTAACAATTTCACCAATTAAAATCCAGACTTACACTTGTTCATGTCACCTTTAGGATGGCGGTAATAATTAGATCTCACAGAATTTCACATTTGCGTTTGAAGACCTCAGACACTCCGATTACTGTTAGCACCAGCATGCTAACGGGCAATGACCCAGCAGACGGGCTCAGGTGTACTCACACAGGTGACCACAGCCAGCAGGGCAATGGGCGTTGCTTTTCAGCCAGTTCATAATATGTTCCAGGTGTCCACCGTGGCTGCAGCCCTGACACCACACAAACATTCCCTTCACCACATGGTGGCACACTGCACATATGCTGGCACACTGGTGACACCTAGCGGGGAGGAGCAGACTGCAAGTCAAGCCCTACTTCATTAAGTTCTGACAAAAACATGAAACAGGAAATACACTTGAGCTGACCACAGAGAATCTGGAGAGGCACCAGTCCGAACCAAAGAACTTTCTGGTACGGAATCATTAGCTTTACTACACGGGCATAATAGCTTTCACCTGTCGCAGATCCAGCCCTTGTTGCTCATCGGCCGCTTGCAGTTGCTGCAGTTGATGTGCAGCGTTGTAGATGTCTGGTTCAGGCAGGTAATGGCGCTGCAAGTGCTCAACTTGATGACCTCATTGGATACATTCCACAGCTCGAATCGCTGCAGCAGATCAATGTAGGACGTGTACCAGTGTTCCTAAAAAGGGAACATAACTTGCTCAGGGTTTCCCATTCTGGTGTGTCCAAGTTTTCTACATTACAGATCAGGGAATAAGTTGGAAGATTTGGATATTTCACTGGCAGCCATGACATAAATATACTGAAAATATTCGTTGAATTTGTCTGAATTGTTTTGGGCTTTTCATTTTTTTAATCAAATGTTGGAAAAATATTCTTCTTGTAAATTCCACTAAAGTGATGCTGCTTTTCAGTATTTTTCCCGTCTGACCTGTGTGAGTTCGTCAATCTCTTTACGGATTCGGTCCCCCAGGACGATCAGCACAGATACAGCCATCTGCACGTCACCCTGCTCTGCATAATAGCTTAGCATCTCCCGCACAATGGGGCAGAAGAAGCTGGCGGCCAGATGTGGGCTGAACAGCGGCTGGGAGATGGAGATGAGCGAGAACGACTCGATGGGCGTCAGACAAGTGACCTCGGCCTCGTTGCCACTGACGTGCGGGGAGTCGGACTTGTCCTGCTGGAGGTGGTCGGGAGCAGACGGGTTATCCATGATCTCGTGACGCAGCTGGAAGGCCTCCCGAGGCAGCGTGAACTCCTGCTCCTCTGCTCCAACAAAAGGTTCAGATTTCGATAGCTCTCAGTTAAGATTTACTATAAATAATGAACCGAGCCGTAACTTAATAGAACTCAAAAAGTACGAGCTATGACTGACCTGTTTGGTTATCGTGCTCCATAGAGTAGAGGTCATCGTCATCTAACTCAGCATCACCAAACATATACTCGGCTTGGCCCTCGCTGCCTTCTGTCTCCTCATTTTCTGGAATTTATGTGAACAGATGACTTATTTTAGACAAGTCCATTATATTATAGTAACACAGGCAGTCAGACAGTTCTAAAGTCTGTCTCACCTTCATTATTATTGCTGATATGTGAGTTGCCAGCCTCCAGGTGGACGTTGTCCTGCCTGCTCTCACCTTTACTACGCTCCAGCCTACTTTCAGTGCCCATCACTGAACCAATTTCCTTTATGGTGAAACTGGAAGCATACAGCACCTGTGCATTAACCATTTGTGTAAAATATCCCACTTGATGGTTGTGCGACCTTCATTTACCTGTTCATTAAAGGCAAACCTCCTAATTTACCGGGGTTGTGGTTTGCAGCAGGCGTGGCCTGGTTTGCTGGGTCAGAAAGCATGATTCTCAGCATGGTCCATGTTGTGGAAACCTTTGCAGTTGTCAGAAGAGAGTTGTTTCAGAAGAAATCTACACGTGAAGTTGATGGAAAATCCTTTTTTTTTTGCACGTTGAGTGTCTACTTTTGTCTAGATTTGTATAGTCTGGCTCCTGGTGTTGGTCTCACCTGAGGTCTTTTTAGGTCCTGAGCCACTTTGGCATTGTGATCACACAGCTCGCCAAAGGGCTTCCCACTGAGGAGGTAGAGTTGTGCTGTTTTGACAAACCAGTCCATGCGGTTACTGTCCAAGTCTGTCTCAAAAACACTAAGGGCACTGGAGACGTGGGCAAACTGTTCTGTCAGGTCGGGTTTCTTGAAGAAAAAGATGGGGTAACGGCGGTCGCCTCCTGGGTACGGCTTCCTGTTGACATCACTGCTGATCAGACTCTCCTTGGCTGCAAAAGCCAAGTCACCAAATAGACCAAAGCACAGACCTTCAGGGTTGGCTTTGTCCACAGGGCGAGTGGCGTCCTTAAACATATGCTGGTACAGCGTACTATCCTTAGAACCCGAAAGCAGGAAATGAGGATCATGCTGGTGCCGCCACACAATACCAGTAGTCACATCTTTGTGTTCTTCAAATGTGGCAAATGGAATAAAAGGTCTCCGGATGTCCCACACATAGATGTTGTGGTCCACCATCATAGAGCAGGTAGCTAAATGAAACTTCCTCTCAGGCCGCCATTTGACTCTTGCCACAGAGGCAATTGTCTGGACACAAAAGATCTCCTTGGCTCGGTTGGTGGTCATGTCCCACACTTTCACCATCTTGTCCCTCCCTCCAGTGGCCAGCCACCCCCTGAGGAAGTCGGCCCAAAGGTTATTGCTCAGATGATAAATATCCACAAATGCATCTCCATCTTTTACCTGTCATCAGGGTGCCAATCACAGCAGAAGACCGGACCAGTATGAGCAGTGAACATCCGCTCGTAGCGGTCTGGGCGCCTGATGTCCCACAGCTGAACATTTCCATTCTCAAAGGAAGCAGCAAAGGTGAAATAATCCTTCATACTGAACTGTACATCTCTTACACTCTCGGACTGGCCTGGAAGAAAATGGCGTAAAGAAAAAGTAATGTAGGTAGAACTTTTTCTTATGTAACCACTAATTAATGGCTACATTGGCCACCTCCAATAATTCCTTAAGGGACTTTTCAAACTAGTTGTCACATTTCACCTGAAAACGTGCTGACAGACTCCTTCTTGCGCAGGTCAAAACATTTCATGAACCCATCTTGCGAGCCGCTGAGCAGCATGTGAGCCTCAGTGGGGTGGAAGCACACCTTGTTGACTGTGCGTTTGTGTTCAGTAAACAGCTGGTCCTGTTTGTTTCTTGAGGGTTTTCCAAGATTCCAGGTAACCACTGCCCCATTGGTGGCAGCTGTGGCCAGCAGGTTTTCCTCCATCTGGTGCCACATAACATCTGCACAGCTGAAGTTGAGAGACGGCTTTCGTCCGACACGGAGATTCAGCTTTTCCACAAATTGCTCCTCTTCCAATGCGTAAATCTTGAAGATATTGCGGCCAGCGACCACCACCTGCGTAGCATCGCGGCACACACTGATAGCATTGGCGGGAGCGTCCAAGTGGCAGAACATAGTCCGGCCAGTGATGGCACTGCTGCTGAGGGCTGTGGTAACCCTTGACATCTTCTCCATATTTCTGATGCAGAAAAACGTGAAAATGTACAGAAGTGCTTTTAAAATGTCTTGTATTTATCACATTTACGTTCGGGGCACTTTTACAAAAAAGACAACTAGAGAGTTTTTTCCCCCAAATTTACCACAAGATGGTGCTCAAGTAAGTAAATGTGTATGCATTACAATGTGGAGGGAAAAGGTGTGGTGGATGTTACAAATAGTGTGCTTTGCACTTACTTGTTGAAGAATCACAAGCCCCGTCAACGTCTCCAACAAAACACAATCATCTTCATGTGCTCCCATCAGGGTCAACATGCAACCGAGAGTTTGGTATCTGGTGACATTCTGCACGATCCTGTCAGATTCTTTAGCGTGGATCCGTCTACTGGCTGCCTACAGCAAAAATAGTTGGAAAATAGCCCTCGTCAATAGCCGAGCCAGTTTTAGGTGCAGAGACAAGAAAAGATAAATATGACACGAAATATAAACACATATAGCCACAGTCTCCTGGGACAGTGTAGTCACTGAGAAGACGATCTCACGAAAAGACCCCCACCTATAATCTTGCAAAGTCTTTTCCTATGCCAATGTTAAGTTAAGACTGCATATAGTGGCCAGATAGCTCGTTATTCTTATTTTGAGTACAACTGTCATTGCGCCACGTTGTGTTTGTTTATGACCGTCCCACCTGACTGGGTCGTGCTCAGGTGACTGGCAAATACAAAACAAACGTTCTCTTATTTAAATGGATGACTTATCTATTTACTTTATGCAAAAACTATACCGGATTTTTCATCAAAATAATGTCAGCATGGACTTCTCTTGAAATACAACAGTCATTTGTTGTATGCTTGTTATAGTTGGAGTCTTTACAGTATTCCAGCACCACAAACACACCAGGAATGTGACGCTAATGCTAGCTGGCTAACCTATTTCAGCTATCGATTACTGTTGGAGAGATTAAAAAATCCCACAAAAGACTACCAAGTTCGTCGAGCCTAGGAATGACCGTTTAATAGCACGTTACAGTGAGCAACATTTTACATGCACAACAGAGAAGTACATAAGGGGCAAACCTTCAGAACTTGTTGGGCAATAATTGCGGTTCCGGAAATAGTACAGCTGCATCTTCTCGCGGGACCTCTACCAAACAGGAACTGTCGTCACGCGAGAGTTGGTGTCATTCGAAACACTTAAGAAACTCCCTAAAATCAAAATAAACTTTTCTGATTCAAGAGTTTATCGGACATCATCTTCAACAAACTGGTCTAGAGTGGACGTTTTGGTAATCTTCGAAGGTGAGAGTGAAATTGTTGATGCATAATTCGCAAGTGTGAAAAATTGTAAATGTCTCCCCGCATATTTGTATTATTCTAGTCTCAGGGAACAGTTGCGATTGCAAGTGATGCTACCATGAGTGCTCTGTTTACTTGCGAGGACCCAGCAACGTGGAGGGGTGTGCACGATAATTACTGGGATGTAGTGGAAGCAAAGGTCAAAGGCAAGACACCCGGGAAGCTTTTGATCCTGGACAAATGGTAAATCAAGACTATTTTTAAACACATTTTCAAACTGATGCATAGTAAAGAAATATTAACCATAACAGGATGAGCTCAAATATTCAGGTAGAATCCAAGAGGGGGTCAGAATAACCCTGTTCATAAAACAATATGGTGACTGAAAGTGACATTGTGCCTGTCCGTCCGTCTGTCTGTCTACAGTATTTATCAATCTGTGGCGAGTGCCATTTTTGCTTAGACTGAAAAAAAGATGAATAATCAGTCAGCCTAAAACTGCCATCAGGTATCAAGAAGAGCTGCCCTCACTCATCTCGAGTCGGCCTGACAAACACATCACTCACTCAGAGCTGGTGAAACTGATGGAGTGGAAGCTAACAGTAAGTATCTGCAAATCACCTCCGACGTCGTCTCTCTGCTAGATACTCGTACTGCTACAGACCCGCAGTGTGTTCTTGTGTGACCCCTGTGCCGGTGTACAGAGAGGGAAGTTCAGGCCGAGGCTGCAGCAGCTAGTGGCCTCCAACAGTGTGGACACTGTGGAGAAATGCTCCAGGAAGGCATTTAGCCTCCTGCCTGATGTAAAGGCAGCAATTGCAGAACTCAGCTACCTGAAAGGAGTCGGCCCAGCCACCGCATCAGGTGAGCGCAGCATTAATATGTAAGCAAATGGATCAAAGCTCAATACCTGCTGAGAGCTCCTGCTCTCCAGTTAAATAGTTTCCGTTCACTTCATGGCTGCATATATACTTTTCCTGGGGCCGACTGTCCATTTTTGTTCCAGCTGTGCTGGCAGCAGGAGCTCCAGACGAGGCTGCATTCATGTCTGATGAAGCCATGGAGAGCATACCGGGACTAAAGCCAATCCAGTACACCGCCAAGCACTATGCTCTCTATCTGGACAGAATGATTGAGAAGGCAAAGAACTTGAACAGAGGTAATACTGGTAGCACAGGCGGTTCCGCCTGCATTCTGCTGCAGGACTATGGATTTCAGGAATGTTTACAAATCATTAGACCACCCCCTAGGAACCTTTCTTCCCCCACACCATTTCCATGGTGGGCTTTAAAAATAAGCTTCCATTTTTCCTCAGTGGATCCACAGCAGGACTGGACGCCCCACAGGCTGGAGCTGTGTTTGTGGGCCACGGCTGGAATCAAACAGCAGCAGCTCCCACTTCTGCAGAATGGGAAGGCTGGCAGCTCTCTGGAGAGGTGCTCAGAAGCCGACACTGGCCAGGCGCCAGCAAAAAAGAGCAAAATGAAATAAATAAATCTACTGCACGTTTTTCTATAAGCTTGTTTAATGTCGGTGTTCTTTTTTTACATATTTATTTGCAGCTCTGTTTTATGCTGACACACAGATAGAAGCTGTGATGTTGCCACAGTATCAGTCTTTATTTATAGTTTCTAAATTAAAGCAAAGTACAATGAAGAGTACAAAATAAAACAAAATATATTCATACTGTACATATACAATATAAAATGGTTCAATTCGGAACATTTAAAAAGTACAATAGTGAAATAATGAGGACTTTGATATAAATTATCAGTTTTCTAATTTAGCCTTTCTGTTTCCTCCTGACTAATAGGAAAAGTAGCATCATTGGTTTTCTTTTCCTCCTTTTGTAAACACTGTTGGTACATCTGTTTCTTCTGAGGTCGGATCTTGTTAGGATTGGCACCATTTTATCGATAAAAGGAAGCAAAAATCACCACAGCAGCACAGATATGAGGTGTGTTTTTAATTCAAAACTGGGAAACAGTTTGAGAAACAACCTGTGGTCATCTGCAGGACATCTCTGACATGACTTGTGGAAAGGAAATGTACCAGAGCTCTGAATGAGATCAAACAATGGTCTACAAACACCGATCATTTTACAGAAGACCCACATGTCTCCGGGGGGGGGGGGGGGGCACACCGACCTGTTTAAACTTTGGGGGTATCATGATATCTGGATTATGGCAACCTGTCCGTATTAAGATAGCATAAACGCCGGTAATTTGAAGCTTTTTATTGTGTCTTCTCATTTTAGTCTAGAACATGTTCAATATCCAGAATTTTGGGTAACTCAAGACAAACATCTGCACTTTGAGGACTCAAACCAGCACATTAGATCTCAACTTATTTAGTCAATTCCTAGTTTATATTAATGCTGTGAGCATCCAGGTACTGTGCCCGCTCTACCTGCACTATAATGCAGCACTGTTTAAATACATAAGAATATACATTTAGAAAAGGCATCCTGGCCACCACCAGCGGTTCAGAGCAGCTTCTGGATGTGTGAGCAGCTGCCACAGGCTGCAACCTGGGCCTTTGTCATATGGAACACCCCAATCAGTGGAGAAGCGTTCCTGTCCCATACTCTTCTTGGGCTCATTTTATAAGAAGGCATTGGGCATAACAGCACAATGGATTGGCATTGAAATGTGTTCATAGCAGAGGAGAATATGGCACGTGACATCATGTCAGCTGATGACATCCTAAAATAAGGGCAACGAAAGCTCACTTATGAGGAAGAGGAGTAAATAAAGAGCAGACAGGAATGTCATATATGCTGCACTTTAGAGATTGCATGAATACAAGAAGAACAGCAGCACCTTGGGTTCACTCAAAAACAAGCAGGGTCAAGTATGAATGAGTATATGAATTACTGGCTGCGTTACTGATGTTCATGCCATCCATCAGGCCCTCCATCAGGCCCTCCTCCTCCTCCTCCTCCTCCTGCTGAAAACAAATATGTCACCCAGAGACAGTAATTGAATTAACATCGCGCAGCCTGTCAGTTCCACTTATTAGAGGAGGATATTCTGTTTATGGTCCAGCTTTAGGCCCTGATGCGTCCCTACACTGCGCCGCGCATCATTTGTAGGCGACAGGAGAGGCGTGCACATCGGAGCCGTGATGAGTTCGGGGCACCCAAAGATCATCCAAGTGCCCCTAGACCCATCCATTCACTTTGTGGGTTAAATCTGCATGTCTGGGCCTTTATTTCCTTTTTCTTGACATTTCAGGAGCACCATTTTTAAAACAAGCCTTCGGTCTGAGTCCTGCGTGT
Source organism: Takifugu rubripes (assembly GCF_901000725.2). NCBI lineage: Eukaryota > Metazoa > Chordata > Actinopteri > Tetraodontiformes > Tetraodontidae > Takifugu > Takifugu rubripes. Next base: position 11,580,653 of record NC_042285.1, read on the forward strand.
ACTTCAGGGACACTTGATCTTCACAGTTATTGTGTTCAATAAAATCATAGCCATTTACTAGCCCTTTAAAACCCTTGTGGGGCTTCTATAAATCTTGGGTTAAAGAGGCACATTAACCTCCTCTCAGGCTCCCTCTTTGTTTTCATTGCAAGTTAACCAGGTACGTGAATATTTCGCTTTTGCTTTCTTCAGAACAGGTGCTAACATACACGTTTGTGTCCAGCACGCCAGCCTCGCAGACACACGCTGGCAGATTTATTTATGCTGCTTCTGAAAATGGCTTTTTTAGACTGGTTCACACAGAGTCTCTTAATTGATGCAGATTTTTCTATAATATCTGAGAGTAATGGTCAGATGTAAATGCTGCGGGTGACAGTAACAAAACTGTGAACATTTTCTTTTTTCCTCCAGCAACCAAAAGAATTACTGGCTGAAGGTCTGGTGGGTCTGCTTTTGAAGGGCTGTCCATCATCATGTTCACAATGCAGACAAGATGGCGACTCAAACAGGTGAAATCGCTGAACGGAATGAGTTCTTCCTATGGCTTTAGTTTGTAAAGCGCTGACGGTTTATAAAATTAAGTGAGCTTAAGTCTTTAATGGTTATTAAAAACCAGCTGTTGTCTTTTGTTTTTCTTCAGTGGATCAAAGCAACACAGGAGTTATCAGAACAACAATCAAAGCATTAATTCTGCATCATTTGAAAATGTTCTTTTCCCCTTCAAAGAGGAGAAAATACAAATAAATATACTCTCGGTTATGAACATACACTATACACATCAACTATCAAATGAAAAACAGGGACAACTGAACACTTTTACTTTATAGGTACATTCCTTTACAAAAGTATACAGTCCCTAAGAATGAGAAACTGAGGTATAGACGTGGCCTGACTGAGACCCCAATGCCCTCCGGGACACAAAGGTCAGAGGTAAGCTGATGACACATTCGCGGCCTCCCCAGTTCAGTCTGTCCTAGCGAGAACAGGCAGAAGCCTGTGTATTTGTGTTTCAGACTGTGTGCACTGCTGTAAAAAACAACAAGAAATGTGTGTCCACGTGTCCTCGAGAGCCACGCGACGAGGCGTTGAATGCGTAGCATGTAGCAAGCTGTTAGCAGGATAAAGTTCTCTCACTTTAGTCATGACCATCCATTAAACATTTTCTCATTCTTGGTTGTCTCTGCTCTCCTGTCCTCCATTTGTCTAATGAAGCGTTTGTGTATCCACAGTGTTGGTAGAACGTCACGGACATTATTACCATTTTCCTGAAGTGAAAATGACTCCTTAATGATGACAAAATGGACCTGAAACCCACATTAGAAACAATCTGTCTGTAGCTGCTCTGAGACACTCAAAGGATTTTAATTGACTCTCTATCAATTAGTTGGCAGCTCCATACTCTATTTTATTTTATTTTTTGGTTCGCCTAAAAGATTTTTGAAAGACATCAGTGAATTGCAAAGGGATAGAGATAAAATACTTCAGTGGTGCTACTCTCTTTATATATATGTATTTGCATATATATAAACAATATTTTTGATATTCAAATTTTCTCCCACAGCTCTGATTTGTGGCACAAGCACGTCAGATTCAGCCATCTGCTTGCTGGAGATGTAACTGTTTTTAGATTTGGGACTGCGGTTGATCCTGATCTCTGATCTTTACCCAGAGAAAATTCCTCTTAGCAGTTTGTCGGCATCGTCACGGCCACAGTTCAGAAGCCTCCTGTTACCCCTCATACAACAACAGAGGCACGCGTCACACACTGCCGTTCCGTTCGGTTCCTAACTCGTATGGAAGGATGGAATCAAAAGAAACGGATGAAAGAGGTTTTTTAGGCAGTCTGTGATAAAAGAGCACAACGCTAAATGCTCAAAGTTCAGTGCTGACTAGGATGAGATTTCAACACATGTATAAAAATGCTCCTCAAAGTGGTTCTGAGGAACTGTCACCTGTACTTGTTGCTACTGAAATCCCTCTTTAATAAAAGAGACATATTTTCTTTGATTTGCAAAGTATCTGTAAAAAAGGATTTTTAGATGGTTATTTCTATTAAATGATTTCGTATTTCATTTTTGTCTAAATTACTTGAGGTCATAGGGGAACGTTGGTTTGGATCAGGGTAAAAGCGGCACTCGGGGTGGGGGTGGGGCCTTCATCAGGGCGGAGGGGGTATCTGCACACCCAGCAGCTCATACGCAAATATGTTCCAGAAGATGGCGAAAAGAAGGAAGGTAATGAAGGAGAACACGATGACCCACCAGGAGCACTGTTTCTGGAGGCTCTCCTCGTAGCTGCGGAGAATCAGGAGCCCCATGCTGATGCCCACCACAGCCCCTGACAAGTGTGCCATGAAGCTGGGCTGAGGCCCCGAGGAGGGCAGCGGGGGGGAGAAGCGGAGCCAGACAGCACGGCCCACCTCTGAACTCACTGTGGCACATAAAGCAGAGACAGCTGATGGAGGAACCCGCAGTGATGTCAGTCACTGACTCATCAAACAGACTTTTTAAGGAAAATTACACAACCGCTCACACAGGCAGAAATGCCAACCGGATGTAACCATTCATCATGTGCATCATCATCAGTCTTTCAGTTTTGCCTTTGTTTTCACCGTGTCTTCATTCTTCAGACCTGAACCGGAGTTCATCTGTTTCTTACATTGCTTTTGCAAAAAAAGATGAACATAACCAAGGACTGCAGGACGGATATTTGTAGTTTTGCTGATAGTCTGCGAGGAAAAAACTCTCAAGCCTCTCAGACTAACAATGTGTAGCATTTCATTTTAAAATGTTTATATTCCCTGTTTGCAAAATATGGAGGAGAAATATGACTTTCCAACAGAGACTGGCTGCTCGCTCAGCTCAGAGGCAGCAGGCCCAGCACAGATGGAGGGAGCATATTGCTTACTAATGAAAGTCACACTGCATCGGCCCTCGTGTGGAGAAACGAGATGAGTAGTAGCACTCAAACAAAGGAGCGTGTCGGCTTATGGAGCCTCTCGGCTATAGCAAAACTACTGTTCAACTTTATGAGCGTTTTAAAAGGCCACTCCCACCTTGTATGACACTGTCCCCTTAACAACCTGACTATAAACCCCCATAAAGAGCAACAGTATGACTAAAGACACAGGACGCTGTGTTAAACTGGACAACTTACTGCAAACTAGTGCCAGGATCATGCGGAGCAGCTTGTATGGACAGCGCATTCCAGCCCAATTCTGCAACACAGAGCCAAAATGTCTGGTCAGCACAAAAATAAATCAATAAAAGAATCAGAAAACCAATATTTACTTTAAACATGAGTGCGTTCATAGTTTTGGAAGGCCCCGCTCTTTCTTCCAGGTGTGGTGAATAATCAGACCTGGAAGAAAGGAAATCCATGTCTGGCAGCACATAGACGCGATTATACACCTGGCTGCTTCACTTACTGGTTCCAGCCCAGCGGCACTCTATTAATTAGGGCTGTGATGATTTAAAAGGGGGAGGGTGGGCCAATAAATACTTTTTAAAAATTCTCTAAGGGGGTATGAGAATTATGGCTCCCTGATGTGGAATAAGACAGCTTGTATCTGTGTTCCCAGCTGTGGGAGTGTGACCCAGAGCCACAGCTCTCCCTCATAGCAGCAGAAGAGTAAGGCAAAGTATAAATACAACCTGCTGTGACCAGGGGCTGGAATTGCATCCTATGTAGTGCCCCAGCATTTCTCCACATAAATGTTTAATATCTCGGAGGAGGCCTCATCTTGCCTCAGATTTCACATCACACTGGACGAGCAGCTGATGTTAAAAGCAGTTAAAGTAAAGAGAACCACAATCTGAGCCGTGTCAGAGGCTGAAAGTGTGCACAGCGTGGCTCCGCGATGCGCTGTGACAGTGGAGCCGCATGACTTCAGGGGAGTCACAACAGGGACATCGAAACTTCACTGAGCCTGAAAATGGGCCTGGACGGTGATGCTCAATGGCAGATGGTCGGAAATTTTCTGGACCACGACTGGCCGAGGGTTTGAGACGTCTTCAAACGCAAACGTACAAGCGTAAAAAAGGGGCCACTGGAGCAGAACTAAGATGGGGCCTTGTAGGATTTTCCTTCAACATCCAGCACCCGAGTGTAACTGACCAAATAAAGAGTCCTGTTTTGCTGTACAGTTACAGAGTTTGTGCTCGGGGCCCATCGGGGCACTTTGATTCTGATCCCTGCTGTCGTCTCACACCCACAGTGGGCTGCAACATTAGTTAAAGTGATTTGTTAGATGTAACGCGCCTCGAGAGCTCTAGAGCAAGGGGGGAGCGTTCCGCTGGTAAACACTGAGACGCTGGAGACCCAGAGAAATAAATGGCGGAACGAAGCATCACGGGAACATCCATGCTTGATTTTCTCCAGTGTAAACAACCCGACACAGCCTTATTTATTAACCTAAGTGTCTTGGCTCATCAATACCACTGAAACATATCAAGAATTGTTGGGAAAAGATTATATTTGGGATCCGTTGAGACCGGCTGAAAGAAAAAACAAACAGGGTACAACAGGGTTCACTGACGTTTCAATCAAGCCGGATGCAGATGAATGAAATGGTGGTATGTTGACAGTTACCATGACAACGTTGGCCAGATGTGCCGAGCACAGAGCGTAGACGCCGCCTGAGCCCCCGACCACCGGAGCACGCATGTCAGTGATGGAGACGGTGAGCGAGCCTGCGGAGAGACGGAGCAAGAGGACCTATTAGGAGGATTAGGTGGGACAGAAGATGGCAGAACGTGAGCAAAGGGCAGCAACTCCAAGAACAAACGTCCTCAGCATCCAGCAGCAAACCACCCTCCTCCCACAGGTCTGACAGATCAGATCAAACCTGTTCCGGTGACTGAGCTGCCCAGGCTGCTCTTTAATTCTACGTCTAGGACGTAGAGATGAAGCTTTGGGGGCGTTTAAGTCAGCCTTTCATTATTTGAATTCAAATTAAATTTCATTTCCTTTTCGGAAACATGGAAAGTTTAATAAATGGCTTTATCTCCCCTCCAAAAGAAAAGAAAAGAAAAGAAAATCCCGCTCACGACGGTCGTTGATCAAAGCAAAGCCAGTGGAGCCCTGAAGAGGGGAGAAGTTCCAATTTGGTGGTCTGGAGCTACGCCTTTTATAGATTTGCAGGCAAAATGTGAGCTGTGGCCAGAAGCCAAAAGTGCCCTTTAACAGACACAATATAATATCAAAGTAGAGCCTCGGTGACAGCAGCAGTGTCAAGGGTATCAGCATCATGACTCTGGAGACTAATTACACCATCCTCATGAATACTCTGCTGTTATATAGAAACAGTTAAAGCCTCTCTGCTGCTGTTGAGAGGTGGATTGGTTCCTATTCAGAATGAGAGTGGGTTTCGCGTGTGTATCAATTAGCTTCACCTGCAGAATGTGGACCTCAGCGTCCACACCACCAAACTGTCCACGTCAAAACTTAAATCGTAGACACAATCGGAAGAAAAGCGCGGATTGTTTCGCAGGACTCTGCAGAGGCGCCGCTGCGGTTCCAATTGGGAATGCGGCGGCGGTGCGGCGCACCTGCGCTGAGTGACACTACAAAGTGGGACAGAATTCCAAGCAGGGGAAATCACAATGGCAGCCGCTTGCGAGGACGGCATCAGATGCTGCTAATTATGCAAATGAGCTGATAAGCGCGGTGGAGAGGACTGATAAAACAAAACGGCCTCTTTTTAATCACAGTTGGGGCTTGCTGGAGTGGTAATCTCAGATCTATAATGCATGTCCTAACATTCACTCTGTGCGTGTGCGTGTGTGTGTTGTGCACGTGCAGAGTAAACATCATCTCCAAGAACGCCTCGTCAGCTTGTGGACGGCCCCTTCACTCATTCCTCTCTTCCCGCACTCACGCCGGCGGGTTATGGTACGCAGATTCACGGGGCATCTGAAGGTTGGTGCTTCAGCTCCAGATCTGAGGAGATTTACTGCGCCCCATTTTGTTAGTTCCACAAAATTGCAATTACACAGCGCAGCGTTCTGTCTGTGGTCTCTGATCTCTTCAAAGTAAAGGGGAAAGTGAGCTGGAGCCACATCAGCAGCATCAACATTTGGGGCCCTTTTAATCTGAATCTTCTCCACAGTTTTGAGGTGGATCTGCGACTTCTGGACTCCAGAGAGGTTCAGTGAATACAGGACAAGGACAACTTCTAGAGTAGTGAAAATTCTGACTTTTAACAAACTTTGATTGCAATCAGAGCGATCTAAAAGGCTTATTGCTTTAAGTTGTGAAGTAAGATGAATTGAAGCAATGCCGCCATCCACGGATGAAGGGGACGACAACTCGGATTCAGAGAAAACAAGCCGCTCTTTCCTCTTTGCCGCTGCGCTTTGGTTAGTCGCTCTCAAGTACATTATGAATATTAAACAGGCCTGTCATGTGGGCTCTCCTGCTTTGGGGGATTTAAGATTTAGGATTCCAGCTCACAGCAGGAGCTGAGACATCACAGGGCAGATTATATAATATTGCTATTCTAAAGTCATCATCAACATCTCTGTAGGCTCCCATCACGAAGCCCACATCCACGTATGGTGTAATCCCCGCCGCCACTCAGACAACTAATAAAACAAAACAGACTTGCTTTACAATCACTGTTACCCAAGGCTGCCCTTAAGCTGCAGGTGAATTCTGTATTTTAGTTGATGATGACCCAGAGTCTGCCCGAGGCTGCATTACACCACGTAGATACCGACGGCCTGCAGCACCAGTGGAGCCCAGTTTAACGCCGGGAGACCCACACAGCGTCCTTTTCAGTGATCTAAGCAACCTTCGAAGAATCACAGAGCTTTTACAAATTGAAACAGATGACAGAACAAGGCCTGACATTCATTCAGAAGGTCCCTCGGAAAAGATGTTTGGGTTTCATGGACTCCTGTGGGAAATATTTGGCTCCTGTTGCTGAAAGTTCCACTGCTTTAAGCAGTAAACTGCAACATTATCTCGTACGTGTCGGTGCTGCACAGGTAGCATAAAGGGGATGTGTCAGAGTCAGTTTGCTATAACAGCTGTCGGCTGCGTCTGTAAACATAAATGATAAAAATGACCAGACGGATCCAAAATATTCCAACGGCGGGCCAGAAGAACACCCAGCAACTAGCAGACAGCCATATGATGATACAACACGCCGCTTCGTCTGTCCTCTGTCACTTCAGAGACAACACCAGGCTTTCAACAGGAGATATGGGTGATATTTGGGGAACAAAGAGGCTGAAAACACCAGTTATAGTCAGTCTGATAAATTATTACCAACCAATTTAAGGTACGAGGGGACACGCGGACCAGAATAACGAGGATTGGCATTCCATTTTAGGATTGCCGTCTATTTTTTCTGGAGATCACGGCAACAATTTTTTCTCAGCCTACATAGTGTGGGAGTGCTGTCGCTTTTTTTTTTTTAACTGGGGCTGTCCTTTTCTTCCACGCAGAGCCGGACGGAGTGTTTTAAAGCTCCAGGCCTGACAGGCAGCAGTGCTGCAGTCAGCGGGCTGCCGCTGTCAGCTAATAAACTGGGGAAAAGTCCAATTGGATTTATTTACGACGGACAAAAAAAAGGAGATTTCAGATACGGGATGGTGAGAAGATGAGCGATCTTTTAACATAAATGTAACATGGAGCACCTGGATCACACTTTCGTGTCCAGGAATTCTCAATGTAAACGCATCAAAACTCTATTGGTGTATCTGAATTTTTTTTGGGTCACCTGCATTTTAAAAGGATAAATGTCAGTTTGACCATCTATCACAGGCCTTTTGTCTCATCTCCAGTCTCCAAGACTTCAAATGTCATTTAATAGAGTGGCATCGATTTCAGCTTCATTTCAAGTATACGGCTACTGCCAAAAGAGGGGGCTTTATTAGATATATTTTCCACCTGCAAAGGCGATGGACGGCTATGTCATCCAGACAGAGGGATAAGATCTCTGTCACTGCTGCTTTCAATCAAGCGGAGCGGCGAACGGCCCTCCTCCAATATCACATCTCGAGCTTTCTCCCTGGTGTTCTTGTGCAGTTCAGGCAGGAGAAAAGAAACCTTGAATAAGATGTGGAGAAGAAGGCCGACGACAGACATTAAAGGATTGGAGCTGTTGGGCAGCATCCAAACTGTCGGCATCCTCAGAAGCACCTACTCGCACTCCTGCAGTCACAGCAGGGTATTAGACAACCTTTAAACACACATCAAAACACACCACAAAGACAGAAATCGCGTCACGCTCAAAGGACCTGGACTAAAATGCACAGAGAGGATGAAATCGCAGACAGCCCTCTGGGCCGAGGACACCCATGATGGCGCGCTTGATCCGAGGGAGAACCCCAACTAGCCATCACTGGAAACACAATATAAAATGAGCATGGGAAATGGTTTCATCTCACGCTTCGACAAATATTGCTGTTGTGAAATGACTTCACGTACTAGATGAAAATAGAGGCCCATAAACACGCTGGACTCACTCCGCACAAACATGCTGCCTCCAATTAGGCTGCATTAAAGTGAGAAGATTCATCACCGCTGGTGCTATTACCGGCAATGCTGCCGGGGCTGCTCGTAGAGGAAGTGAGCTTTGGTGTCGCCCAGAAAGGGCTGACTGTGGGGCGGGAATTACCATAATCATACTGGCAGCCTCTGCATCACGCCAAGGTCACCCTGTTACAGTTTAGCTCAGCACCAGGGGAGTTCATCACAAACACAGGATCAGATTCTTCAGGCCGCTCGAAACACAGCGGTGAAGACATTTGGCTGTTATGTACTAAATATATCTCAAGGTCACAGCCACATGTTCCATCACTGGGCCTTGATAGTAAAAATAACAAAGGTATAACTGATATTCTGCGTCCACCAGCAGCAAAGAGATGGCTGCAGAGTCCTGAAAAGGAATCCAGATCTCGTCCACTACGTCAAAGTCATACACTGCTGGTGACACAAGGGAGAGACAGGCAGAGAGACAAAACTGTGAGGACAAGAGCAGAAACATCACATTAATGTATTAATCGTTCTCAATTACACATTATGTCATATAAAATATCAGCTAACAGCTATTTCCCAGTATTCTCCTCTCTGATAATGTTGTGTTTTTGCCATCTCTCACACTTTGATGGTTCAAGTTCCCATGATGTATTTGATATTACATTATTATGTTTCATTACACCTTGATTTAAAAGCCTCTTACACGCCTGTAATGAGCCAGAAAACTGTCCGCAGGACCACATTTAAATAAATTGTGTTTAAATGTGGAGGGAGAAAAAACAGACCGCAGAAAATCTATAGATCACCCCTCGCCTATTGCAAATTCTGGCATCGAGCCATGAAAGAGACTCTTGGCCATGAACCAACAGCCTCTGCTCACTGGAGGCACATGTACTTATATGTATATTGACCCCTACTAAATATAAGCAGGGTGCTTTCATAAAGGCGGCGATCAGTGCCATCACGGTAAATTAGAAATGGTAGATTATATGGGCAAAACTGAACCTAAAGACCTGCCGTCATTTTCAGACCTAAAAGGTTTTCATCAGCATGAACGCAGAAGCAATAATGATGCGTAATTAGCACCTGCAGCAGTGAAAACGAAGTCGACAAAACTGCTCGCTGCCACGGCAACTTTAATCAACTCCTGCATCCCTCCTCTGGTGCCGTCATCTATCACGTTTCCAATCATTTCCAAACAGTCTGCCGACATCATGAGGACACGTGTCTTCGCTGCAGTCCACCGAGGACAGCAAAGAGCTTCACAAGGATTCTGGATGCAGACGGGAGGAAAAACTCCCTATATTATTTAAGCATTCCATAGGTTGCTCTCTCAGTCACCCTAAGTTCTCTCTGGATTTCCAGCCCAGGTGGAAATGGAAGATTTTTTTTAATTTGCAGAGATACTGAGATTTTTTTAATCCATAGATCAGAGCAGAATAAAGATCTGAAGTCTGTTCACTAATATCGGCACGTGGTGGTATCTGCAGCTTACGTGGCAGACATGGGTCGGACCTAAGAGAGTCCGGAAACCCTGTGGAAAACGTTCTGCTGCCAGCAACATCATCCAGCATGAGCGGTTTGGAGCTGGGTCAGTCAGTCTCGGGAGGCATATCCTTGGAGACCTCCACATGCTAGCCAGAAGTGTTAGTTACTGGGATGAATCAATGGACCGAATGCTGCATCCTCATGTACTGGTGAAGCCGGGTCTGGGTCCCACCTGGTGCCTGACAACGCCTGGCCTCATGCAGCTGCAGCGCGTCCATGGCCCACTGAGTGATACAAATGTTTCCTTCTCATCTTGAAAAGACCTTCCTGATATTTTACCTTAATCGAGTGAAAAACAGCAGGAAAACTGGAGCTCTTTCTGAGGAATACCAGGGTGTTCCGGCCCTAAAGCACGTGAGCAATCAGCAGCGTTTCAGATGGTGCAAGTGCGGCAAAGCAATTATTACTGAGGGTATGTGAGGAAAAGAACCAGGGTCTGAACAGCCCTGTCAGAAAGTAATTACACATTTGTTTCTTTTTGTACAGAAAACCTGATGTTTCCATTTTTCCTCACAGAATAAAGATTTGCAAATGCGGACGGCCACGTGCTGGATATAAAAACAAATACGGTGCTTGTTCCCTTTCAAGTAGTGTTATTGTCACGACAGCAGAGATGTGTCTACATGAATTTGAGAGTTATTTGAGAACAGTTTTAGGGGTTCTGACAACCCTTCAGAAATTCCTCTGGCTTTGAAACGTACCCTGCGGTGCAGAGAACACCAGGCTGAACGCATAAAGGCGCAGTAAGTGCGTACAGCCTGTCACTTCACAAATGCAAACGCTTGGTGCAGCTGCAACCTGGAGGATCTGCTGAGGGTCAAATATAACAAGCTTCATAGGTGCGTGGGCTGATAGGAGCAGATGCCTTAATTGAGCTTGTGAGCTAAAAAAGACTGCATGAAGATAAAAATCAGACTGCCATGGGTGATAAAATATAGAAAGACAAATTTAAAAAGCAAAAAACCCCCAAACTAATCTGTTTATAGGATCAAATCATGCAGACATCAAAATAATAACAGGACTGCTGTGTGGAGCCTCCTGATAGCATGCTTTTGTTAAGTGGAGGTGAATGTGCTGTGAAACTGGAGGAATCATTTGTTCCTACACAATAACAAAAAACACCAGGGCTATTTTAATACTTGTTAATCATACGATTCAGAATTAGTCTGTGTTGTTAATCAGGTCCTAAAACTTAAATATCCACACTAAAAATGCACCTACGAAAGCCATGTTGGGTGTAAGGTCGGCCTTCGGGACATCCCCCACTGCGCCCAAAGATTGATGGATGGCTCCTGTCTGCATACTTACCTGCACGCCTCATCCCTGCTTCGGTATTCTGCAGACAGACCTGCCTCTGGTCAGCACCCCCGCCCACCCCGTGGCTCAAACAAGCGGTCACAGTGCAGCTCCTTCATAACCTCCATTTTTAAATCCCTCATCCAGCAGGAGATTCTGTGAGTAATAAAAGAGGTGAGCCAGCTCCGCCCAGTGATTCCAAAGACTGGAGCTCAAGTCATCATAGTGGAGATTTTAGTTTGGTTCCACTGTGCTGAACACAAAATAGAGCTCAAATTCCATTTCCAAGAGTCGCGCGGAGCTTCAAAGTGCAACACAAGCTTCATTTTGAGGACGACAGTGCAAGTGAAGTGCAGAAACCCGAATGAACGCGGGACAACTCTGGGTTCTGCAGTCATAAATATCACCATCTCCCACTGCTTTCTGATTCACGCTCCAGCTTAAATCTCATAACAGCATCTCAAACTGCACTCAGGCTAATTCCCCAGAGAGAACAGCCAGCCCCCACTTTTCCTCCTCTAAGTCACATATTTTCTTGCTCACACTCTGTCATCACTGCGAAAATAAATCAAAGCCACAATAATTCATGAGCGTCAAGAGTGTGTGCGCACACACGTGCAGTGACGGGAGGCGAGGAGCGGACTTTTATCCCGAGCACAAGAACGTCTGAGCAGAAAGATGCAGAAAAAACGAAGTTCTAGTCACACAGAGATGGACTTAAAATTACAATCCTAAAGTGAATAAGTGTGACTCAATTTAGGATCCAGGTCAGGCGCATTTCCGAGAGCAAAGGTTGGAAAAGGTCGACGCGACTGTGTTAATAAGACGTCTGAAAATGTTAATGGTGGGAGTAAAACACACGCAGTGAGGATTCATAGGCAGCTGCCAAGATTTAAAAGGTGCAATAAGCAAATCAGTGCGAGGAGACTGAAAGTTAATGAGGTTTGTCATCAGCAACGACTCGGCGGTCTGCAGTCAGACCTTTGGGCGGAATGAGTCGCTCCGCTGTGTTCAGTTTGGTGACACTTTTATTCAAAGGTCGGGGTCAGATTTATCAAAACTGGCCTAATCACGGGGGCGCACGCAGCCTACGGGCTGAAAAAGTACTAAAATTAAAAATTGTACATCTATATAAATGACTGGAACAGTGATTTTTCCCAGTCTTATCTGCAGCATGATTAATTTTGGCTTTATGTCATTGCTGCGGGCTCTGTGGAATATGCATTTTAAAGGATCCTCACCAGCGAGCACTCCTGCCATGTACAGGAGACTGATCCGTAAGATGCCGTGAACCATCTCCAAAGGAACGCCGATCATGAGCTGCAGCAAAGCGTTGAAGCCCAGCTGCTCCAAACTGCACAGAGCAGACAAAGACGGAAAGGACGGTCCAAAACCTGCAATATCTTTTCCATCGCACGACATTCCCACGACGAGGGTGGCCTTACCCGACGTGCATAAACATGTAGCTGAAGAAGCGCCACACTTGTGCGCGGTGGCCGGGGTGGTACACCAGGGGGCTCTTCATGAAGTCGGGCTGATACGTCTGCAGGACCCACTTGTTCAGCATGATGCCGTAGCACATGAACACGATAATCTGCAACGCAGACAGGCAGGAGACTGGGCGTGATGGAACACAGGCTGAAACCGCGAAACTCGTAAAAGCCGCAGGGCTGGCGATCATTAGAAATGTGCAACTGCTGCCCCTGGGGGGGTGTTGAGGGGGACATCTGGTTTAAATCCATTAACTTCTTTTCATAACATAACACCTAATTGTCTGTGTGAATTAAAATGCCTGGTCATTATCCCATCGTCACTGTTGAGCGCCTGGCTACTCAGAATTATGATGATCTCGGGCAAAATGGTTAAAGTTTATTAGGAAGCTGTGAGCAGAATGCAGAGATATTTTGAGAATAGCAGTCATTTTATTAAAGCCGTTGCCATCATTATGCTGCAATTTAATTATCCTAGACTGTGTAATATGTGTAATCTCTATCTTTAGAGGCTGTTAACAAGGACTGCTGATACCAGAGTCACATGTGATATGTGAATACTGCAGGGACCCAGATAGAACCTGTTATCTCCCGCCACGTCAAAGAAAACTGGACTGGTGACCTGAGGTCTACATTCCTTGTCTTGGTAAGACCTTCCAAGAGTTGTTGAGTTGAGTGTGCTGAAGGCTGCAGTTGTGTGTCATCAGATTATTGGAGGAAGTGCACAAAACTACATTTGTAGCACGTAGCTGCCTCTGTCATATAAGATTAGCTAATCTTCCACTCACTGGTGGCCTTTGAGCCGGGCAAAGGTCAAGGTGGCAAAGAATGTTTAAAGGCAGCTTTAGGGGGCAGCGGATCATAGTCCAAACACTAAAGCAGAACAAACACCTTCCCTGAAGAGTTGCATCAGGAATCTACGATGTCCCTGAGTCTAAATCTCACCTGGATGATGGTGACGACGGCAATGAAGACAGGCGGGGGGCACAGGCGGTTCTGATGGAAGTACCAGCGACGATCCGTCTCGCAGGGCAGGATCTCGTAGGCCACATAGCGGACAAACCGTTTGTACAGACCCAGCCCCGTCTCATCCAGCAGGATCTCCCTCTGCAGCGTGCGGCGGCCGTTGGCGATGGCTCGTCGGAAACTGCTGGAGCGCTTACTGCTCATCTGAGGAAAAGGGGGAAAGTGTGTGAACGTGTGTGAAACTACAGAGCGCTGCTTTAAAGCTAACTCCTTGCTACAGTTGCAGAGTCAAACTTTATGCAAAGCTGAGCAAAAAGAAGCAATAAACACTGTGATAAAAAAAAGATTTAAGAAAAAGGGTTCTAACTTTAAAATATCAAAACTATAAGTAAAAGTTTAGCATAAGAAAGGGGCTGCTAAATGTGCATCTATCACCTTTCAGTGCTGTGAGACAGCTGCTGTTTAATGTAGCGTCACAAAGGAAAAAAACAGTTTGATCTGTAAATAAGATCTTTTAGTATCTTGTCTTAAAAGAGCTACATATTAGATTGGATAGAGATGGATGTATTTATTTTTTCTGTCTCTTTACTCTGCATACGCTGCTACTATAATTCAATTTCCCCACGGGGATGAATAAAGTTCATCTTAATCTTAATGTAAAATATCACTGCATTTGTTGTGTGGATAGGAAAGAGCTTCACATCTACGGGTCTGGCTTATAAAGCAGCGTGCACTAGAAATAACAGCAACATTTTTCACATTTAGCATCAAACTATATTTAAAAGAGTGGTGTGATTTTTTAAAAGTGACTTTTTAGGATATTTTCAACTATATTTTCCATCTTAGAACTATATCAAATAGTCAAATGATAAATATTAAATGTTAAATATAGACGTTAAATGTTACATGAAAATGTTCAATGTAAAGGTAAAATTAAATTCTAAATAATAAAATCTAAATGTTGAATCTAAATGTTAAAAAGTTATTATTATGGCCGTAGATTCATAAATGTTCATTTCCCCAGATATGTTGAATTTAATGATTGATAATTAGTTAATTCCTGTTACAGTAAAGTACTATAAATTTGCATATTCAGCTCCACATTCAGTTCCAGTAAATCAACAGATTTAGACTTTAGATTTAGTTAAACACGTATATTTAGTTTTATCCCAAGATTAATGTGTGGGTGTTTAGGAAAAATACTGTCTATACAGCATATATATGATATATTTAATATATATCATATATATATATATGATTCCTGCTATGCAAGATTTGAGATTCTTCTCATTTAAACATCAAGATCAACTTGTTGCTGACTGATTGTGTGACAGACTGATTTGACCTTGATGAATTGAATTAGTTGAAGTATTTTTATCAGTGTTAAAAACTTGAGTGAAACATTGATAAAAATGTGTTATTTACCTTGTAAATAAAAAAGGGCCTCGTAGTGAACCTTGAGGTATCCCCTTGTAGACAAACTCAAGCTCAGAAGAAACAGCTTCTGTGGGCAGCCTGGGCTCTATGCTTGCTAACCTCCCTAATGCATATACAGAAAGTTACAGCTGAACTCAACAAAGCGGTCGCACAAAAAGCTTTGAACCGCTTGAAATGAAAAGATTATGAAACATATACATGTTGTCTGTTCTGTCGCAAGAAATGGCAACGCTGCAGCTCCCTTTAAAGGTTAAAAAAACAGAACTCAAAACCAGATTGTGTGTGTGTGTGTGTGTGTGTGTGTGTGTGTGTGTGTGTGCGCGTGTGTGTGATGCACGGCAGCGTTGACGCAGCTCAAACCCACACACTGAGGAGATTTTGGCCTTGAGAGTCAAATCATTGTGACAAAAAGCAGTCGAGCGACAGACTGAAAGTGAGAAAGAGTTGTGAGTGTTTGCTGGTGAGAAGACCGACGTTTGAGATGTTCGAGGCTTAAAAACGAAATCCATTCTCATGCTAAATACATGTTTTTCTGTGGTTTGACTGCAGGAAAAACCAACCACAGCTGCCCCTTAATTTGCCTTTTAAAAATAAAACGACTCAGAATGAAATGAGAGAAAGGAGTTTAGCAGGGTGCCCGGTACCAAACCGTGGGTGGTGGTCACTCTGATTAGAAAGAGGTGCCTGTTGCAGGGTGATATCCAGAGTGAGCCCAGGCTGATGGCCTCATGCAAACGGGAGGACTTTATATTTAGTATGGTAATCAGGCCTGGAAACGTAATTATGCCATACTTGAAGAACGACATCAGAGAGGGAAATTAGGTGGGGAAGATGAGCCGTCCGCCTGGCTGAGCTGGATTCGTGGAATCTCGGGGCCACCAGTGGACAGCAAAATAAACACCACCTGCTTAAATATCATTTAATGGCTCAGAAAAGGTGTTTTGAAGTCGATATTTTCTTGTTTTCTGTTTTGTAGTCGCAATAAAACCGTCCCTGGATCAATCACTGACTCCTCAAAAACTCACACTTTTTTTTGATTCTCCTTCTCTACTCCCAGAAGTCAATTGCCGAGGAAAGTTGTTACTCCGCCTCGCCTTCCTTGACATGCGGGGAGGCTACACGAGTACCCGTTAGCTGCCTTCAGAAGCGATGACAGGAGAGAGGGAGAGAGAAACAAAGGAACGAGGAAACGCCGTGGACCTGCCAAATTGTGAACTGGTGTCCAAAAGGAGCGACTAGGCAAGGTGTGCCAGTAAATATATTACATTATAGAATAATGAGAGGCCAGAGGTTGTCTGATGTGAGCATCAGGATTGATACCAGTTCCCTGACAAGGGAATGTCTGCCAGGGAATAATTGATCTGGAGGCTAAGAACACTAAGATAAAGACAGTATTTCCCTTTAGGGAGAGCTGAATGGGCTAAACTGACAGTTTGTGTGTGTGTGTGTGTGTGTGTGTGTGTGTGTGTGTGTGTGTGTGTGTGTGTGTGTGTGTGTGTGTGTGTGTGTGACAGCAGGCATCCATCCTCCTCCTATTGGAAGCTACATGTTGCCGACTGTACACGCTGCTTTCAGCTGCAGTCAGTTGTTGGTGATGTATTAATTATCTGCACCACATGGTCGATGCTGCGCTGCTCGATGCTAATTAGTAATAAGAAAGAGAAGCACCTGCTTTTAAGGGCCATTCTGACATTTGCATTGAAGAGTGAAACATGCAGATATCTTGCCCGGACATTTAAAGAGATAATGTGTGATTTGATGCCCCTGCGAGAGGACTCTGCATGGCAACCTCTCTCAACTCTGAATACATCCTGACCCAGATACTCTTGTTCTTCCTCGCCCAAATCCTTTAAAAATGAGAGTACACCTTTTCCCCTCCGTTATTCACGCTGTCCCTTCATGCTTTAATCATCATAGAGTAAAAACTGCTTGAAAACCGCTTCTCTGCAGGACACTTTAGCAAAGTGCAGCACTTTTAGCTTGTAGCCCAAAGAAAACAGGAAGCCTTCCCTGGCGCAATGCTGATAGGTAGCGTCTGTGTCCCCGAGAGAGAGAGATGCATTGTGGGCACTTAATGTGACTTGAAAACTTTGGGATGCAGCATATCAGCAGCCTGCAGAGTTTCTCTCAGCCAGATAAGAGCAAACCCCTCTCTGAGTTCTTCCTGCTATGAACTGTGACACAAACACTCGCTGGCTTTAAAGCCCAACATTTCAATATATGTGGCAGAAATGCCTCCTGAGGGAGAGAAAATTGTTTGCACAAAATAAGACCGAGGTGGGAAAAGCAAGGCAGAGATAATTCGAAACGTGCACTCGCGTGCGCACACTCTCTTCCCCTTTCCATGTAATTAACTGTAGCAGCCATTTTTGATCTGCACCAAGCATTAAACCAATTAACACCCAGAGGAAAACAATGACACACTTTTTCAGTTACACACAGGGAACGTGAAGGCAGTGGAGGAGTCGCTATAAGGGAAACAGCACTTAGAAGGAAAAGATAGCCAGATTGAGAGCGTCGGCATCTCAGCTTTCTTATGTTCTCTGCATAATCACGCGTTCATTAAGTGCGGTTTCATGTGCGTCTGAATCAGACATTTGTCACTCGATTGTCCTGAAGAACTTGTCCAACGGGACTATCTGTTCACAAAGCAGGATGATATTTACGTCCATTCCACAATTCCATAGAGAAGTTAGCCAGCAAGGTAACAGCCACGGCTAATTCAGCAGCAGCCATGAGCGAGTTTACGTGTCGTTACTACTGTTATGTTGTATGTTATAAATCAGCACTGAGACGTTCCACGGATACTTTTCTGAGGTTCGCACACAACTGGGCGGGATGTTTCCGCTTGCAGGTCCATCAACATAGCACAGGCTAGCTCACCATCAACTTAAATGGACTCAGAACCGAGCTATCTCAGGGTGCGAGTCTGGCCTCGTTTGGGTTCTGGACAGTTCTTCGGGTCGATTTTAGGCATGTGAAGCGCCCACGTGCATTTCATATTATCGAACTAATGCAGGAATTTGGTTTATTTGCGTGCATGGAAACACACGTCATCTTCAAAGATGGGGGGGTGTCAAAGGCAGCACTGTGGATGCAGCTGGTGGAGAGAGGGTGGGATTAAGTGGATTATTAGTCAGACACACACCTATGCTCTTTGTGATTGCATGAGAAAGTGTGCGCGCTGTGTGTGTATGAGAGTGTGCGCCGTTTCCCAAGAGAGGCTTTAGCACAGTCTTACTTATTCGAGCCCCCGGCGGAACTGACGGAGCTAGAATCAGCCCGCGTGAGAGACGTGTCGAACACCAACGATGTCAGAGACGCT
Organism: Takifugu rubripes; assembly: GCF_901000725.2. Taxonomy (NCBI): domain Eukaryota; kingdom Metazoa; phylum Chordata; class Actinopteri; order Tetraodontiformes; family Tetraodontidae; genus Takifugu; species Takifugu rubripes. The sequence continues at coordinate 11,599,202 of NC_042285.1, forward strand.
CTTGTACTTGTGCGCGCACTCAGGCAGCAGAAAAGCTGTTGTGAACGGTGTGATTCAAACATTTACGCCCACAAGGTCGCGAAAAAGTGGCGCGGAGACGAGGCTGCAGCAGCGAATGGGGAACATCGATTCGGAAAGATGTTGCACACGCGGTGGCACAGTGGTGAGAGCTGCGGAAAATCCAGACACCCGTGCACATGCTCGCGCACAGACAGCCATCCTACATTCATTAAGACCCCACACACGCACCATCTTTTCAATCTGGGGCCCGAATCAATACACTTTTGGCATGTTATGCATATTAATATGCCAATCAAAACTGTAACCTGTAACACGCTGACACATCAATTACATGTCTGACATTACAGACATCAAAGAATAACACAAATCCACTTTTTATTGCTGAGAACAGACGTATTTTGGCGTCTAGTGTTGAGAAATTCCTGTTCAACTCGGTCCAACAGCATTTCCAATATCACAGAAAATGGCGGGTTGTTTTGCCACTGTGAAGTGGTCGTCACGGCGTTTCTTCCGGGATGATTGCGAGGTGATGCGGGTCGCCTGCAAGAGGAAAGCTGTCCCGCCGAATCACCCAACGACGTTGACGTCGCTGCCTGTGATTTTGCCACTGGAGATCCGGACAACACAGAGTGTTTTCTGAAGGTTTTCTCAGTCGAACAAATCAAATGTGGAGCTACAGGATCCTTAAAGGAAGCCGTCAGGTGAAGTATGTCATATTTTTATCGATCACGTCAGCAGATTTTGGGATAGTTACTAATGGCGATATTACCATAGGCTGAGTGGCCTTGTTAGGAATATACAGCCACTCAGCATTGGCTAAACCTCCTGAGCTTCTCCAGCTCTCAGCTGGCTGCGCCGTCCTCCATGTCCTCCACTTTTGTCGGGAATTTAGGACTCACACAGACGGGAATTGCTTTCTGGAGCAATAAATGTCAACGCGTATCTCTCCAGATTAGCCACAAATCCCACGCTTGTACCTTCAGGATGTAAACTTTGCACAAAGGTACAAAATTGAAAAGTACAGAACACCATTGCTGCCTGTCAACTCACTGAAGTCCACTGTTTACCTCGCAGTGTTCCGGTGCACGTAAAGGTGTAATGATGACGTCAACACGAGGACGTGTGAGAGGGGGGAAGAAGAAAAGCCGCACACCTCTCAGTGGGAGGTCAGACCCGCTATTGCTGCCCGTGTGAAAATGCACAACTGCCCACCTGTTAGAAAATCCAGCGTCGACACGCTAATTTCAGCGTAAAAGCAGTATTTGAGTTACTTGTTAGCTAGCACAAGTGTGTTTCTAATTTTCATATTTTTCCATGTCTGAGCATATTGGTTGGGGTTGGGCTGGAGCTGGAGAGTGACTGGGTGTTCTTTTAACTGCCCCTGGAGCCCCCGCCCATGAGCAAGGCATTTCTTGACTGCACGTCAGCCAAAATCTATGTTGCTTTACAGGAGACAAGTCACAGACGAGCGCTTTGGGACACCAGATTCATGTTGGTGAAAGTGAAGAAAGGGAGAATGACAGCGAGGAGGAGAGGAAGACCACTAGGGGTATTCTGTCAGCGACCTGGTTGGACGTGTCGGGCTGTGTGCATCACTTTGTGAGCAGTCACCTGGACCTGTCCCAGACACGTGCACAGCTCGCACATCCTGAGCCGTGCGCTGGAAGGCCAGGCTCCACATTAACATTCAAATATCCTCTAAATTAGTCAGCAAATCGGCACTGGCAGAGCTCATGTGTATGAATGAGGGAGCGTCTGCATCTGAGACGGTGTGTGCTCATCAGATGGGAAGTGGGGGGGAGAGGAGGTGAGATGCTGCTTTAATTACTCATAAATTATTGAAGGCGTGTATATTGCTGCACATTGTACATGCATATAAAGGGTGCATGCGTGCATCATGCAAGTCTTACCAACCAAAGCTGGAGGGGTCAATATCTGTAATCTGGGGAGTCACGGGTTGCTGCTCACTCTTCCAGTGCTCAGCTAATCGAAAGCAATTTGCATTTGGCTGATGGGCGTTTTTAAAAGTGTCGTCCTGTTGGTTGGATTTAAGGTTGTATTTTAATAAAAGACAGGATATGGCACCTGCTCCACACAGCTAATAGTGGCAACGACAACAAACAGAGGTGCGTTTAGAGCACGTAATCTCCCTCATTCTGCATTTGCTGCAGACAAAAACTTGATTCTCCTGGTTTTTGGCTTATCTGACCTTCATCGTGTTGTGACAGAAACATCTTGAGCTTGAGAATGTGGCCCGGAGTGAAGAAGCTGTCCTGTCGAGTCAGTAGAAGCATTTTGTCTCAATATTGTCTGGATAATAATTTAATTACTGGTCGATAATTATCAGGAACACTCTGTCAGATAAACATCACGACTCTGTAGAAAACACTGCTGTTTGATGAAAAGTGAAAGTGAAAGTACTTCATCAGCAGCACATCCACACTCTCTTTGTCCCAGGAAATGGGACGTGTGCAAAACGAATGTACGTGAGGCCTTTGTGATAAACTCACACAATATATGCAGAGATATATACACACACACACACATATGTGTATAATAATACTTTAGAATAAATGGAAACTTGCTGCACTGACACTGCAAATCATTAAGGTCAAATTTCAGGGTTCTAGCAGTTGTGGCTGGTAGGGTTAAGAGACTGGATTTACTGGCTTGTAATTGGAAAGATTGACCTTCCTTTAGCAGGACGATGACCTGAATGCTTGAGTCCATTTACGCTCGATGGAAGAGTATCGCCGTGTCCTGTGCTGCTGGACGCCACATATGTGTCGTGGCTACTCACCAGCTCGATGAGCTCCTGGTAGCACACCTGCCCATCTTCGTTGCACTGGACCAGGGCGAACAGCATGTCCAGCTTGGACGGGTCCAGCTGCAGCTCATGGTGCTCCACCAAGCTGGTGAAGTTCTCCACTGGAATGAAACCGGTGTTCTCTGGGTCCAGCTGGAGATAAAGAACAACAGCGAGCTCTCAGAATCTGATAGACAATTAACAGCAGGACGGTTCTTGCTGGGAGCAGTGGGAGGGGACCCGTGCTAATGTGATCACCAGTGCACGATCATCTGCAGGTCCCCTCAGCTGGAATTGAGCTTAAATGATTTTCTATGTTTCTCTGACTTCCTGTCTATTTGTGATCACATTTGTGGCTTACAGATGCTCTAACAATCACTATTCATTCACTTAAACCCCCGGCTGGGTTTCGCACCGCCGATGCTCGTATGCAAGAGCTGCTCACTGTAATTGATTTAAGTGGGAGCGCTTCTGTTTAACTGGACCGCTGCGGACAATAACAGCGCCTGGTTAAAAATGCCGTGTCCACTGTTATTGCTCTCCCCATCGTTCTGCAGATGAGCATTTGTTTTTGCCTTAATGTCCTCAACCTGCCTGAGGACAGACGAGCAAAGCAAACAAGGCCACGTGGACGCTTCCTGTTTTATACTGAAATCTGTCCAGAATGTCAACACCGCTTCTTTATTTCCGATAATAAAGCGCTGACCTCTCGCTGGAGGAGGTGAGCTTTCAGCTGTTTCATCATGGTGGAGTCAGACTGACTCATCATTGTCCACGTCGTGACCGCGCAAGAAGAATCTCATCAAGGCCCCTTTGATCTGGACATCGCCTCCCCCGCATTAGGGGGAAAACATTAAATGATGCGGCGGCCACTGCTGCAGGATCATTAAAATCCACTCCTCAACCATGGCGCAAGAGAGATCCACCAGGGAATCCACTGGTGTGAGCACATTTGCACATCTTTAAATCCTTCCTGCGCGCGCTCCGGGCAAACACCCATTCAGTAATTTGTCTAAATGCAATCCTTGCCCCCCCCCGCCGCACTTTGTCATCTTAAATAACTCCCCTGAAAACACATGTGTTCATTCACCAGGGAAATCAGAGCAGCGGGCCCACGGAGCCGCTGCGTTAGCGTTGATGGATTCCCCCTCTGATGGAAGATGGAAGCAGCAGATTCACCTGGTTGACAAATTTCACGAACATTCTTTGTAACGTTTTCATCAGAGAAAAAGAGCTTTTAACCAGCGTTATCCTAGACTTCAAGAACAGGACTGTGGTTTTGTAAAACACACAATCTCTTCACGCATGGGTGTTTACCCTCTTTATATCATGCACATTATTTAGAATTAATATAATGGATAACAATTTTGCTTCTGTAAAAAGAAACGGACCCAGTCTATTTTTAGATAATCCCCTTAACTGGGTTTCGCATGGGTGTTTGCTAAAACACGTCATTTCTCCTCTGGAGGCTGGTTTAGGAAAACGGGGCAGGAAGATCCCGTGTTTGTGATCTGTAAGGTATCGAGATGACACATGGAAAATACGGAATAATGAAAGAGTGGAAAGTTGTGTGGGATGACATAAAAGAAACAATGCTAAAGGAGAAGAAAGGGGGGAATCTTTGTAAAGAAAGGAAAAGAAAAAAGAGAGCTGGCCAGGCAGAAATGAAAAAGATGCATGGAGGATGACAAAAAATTCCTTTCTGCTGTCTGTTAGTCTCTGCATCAGCCTAACGCAGCAATCTGGCAGTGCCTCCTCTTCTTCTCTTTCCTATAAGAGGGCTGTGACACACTCCAGTGCTCTGCATTCACTCGCCACAGAGGGGAGATAGATCAGATTCTAATGTGCTCCTGGCTCAGCCCAGGCTGACGGGGGAACAGAGAGCCACACAGGGGATGTCTGATTACTGTCAGCCCCCATATGTCAGCACATCACTACACATACCGCAGCCGCACAGACGCAGAGCCATGCTATATACGGCTGTGCACATTCACAGAAAACAGAGTGTTGATGCTGAGCTGTCACACAGCACCGCTGCTTTTCCCCCTCTAACCTTTCTTAGCCGGAGCACGGTGCACTTTTGGGGGGGGGGGGGGGGGGGGGTCTGCCAAGGATACAAGAACAGTGGGAATTGGTTCTTGTAGTCAATAAGAGATATCAAATCCTGCGCTGAGGTACAGGGTGATGAATGATGCCAAGACGATTCCCTTTTGTTTCTCCTGGACAGAGTAGAGACACGAGTCAGGAGGAAAAGCAGAGAGAAAAGGGTTGGAAGAAGGAGCAGAAGAGGTACCGAGAGCGAAGCAGTTATTGATACAATCCTGCACTGGGGAGGGCGACAATTTGACAAGCTGCAGGTGTTGCCATGGTTACCAATCACCCATGTGTCATCCTCGTCTTGCACCACGCCCCTGCCCTCACATATTGCCTTCCAACAGGCAAAGGAAAGGCACGCAAGGCGACAGGAGATTTGAGGAGTACACACTGGAATTAATGAGGCAGAAATGGGATAAATTAGTGTATTTAAGAAGAGGTGAGGCTGGAGGTCTGGACGTGTCGAGACCATGTGTGTGGCGGGGAAAGCAATGGGAGCAGTGCTGACTGCAGAGGAAGGTCCGTGCGCTAACTTCCACGAGCCTCTGCAGGACAGAGCCGCTTAGCCCGAGCCCTGACCCTCAGACACAACTTCACCTTTCGCTCCTGAAGCGCATCCTTGACATCCTTAACAAAGCTGCAGCCCGTTACCACCATCACAGCGAGAGACTCCGCCTGCGTTCCCGCTAAGGTCATCAAATTTACGCTGAAACGATACAATGTATTTCAGGGAAGTTGACGACTGACTTCCGATGATTTCTCCACATCACGACCATTCACACAGACAGAAACCCTGTTGTGTTCAGAAGCGAAATGTCTCTGAACACGTCGATCCTGCAGTCTGTTTTCCCGAATGTGTCATTACCATTTCTATAATACACGTTTCTGTCAGCCAGCGTGTGAAGCAGGGTGGGCTTGGAGAGGGGGAGGCAGAGGAACAAGTTTCTTAGCAACCACTATTGCAAGGTTAAAAAAAAAAAAAAACTGCAGACTTCCTAATCTAATTTTCTGTGGGTGTACAGCGATTAATACCACAATTAGCCACACATATACTAATTAGGATTTGCCTTGTTCGGTGCTAAAAGGGCTCAAGCCTGCACACACCTTTGTACTACAACATTAGTGTCAAACTTCTGTGGGCAAGGAAGTCAACAGAAGCCTTGGCACAGAGTCAGTTCTTCTCTTTGGTCTCTGATCAAGATTGTCGCCTTTAAATAGTCTGCAAAGGACGGCGGTATTTCCAGGGATACGGCATATTTGCATGGTAACAGATAAAACCGCCTGAATTGTCTGAGTGGCCCTCAGGATTATCTGGTGTTTACCAAACAAATCGACCACCGACTCTGTTATCAGTACAACGTGTATTTTGCCATGACGGGTTGAGAGTCATTGCACACACATCTACGAGCAATTTATTGTCCTACTCAATCTACCGGTAAGTGTGTGTCTTCATCTTGTGAAAAGAAACCAGGCTGCCTGAAGAAATGTCGCACAGGCGAGGGGGGAACATCAAAACTCTGCAGCACCCGACTGTAGCTGCCCCCACCCAACTGTGCCACCCTAGACTCATGCAAATGAGAGCTGAACGCCCATGTTTGTGACAACTAGAGTGAAGAGTGAGAGGGAGTGTCCTTGCAGGACAGATAAAAGTAAAAAGGAGAGAACTGAAGGACACGTCCCGAATTAACTCATTCACGGCAGCATGCTTGAGTTCTGCAAACCATCAAGACACTCGACAGTGGTGCTGCCCTGGAAACACTATCACTGTGTGTGTGTGTGTGTGTGTGTGGGGGGGGGGGTCTTATGTATTAAATGTGAATTCCTGAATACACTAGAAATAGGCTGAGCTCAGTAGGCTGAGCTTCTTGTTGCAGACTAAGACTGAAGTCAATCGTGTTTTCACTGTTTTGTGTTTCTCATCTCCTGCAGCATTTTCAACTAGTACCCCTACCCCCCCACCCCCCTCCACCCACTTTACACCTGCAGTGCTGCTCTATGCTGTGGGATGACCTGCTTTTTCCAAGACAGATGCCCCTTCCCCAAAAGCTTGAACTGTGACAGAGTTCTGCATCTCCTGAGTATTGGACTCCATTCACAGGACACCAAAATGCAACTCAGCATCATGTTTTTGTTGAATGTGTAGTGGGAAACTAAATGTAGCATAAAGTCTCTTTACTGTAGCTATGAAGGACAGATCTGCACAAACGTTCCTCTTGATAAGAGCAGCAGCATAAGGCTTAGACAAACAGCAGAGCTTTGTTAAAAACAGGCCTCCCCCTTTGCACTCCTGCAGCTTTTGGCAGATTGGAGTCCTATTTTATTTTAATTTGAGATTTTTCCAAATTTAAGGCCTCTGAACAGAATCCCAAAGGTGGATCCAGCCTGTTGTGAGCCAGTGTGGGTCAGACACGTGCTTAATAGGAATTCAGTTCCCTCAACTGTTGCCTTGCAAGCTGCGTCCATGTACTGTACATGGACCACCTGACAGAATCGGACCAAAACCACAATCAATAAGGAAGCCAGCCGTTGGCAGAGTGGGAATGTCAACAACATTTTCAGCCACGTTGCAAATATCGACACAGACGAGTCAGCCAGAATAAATGTGCCTACAACAAAGAACATATGTTGCCGAGGGATCATTAAGGAATTATTAGTATTGCGACTGAAGCGTTTGTGACTCACCGGCGTCTTCTTGTTCAGCCCACATGGGCTTCATAGTAGAGGATAAAAGATAGAAGAGGATATAAGATTCATAAGAAGGGAGGAAAATGACAGAGGTCTGTTGATTGAAGTGTTGCTGAGGGGGCATTTGTGACCGCAGAACGTCGGTGCTGAAGGGCTGCGGTGCTCTGCCAGAACTGTGGCCCACTTCAGCCATGAAAACATGGAAATAACCCAAACAAAAGGCACAAAAATGAGCTGGAAATAGTCTGTCATGCTGACACGCACAATTCTACGGGTGCTTTCTGGGTCAACTTTGCCTTCACGTCCATTTTTTTTGTTAATTTTGGAGGCGTAGACCGAAGCTGACTTACAGACGAGGGTGAAAGAAACGGTGGTTTGGGTGGAGGACGCCGAGAACCCAGAAGAAGAGAAATGTTTGCTTAGCTGCCATATAGCCAGAAATGGTACAGCTGCGAACCAACCCCATAAGTCAAATAACAGCTTCTATTCTGGACAGCCTGAGAGTACCGTGAAAGACCGTGCACGGTCCATGCACACGTGTGACTGTGGCTGCAGCAAACACTAAAGCAAGTGCACTGTGACGGCGTTCTACTCCACGCAACTGTCCTTGGGAAGTGTGACAAAATGTCACCCCCATCCATGCATCCATCCACCCATCCACCCATCCACCCATCCATCCACCCATCCACCCATCCATCCATCCATCCATCCATCCATCCATCCATCCAGCCGTGGTTTATGATCTGACCCCACATTCGGGGCCCACATGTCTCCGTGCACGCAGACGTTGCACCGTCTGTCATATTGCCACTGCAAACAGCCCCACGCTATCAAGCCCAGCATCAGCTCGCACCCGCCACGTCTCAATCCCTGGATAGGCGGTGGGGTGAACAAGAGACCGTAACCATAGAAACCGCTACCGCTGCCTGCTCCCTCACTCACTTACCTGCTCTTGTATGAGCTGAAACAAGGAGCTTCTATCCATATACTGGCCAGGGAGGTGAGAGGAGCCGCTGAGGACAAGGGCATAGGGAGGACCGAGGGGGCGGTGGTAGCGGTGTTCTTAAGGACGGGGCAGAGCAGATGCAATGTGGTTGTAGGTAGCAGCCGGTGCTGAAATTACAGCGTCAGGCCCCTCCGTAGCTTCCGAGTCCCCCCCCCCTTGATGATGAAGAAATCCTGGTGAGCTGCTTCTTGTTGATGCCCGTGTCACTGGAGTCAGAACCCGCTCCGTGTGGATCTGCACTGGTGCCAATGCAAATGATGGTGTGTTGCCGGTGCGGCGTGGCGTGGCGTGGCGTGGCGTGGCGCGACAGTCAAGCCAGTTTCGGGAGAAGACGGGCAGGCATGCAGGCAAGACGGACCCAGCAGCAGCTCTCATTCACTCTCCTCCTCCTCCTCGCTCTGTCTCTATCCCATTGCACTGACTTCTGCCTCTCTCTCTCTCTCTCTCTCTCTCTCTCTCTCTCTCTCTCTCTCTCTCTCTCTCTCTCTCTCTCTCTCTCTCTCTCTCTCTCTCTCTCTCTCTCTCTCTCTCTCTCTCTCTCTCTCTCTCTCTCTCTCTCTCTCTCTCTCTCTCTCTCTCTCTCTCTCTCTCTCTCTCTCTCTCTCTCTCTCTCTCTCTCTCTCTCTCTCTCTCTCTCTCTCTCTCTCTCTCTCTCTCTCTCTCTCTCTCTCTCTCTCTCTCTCTCTCTCTCTCTCTCTCTCTCCTCAAACACACTGCGTCTGCTGCATAACAATGAAGCAGGGGAGGGAGGCGGCCTTACTCTTCCAATTGGAGAAGGAGAAGGAGTGGCTGTGGGCTGCGGCTCCTCTCTTCACTACAACTAAGACATCTTGGGTCAGGAATAGAGGATGGGCTCCACTGCGGTTTTGCATTTTACTACTGGCGCCCCCTCCCTCATTAGACAAACCCAAACAGTGGGAGCAAGACAAAAGCTGCAGGAGGACGAGTGTGCGGTTTAAAAAAAAAAACATGTCACAACTGTCTTCATTTTAGGGTTGCATAGAGAACAAAAGAGAGGAATCAGATTAGAGAGCAGGAGAAACTCTGATCTCATTATGAGCACAGCAAATTAGCACTGCTGCTCAATGAAGCGCTCCTTTACTCCCGCACAAACATGAAATCGTGCAGTTACACGGCACAGCGAGCTAAATCAAATACTAACAACAAAAGACTAGTGTGCTCAACACAACAGTAAAGCAATTAATGCCACCAAATGACATGTTTTGTTGGCGATTAGTTGTTTTTATAACCCATGACAAAGCATATCGGAGCAGCTAAAAATAATTCAAATGAAGGCAAAGACTTGGCAGGGGTTCTGTATCCCCTCTTCTTAAAATTAGAAGCAGGCCTAGATAATGTGAGGGATTATGGGGTGGTTATATACACTGAAGGTTAATACAGCGTGCACATGCTGGCTGCTTTCACTAATGGTGGCCTCTGGCAGGGTGAACAACACTGCCTCTGTCTGTTTGAGCTCCTTTACTGCAGCAGATGCTTGGACTTCCTCGCAGGTAATGAAGGCGTAATAATCGTTCTCAGTATTTACCAGGACTGACGGGCAGATGATGACACGGAAGCACAGAGGACCTGCGCTTCTCATAAGAGTCGGCACAGCAGAGAAACCACAGTCACCCAGTTTCACTGGGAATCATTCGGTTCTGACACTTTTCTGCTGAAAAAACCTTTCTGCTAACGTCAAATCCCCTTAAAGCCCCTCCATGGGCTCCTGTGTTCGGTATTTGGACTCCATGTGTCTCCACCACTTGGTATGTGAGCACAAATAGAACAACTAATTATTAGGCCTCTGCTGGGAGATTTGCAAAGTGCAATCAGTGAGACGAAAACAAAGAGCTGCCACAATAAAGTAGATTCAGCTGTTGCCGTGGTAACGTTACAGCCTCCCATCAAATTATGACATACCACGGCCCCAAAATAAGAAGTTGCGTGCCACAAGAAGGTTAAACCGGCGCTGCTGCAGTGAATGCTGTTTATACATATTTATGTCATATTTGACAACGCTGTTTTCTTGCTGCCACCAGGTCAAAGTCATATATGAGTGTGGTCATATATGTGTCACTTCCTGTATGATGCACATGGCGCTAATAACCTCACAAGAGTCATACATGCATCACACATCCACTGTTATGTTCATTCAAACACAAGTTGTATATTGTGGGTGACGGTTTGGCATTAATTTATGCCTGTGGTGCTTTATTAGCACTAACTCCCAATTCCTCCTTGAATTCTCTTTGCTGAGGCCAGACGATGAGGATAATGATGATGTACCAAAAAAGCAATAACCAGAAAGTTCTGTATGGAAATGAATTCATTCATTTCTGCTTTCAAACATTAATGAAGGGTAAAATGGGATTTATGCAGCTGGGAGAGGAGAACATGACTTCAGCATCAGAATATAAAGGAATTAATGATGATAAGATGTAACATTACCAAAATAAGATGACACACTGTTCTGGGGGAACCACAAACTGTGATTGTACAATAGAAGAGCTCACCCATGAGGTGGGGGGGGGCAGAAAATCTAATCAGGTCACTGAATGACACAGTTTGGGCCCAAACTGTTCTACTTAGACGATCTCAGCGGGACGTAAAACGAAAAGTAAAGGGGAAGGATTGAGAGAGAGATCAAGAATCAATACGAAGAATGGGGAGTGAAGGGAAGACAGTTATATTAGACTTAAAAGAATGGTTGTCATTCATCAGTGAGTCCCAGTGGCAGCTCCTGGAACTGCGCAGGCTGCACAGGAGCAACGCTTCCTCCCAAACACTGGGTGCTATTTTGGACGGTGCATGACCAGAGAGAGCGGCAGGCTTTGTGGGAAGCTTTTTCTGGCCTGCTCAGCAACAGTAAAGCGCACAGAGACCTCTGGTGTCAAACCCTGCAGTTGCAGCCTGAACTGAGCACGTCCACGTTCCAGACACAGTATCTGAGAAATGCTGACAGCCCAAACCCTAAATAATCAGCCCACGTCACTCCAGTACTTATGGCACATTCCCTCCCTGTTAATAGCATCTTCACTGCATTCATTTACTGTGAAGCAGGTTTTTATTTTTCAACTAAAACTAAATGCAATTAGAAAATACTATTTATGTTATATACTAAGAAGGAACTACAGGAACATCCTCACTTTACTGTTGTTCATAAGGAAATATAAGTAAATGTGTGATTGGCTCTGTCTTAGCAGCAGAGCAGACTGTGTTTTCTCAGGTACTAAATCTCTGAGCATTAACAGGCCAAGGGTTAAAGTCAGGATTACGGCTAAATGTGGCATTCTTGAAAGACAATCAGTGTTTTATCAGATGTGATCGCCCGTGGTCACCTTTATTAACCTGTGAAGACAAAAGACAAAGTGAGTCCTTCCTCTGGTTTTGAAAGAATCCCCCCCGCCCAAAATCCCACAGGAACAATAGCTTGTGTTGGAGTGGATGGCTCTGTTCTGACGGACAGCTCACAGGTGCTTGGGCAGCGTCCAGAAGCGTCCTGTCATATGAGAGGAGGCCTGACAGCTGACTTTGCACAAAAAAACCCTCCATACGGACAAACTCTGAGCTCGGGGAGGGTCTTCATTATGTGGACGAACAAAACACCCACAGAGCTTCCACTTGCTCGCGACACTTGCTGACACACGTGTGACTGTCCTAAACACACAACTGCTCCCTCAACAGAGCACGCTCCAGCCACAGCTGTTCTGAGAACACGCGTGTTAAAACTGCCAGTGTGCTCATGCGCGACAGTCCCCGCAGCCTCAGCGGAGCATGTTTGTACATTAGGGCCCTTAAGTTAGGGCCCTTAAGTGGGTTTTTTCTGCGGTGGTCTGCTGATGACACCTGGCTCAAACTCCTGGCAATGATGGACGGCTCACCGGAGAGGGATGTTTGAGCTGCCTCCTCAGTCAGTAAATCTCAGCAAGTATTGACTCCAACTTGCTTCTCCTCACTCCTAAATAAAAAAATAATCATTCATTCTGAAGGTTTTAAGTCGTTTTGAGCAGATGTCATCGTCTCGCCTGATTGAATTGAGTTGAAAATGAATTTAATTGGATCTGAATGAATTTTAAATGTCAATCTAAAATGAACAATCTCATTGTTTGATTGCTTTTCATGAGTGTGATGTGATCATGAGACCATGTGATGGACCCTTTATAATCCATAGGCCACTGGTCCACAACCCTGAAATACTAAAAAAGCCTTAAAAGCTGGTGAAGTGGTCACTGTGATGCAGGAGGACAAATCTGCTGTCTGGCTAGATAAAGTCAGAAGTGGAACAAAAGATTTAGTTAAACACATTTCAAGTTGGTATTGAGCTTCTATCTCATGTGATACACAGATGCAAAACAGACTTTGGGAGGAATACAGATTTTAAAAATAAATAAATAAATCAACCTATCAATATTTAAAAAAAAAAATACTACACACATTAACAACAACAATAATGTGAATGTTTAATAAATCTATAATCAACAAATTAACTCTTCCCTCCATGAATGTGACCTCGAAAATGAATATAACAATGTTACAGTTATTGCCACCACGTGGTGAGCTCCAGGTATTAATGTATATTATTAATATCATGAATATATATGCTGCATAGACATTCATGTCTATTATTAATATCATTAATACAGTATCTATGCTCACAGACATTAATGTCTATTAATATCATTAATATCCATGTTCCATAGATGTTAATGTCTATGTTCCATAGACATTAATGTCTATGATTCATATCATTAATATCTATGCTGCATAGACATTCATGTCTATTATTAATATAATTAATGTCTATGTTCCATAGACATTGTCTATTATTAATATCATGAACATCTATGCTTCATAGACATTAATGTCTATGATTAATATCATTAATACCTATGCTGCATAGACATTAATTCCTATTATTAATATAATTAATGTCTATGTTCCATAGGTGTTGATGGGGGGTCCAGTCGGGTCCCTCTGTCGGCGGCAGCAGGGACTGGTCTGAGCCGGGACCGCGCTGGTTTGGCTGCGGGCTCCACAGAACCTCCCCAAAAAGGGACACAAGACGACAACAGAGTCCCGCAGACAAAAACAAAGAGTTCCCTGAAACGCACGCCCCGCAGGAAACAGCAAGAACGCGCCGCAGATATTATTGCTGCAGAACAGTGACAAACAATAGCCACATAATTCATGCTGTCATCTTCCCTGTGGCTTTAAGCTGAATTTTAAATACTAATAGTAACACTAATAAGAATAACAGTGATAATAACACGATAATTATTAATAATAACAGTAATAATAACGCCGATAATTATTATGACAACACTAATATTAATAATAAAGCTCCTCACGCCTTTCACTAGCGCCACTTTGTCCTTTCACGCGTTACTCACGCACTCATCAGTTTAACTCCACTCCGCCTTTCACGCGTTACTCACGCACTCATCAGTTTAACTCCACTCCCCCTTTCACGCACGGCTCACCCTTCCATCCCCTCCCTCCCTCCTCAGACCCCCCCCCCCCCCCCCCCCCCCCCCCCCCCCGGCTCCCTGACCCACAAACGTCCAGGTATCAGCCCGCACAAATTCACAATCACCATTTCCACCTGATCTGCTGACTTTGGCTGGGATCAGAAAGTCTTCCCAGAAACTTACTCCAGCAGCAGCCAGTTGCGTGCGGTGCTCTGCAATCCAGAGGACCAACGATTGAACCCACGCGTGGATTAGAACGATGCCTCCTCAGAATAAACCCTAATAATGACAAAGAAGCCGTCGGATCGGTCAGATTCTTGCCTAAAAAGTGGAGGAGAGCTCTCCTGCAGCCACTGTGACTTTCAGGGAGGAATCAAAATGGCGTTGTTGGGAACAATTGTGCATCCTTCATATTAAAATAGCAGATAACACAGGAGAAATTCGATTTTGTTACAGTCGGGGTGCTTTGTTGTTTGGGTCGATCATCCTAAATCCCCCCTGAAAGCGCGGAGATCCAAACGTCAGTCCCGTTAGTGTGCGCGCTCGGATGCACCAGTTCCTGAACAAAAGAAAGACACCACTACGCCCGATCCTGAAGGACTTTGACGTCGGCGTTCGCCCACCTGGCAGCCGGACACACACCTTGGCACAAAGCAGCCCCTTACGCCCCCGTCCGAAATACTCAGGTCCATTTGAGGATGCTGGGTCAGAATCTCTGATCCGTGGATGTATTGGCAACTTTCCTGACAATGGAGCTGGAGCAGCGTCGGCCATAGTGACAGTTATAAGCAATTCTGTCCAAAAATCACGAAGCACAGAAAACCTCTCAGCTCTTTTCCGGCCGACGTGAAGCCACATCCTCGCCCCGAGTCTTACCCGTCACTTGCACACTATGACATTTGATTTATAGAACGTTTTAGACCAAATAATCTAGACCACGTCACTCAAAGTCAATGGCCGGACTGTGTTAGTTGGGAAAATATATCGGTGTATTAAAAGCATAAAGGGACCCGGACGCCGAAGCGACCGCGTGCATTTCCTCCAGCATAGATTCGATTTTACTATGCCGTGCGCGATTCGGGGAAATCGTCCATCTATCCGGGTCAATTTAACGCGAATTGTGCAAAATTGATGACGGCACGCGTTACTTCCAGCCGGTTTTCCTAGAATAAAAGTTGTTGCTCGGCGCCGGCGAGCGAGCACACGCGTGTCCGCCTCAAGGCCGATGTCTCCGCTACCGGACTGGGAGGTTCGGCGGGTCGCTGCTGCCTCGCAGCGTTTTTATTTGACGGGAATTGGAGGATGAAGAAACACAAACGAGACTACTCCGGTTCCATGGAGTCCGCCAGATCAGCTGCTGGCAGTTGGTGTTCTCAATCACGTCCGCAGAAAGGCTTCATAGAGTCGCCGGAGCGCCTGTGGAATGAGACTCTATACTGCTACGGGATAATAACGGTGTGTTATTGCTTTTTCTACATCCTTATTGCAGCGGCAGCAAATATTGTGACTGACAGCGGCGGAATAAGCGTTGTTTTCTCGGCGATCGTATATTTTGACGCTATATTGTGACGCTCCGTCCGGCAGCTGGTGCGAGGGACGTGACCAACTCCAGGACTTTTTTTTGTGTGGAGGTTTTTAAAAAGAGGGAAAGTCGCCATGGCAGAGACGTCGGCAGCTCCAGCAAAAGCCAAAAAGTCATCGAAGCCCAAAAAACCCGCGTCTCATCCCAAGTACTCGGAGATGATCACAGCGGCGATCGTTCACGACGCCAACCGCAACGGAGCGTCCCGCCAGTCCATCCAGAAGTACGTGAAAAAGAATTACAAAGTGGGGGACAACGTCGATGTGCAGATCAAACTGGCCCTGAAGAGGCTGGTGGAGAGCGGGATGCTGCGCCAAACCAAAGGAATCGGTGCGTCCGGATCCTTCAAGCTGACCAAACCAGAGGAGCCCCCAAAGCCCAAGAAAGCGGCGCCAGCTTCCAAACCAAAGAAGGCGGCCAAGCCACCCAAACCCAAGAAGGCGGCCAAGCCCAAGAAGGGCAAAACGGTAGAGAAAAAGGCCAAAAAGCCGGCTCCGAAGAAAGCGAAAAGCGCGGTGAAAAAGACAACGCCAACCAAAGCCAAAAAGGCACCAGCCAAGAAAACCAAGCCCGTCAAGTCCAAGGCAAAACCCGCAAAGAAGACAGTCAAACCCAAGGCGAAGCCGACAAAGAAGACCAAGACGGCGAAAAAGAAGTGAAAAGACACTGAGCAGAGGGACTGTAAATACTCAAAGAAATCTTTCCGTATATGTATTATTTTTGTAATGTGTCAAACCAGTTTTAGGTTGTTTTTTTCCTCCTCTCCAAATGCACTATTGATAAAATGCTGTAGAACTAAACGTTACCATCACCTGTTGTTTGTAATGTCCCCTTTACTCTGTTGGACTGCACATTTTGGAGTCTTATTGAGAAAGAGAAAACATGTTGATCCAGTTAAACCATTGGAGGCTCGTTGTCAGCTGTACTGGGCACCATGGGGCCTTTACGGTGCGCAGACTTCAGAGACAGTAAAGACTCCCCGAAATGCTCCAGAGTTGACATTAAACCCCCTGTGTGTATAGCCCATGTTGTCCAGAACACTCTAGAGTAAGCAAACATCTGTGTCTTCACTTTGAGACTGTTTATACATCATTCAATAAATCTGTCTTCTACAAAATCTTTGTGCCAACTTACTGCGCTTTTATTTTACGCGTGCGCAAAATGCTGGGAATCATTCAAGGATTAGGTTGTATATCCGAGATGCGCTACATTTAGACTCACAAATTAGTATTAATTCATGTCAGAAACTACAGACAGTTATTTCAAGGCAGAGGCACTCAAAGTATGCAGGTTATATCCATTCTTCACGGAGAAACTTCCTCCTCTAACAGCAAGTAGGACAAAAATGGCATTTGATTCTAAATATAACCACTACTTGAGACAGTTATCCTCCCCAGCACGTGAGAAGAGGGTATATTTGCACCTTTTGCTAAAGTGTTCCACCAGATGAAGCCACTCACACAAGCATCCTTCCTCCGAGAGGACGCGCGGAGCGACAGCCAGCCTCGCCTCACCTGACGCAGAACACCGCCACCTTGTGGCAATCTGCGGAACAGCTCCGCTACTCGTCATCACCAGCGCCTGGAAACAGACGGAGAAAACAAATTCATATGAATTCTACTATGCTATGAACTTTAAAGGCAGATGTCAGTAAACTAACCTTTGAAGAGCTGGTTGAGCAATCGTAGCAGAGGAGTCACGAGTTCTTGCAGCTTCAGATGGTGGCAGATAAAGATCCCCAGTGGTTATGAACTCAAAGATAACCCAGACTGTGATGGCAGAGCTCACTAGGACCTTGAAAAATCATCACCCTGAGCAGGATCCCTGATTAGCCTTTGGGCAATAATGTCAAATACAGACACCAGTTCAAACAATTAAAAGCTTGAGGTCAGGCTTGTCAAGACCACAGTAACCATCAAAAACCAACATAACATATCTGCCATCACCAACCACAATTATCGTCAGTAAAAAAGACCCTCTTTCAGTCTGGTCTTTTATTTAGCATCAGAATTGATTCATTTTCAACTAAAAAACACTTTCAAAATCAAATTGCGGCAGCAGATCTGGAGGCAAATGAAAAACTTCCATCTTAAAATTACAATATGAACACCAGGAAATTGTGGAAGTGTGGACAGACTGTCCATAGCTGTAATTTTAAAGTGTGCTCTACATCCCTTCATTGCAGAAAATATATCTCGCAGATGCATTAAAAACAGTTTCATGATGCACATCATAGTCTGAGCAGCAGAAGCTTTAAGTGCTGCGAAAAGTTCAGGGGTCACAGTGAACCCGCAGGAAAAATACCCCCAACTAAAATCTTGCAAAACTTCTAAAATCTACAGATGTTTAATGAGGAATCCAGGGGTGGGGGAGAAATAACAAAAAGCTCAGATCAGAATGACCGATGTTCTAAACGATGAGTGTGCAGCCCTTTGATTCTTCGGTCTGATCCATTTGGCACTTTCAAAACTGCATCTGTGAGATCTCAACGGTGCCGCTAACACCTCGCTGGGCGCGATGCAACACGTGAGGCTTAACTGTCGCTCTGCGTTTGCGGCCCTTCGTGAAAGCACCTGTGCAGACCTCAATTTCCTGTGTGTTTCTTCTTGGACAAAATAAGGCAGAAGCGCTGAGCACAGCAGGAAGGAGAACATCATGATAACTGGCTTCCAGTAAAACTGAATGGAAAAGCTGGACAATGAATTGGAGGTATGAGGAGTTTTCATCTGGTAGGTCTGGTCTTAAAGGTTTGGTCTCCAGGGTGGGGTGGGGGGGTGGAACAAAGTTCAGTCGATGGGCGGTCATTTCAGTCTAACCACGGCTCTGTAGACAGCGAAGCCCAGAACCGCCACTACAGCCGAGCCCAGAGCCACTCGCAGCCAGAACGACGCGCTGCTCAAGTCTGAGCCATTTAGGTGTCTGGAAATAAGAGGAGACATTAGTAGACTGAAGAGAAATGCAACAATTCCAGTCAGATCTAAACCGATCGGAGGCGGTCGAAGGTGAAATTGCAACGTACGGGTACGCGGCCGCCCAGGCCAGCTTTGCGAAGATGTTTTTGTTGGTGGCGTCGGAGATGACGCTGGAGAAAAGCAGGGGGGGAGGAAGTCGGTGTTTATAGCAGAACTCTGAGGGAGTCATCCCGTGGAACTGTTTGGCCTCAGGAAGGTCCGCTTTGGAGGCGACCAGAACGCACGGGATGCTGCTTTCCATGAAGTGTTGCTAAGTTAAAGGGGAAAAAGAACATATCAGTAAGGAGAGGAAAAAAAAAAAAACCACACACAAGTGTTAAAGCCACATTCAATTTGGCTGATCTACATATGAGCCTACACCACTATCAGTGTATCAGCAGAGAGCTCATTTGCATGTTTTCCCTGTTTTGCATGGTCTATACGAGGATACTCCACAAATTAAGCTATCTAAATTCATTTCCAGTGAAGACCTTGACCCCGCTGCTCCTCAGTGATGCCTTTAATCCAGTACTAAAGTTTCTGTGCCTTTGCGTGTCATCAATAGCATTACTGACAGGGAAGGGAGGGCTGAACTCTCTCTGGAAGCTCTCTAAATCTCCACCATCTCTTTTTCCCCCCAAGTTTCCATCCTTCATGCATACGGCTCATTGTGAAGTCCTGCACGGTCACCATGCAGCTCCAGTGCCAACCTCCAACGGCCCAGGTCTCATCACAGATAACAGCACAGCTGTGTGCAAACACAGGAACCGCTGACACAGCATTTGATGACTGACCTTGTATATACTGGCACAGTAGTCAAAGGAGCGGGGATCGCTGGTGTCATACATGAGACAGGCTACATCACAGGCAGCGTCCGACTGTTTCAGGAACTCCACCTCCACGTCCACCTCGTGCAGCTGTAGGAGGACAACAGTGAGACAGAGGTCAGGCTTTAGTGGGGAGTTTAAGGCTCAGCTGTAGGATTGAGACTGTAGCTGCTTACAATCAGGTACTTCTCCTCTTTACAGACGTAGACGGTGTTAATGGCGTAGGGTGTGAAGGCACTGCTGGTGTTCCCCATATTCTATAGAAGTAAGAAACAGCGCAGGTGTGATTTTATCGATGGTGACATCGTCAGGATTTTGTGGTCTAGACAGATGGTGCAATACCGCAGAACTGCGTCCCAGAAAGGCCTGGAGAAATGCTGTCTTGCCAGTCCCCCGTGGTCCGATCACCTTGCAGAGAAACACTGACCGCTGTGTTTGGCGCTTCTCCAGGTCCACGACTTTCTCCCTCGTTACTGCAAAACCCAAAAAGGACAAACATAAACAACAGGATACCCAAAACACACAGGGTTCCCATTCTGTCTGTGGAGATAGGGGAGCCCAAAGCTATGGGAACTGCATGGATATGCACGTTCAACAACATTGGTCTGTTAGATATGCTGAAAGTTTCCTAACAAATCATTGTTCATCCTCAGATTAGTTTACAGTTGGAGAATATGACCAGGAGTCCTCCCACAGAATAATGGAACTTGATTATTATATGGTTCATGTTCCTACTCACTGCATATCAAGTATTTACTTCTGGATCAAAACAGAACGCTAATTTGTGTGATTACCTACAATCTCACACACACACACACACACCTGTGACTGCAGTCGTCTGTGACTCTTGCTCAGTGAGGACAGGGTAGCCTAGGTACCCCAAATGCTCCAAACAACGGTGGATGTCCAGGTAAGCAGAAAGCCTTCATATCAGAAAGAGATAACACACCTTTGACTTCTGGTCCCAACAGAACACAAACTGGGAACGTTAAACCCAGCCAGTCCAACAAAGTCCTTCCCAACCGACTGCAACGCTTACATCCACTGACAGTGGTAGCCATGGTTAGAGATGTACCCCTCAGCAGTGGTGGGTACCGACACATAAACGCCATCACCCCAGGGCGTGTAAGGACAGACTCGAAACAGATTTGCGAGTTCAGTCGGAGACAAGGCGCCGTCTTTGTCCTGCGATGGGAAACAAACCACCACTTCAGAATAAGAAAACCAAAAGGAAAACACTGCAGGAATAAGATAAAGCAGGTGGACTCACATCATCGTACTTGTCGAACAGCTGCTGCAGGAACTGGTGACCTGAATGATTGAGCTCTGTGGTGCAGCCAATGGGAACCCGCAGTCTGAACAGGACAGCACAGTTATTCATGCACACGTATAAACACCCATCTGTGCTCGGCTCACGGTGGTTTTGAACCGTAATATTAAAATAACACGGGGTAATCGGGTGAGACGTACTCGGGATAAAGATAATCATCAGTCAACTCCAGGTTGTCATCGTAACCAAACTTCCTGAGGATAGTCCATGTGGTCTCATGTCGGCCCCTTTGGATAAATAAAGTATTAAGGAACAAGAAGCCTGAAAAACAACGGACACAATTTTGGGTCATGAGTTGGACAATGCGTAAGATGGGCGGCACCGTACAACATATTTAAGTTGCTTGCTCTTCTAAAAACATGGTTTTTACCATTGAGAGTCAGGCCGTTGTCCTGCACGCCGTCACTGGTGTTCTTCCAAACGACAGTCTTCACGTCCTCCAAGGCTTGAGGTGCAAGAGGATTCCCAAAACAGGATTTCTGCAAACATAATTAATTGCAATGTTGCCACGGTAACCGAAGCCTAAACGGACTCTAAATGAACGCCGATCCCATGCAACTTTAGCCGGCACCTGAAAACGGTTGAGTTCCAGGTCGCTGAGGATGCGGTCGTTATCCTGGTCAGAAATGTAAAATATCCTGCTGAGGGCTCGAACACACAGCGGTTTGAGCTGGGGGAAATAACATCAGTAGAGCGTTCATTTGTGCGTGCATGAATGTACAACGCAGCTTAATGTATGGACAGCTCATCAATAGTGGCGGAGACCAGGGTACCGAATAACTGTTGATGTTGTATAACTCTGTTGAATAACTGATGTTGTACAGCACCTCACAGGTCTGATATCATCATTCAACCATGTTTTTGTAGGGATTTTTGGTTGTTTGTTTTGGTGATGAGAAATGAGTGGGAATTCTGATAAAGTACTCACTCAATCAATCAGTGACCTACCTGTTTGTCCTCGGGGTCGTACAGAGGTGCAGTGGGGTGAAGAACTGCTTTCTGTGCGTAGTAAAACAGCTCAGAAATGTTTTTCAGGTTCTTTGCAGAGCACTGATGAGAAAACCATAGACGAGACAATTCCAGAGTGTAATCAAAGTAGAAGTCAGACAATCACACGTGTGTATATATATTCATGTACAACGTGTTGATCATGTTAAATAGGTGGTGAACAAACTGTAGCGTGTGCACGTGTGAAAGATCATGAGGGAAACAAAGAGCGGCACCTCGACACACGTCTCAATCTCAGAAAACTGGTTCATAATGGGAAGAATGGTTTCCATTGAGCTCCCACAGCGCAGGTCAGACTTGTTTCCAACAAGAATGATGGGAACCCTGAAGTAGCATATGAAGAGAGCAACTCACATTATGATAGCCTGATATAATGCAAAAGATTATATTTATCTCCTCGGGACAAATAGTACAAAGGTTAGAAAGCTCTGACTCAAATAGGCAGTGTGTTAATTTTACATTTAAAGACAATCAAGCGCCAACACCACAAACAGAGCCGAGAGAAAATAAGTGTTCAACAAGACGTCATCTGGCCACACATAGCACAGCCAGCAACAGCTGATACGTACTTGTTCCCTTTCTCTGCATCTCCATTCACTAAAGGTATCCATCTTGTTCTGATCTGGAAAGTCAGGCGGAACGTTTAGTACATGTAACCTTTATTGCGGCATGAAGACTGAAAAACAAACTGTGAGTGAATACCTTGTTTATTGTGTCCTCATTGGTGACATCATACACCACACACACCACATTAGCCTGTGTGGGCCAGAAAAAACAGCTCAGGAACCTATAATTGACACATGTAGCATCTAGAGGAGCAACACACACGTCTGATTCCCTGCCATTTCAAGAGTTTAAACAAAAATGATGGACAGCCTGTTTGGTTCTGTGTGCTATGCTTACCTTGACAATCTCCTCTCGGAGGACTTCATCACTCTGTTCTTGTTCTGTTGGGACGTACAGAGACAAATGTGGGATTCACTGGTAATTCATCCGCAGAATTACAAGTGGTGCACCGAAAACATCTAAAGTATTTCAGTCTTCAGGTCATTTTACCTGAGTAGTCCACTATGTGTGTGGGCACCTTCTCTGGAGTCACATCAGCAGGTATGGTAATCTCTTCAGCTCTGTGGGGAACCTATCGGAGGTGGCAGATAATGAATGAATTTTCCACTTTATTGTGCCATCAAACGCTGTTGTGCCATTTAGTCCATAAGAGGCAAATCACAAGTCTTAAAACGACACAGACATAAGTAAAAACTATTAACATGCACACAGCAACGTGTATATTACATTACTTAATACAAATAAACAGGTGGACAGCGGTACAACTAACTACAACTCCAGTAACTCCACTTATCCATCCCCTAATCTTCCTGCGATGACCCATCCATAATGGCACAAACCTCTTCAGGAAACTCCTCACCAACCAAAGACATGATGAGGGAGGTCTTCCCCACCTTGGCTGTAGGACACACAGTGACATTAAAACTTAATGAACTTGTATGATCTGACCTCCTAATGACAACTCTTGCTCTTTGATCACCAGTCACACCCCGATAAGGACCGAATAAAGCTAGAAAAGCTATTAGATCCAATCAATGTAAAGAAACTTTGAGCATTCAAGCTGCTTACATCCAGTTCTCAACTGCAACCCACGTTTAATAAACAAGGCAACTCATGACTTTAAGTAAATATTCTACATTATTTTTGAATTGTGATAAGTAGCAAATGTAAAGGTGTGGACAGATGCTAAGTGATATTAGATTAGAACACCGTATACATTACAAAGATAAACACATAATTAGCGTAGCAAGCTTTTCAAAAATCAACATTTCGTGTACAAATGAATGGCCCTACATGGCAACACTTTAACATTTTGTTTCGCTAAAAAACGGAATAGTTACACATAGTTAGTGGGATGAATTAGTGAGCTAAGTTAGTGAGCTAGCAACATTAGCTACTGTTGACAGCGCGGCAGACTTACGTTCCCCCACTAAAAGTATCCTGACGTCTTGTTTCATGTTTCCTCGAGGTTTGAAGAACACCAAGACGCGCAATAACACTAGACTGACATTGATCTTTCATTAAAATGTCAGTACTCTGCGTAAATAAAACGCGGAGCCGTGAACTGAAGCTTTCATCCAAGGTGAAAGCACCATATCATTCCGGTTCCCGGCGGGAAGCGGAAGCAGCGCTCCCCCTGCTGGTCGGGAAACGCACTGCGGCTTTTAATATTAACTCATTAACAAGCGGCTCATTTCCCCACATCAACGACTTACAGCCAAAACTAATTTAATAATTGCTCAGAATACCTTCAGAGAGTTTGTCTGCCACCGTATTGCACGTTTCTAGGGTTAATCGCAGTGAAAAGGATTGTTGACTGAGGCGACAGATTGTAGACTCATTCCGATCATTAGAGAATCAAGTACAGAGATCTGAAGATTGTTCACATTAAAAACAATCAGCTCGTTGCCCCACATTTGTTACTTAAATCCGTAGTATACTATACATACACACATATATAATATACGTGTTTATTTTAAGTTAATTTCAGAAAGAATTCAGGTCTCTGAGTGCTTGATTCTCTCTCGCTTTATGCTTTGAAATGTGTATGTGAAATCAATTTAGATTTTATTTGTGTTGTACAGTAACAGACTGTTCAAAAGCTTGGAAATTGTGCAAAAGTATATTCAATATTGAGCTGGCTGTTTTTTTTTAAATCAGAGGCTAATATGATTTTCAGATGGATACAGAGAATCAGTACCTGCCGTTTTATAAAAAGATCCACTTTTTCCCACGGAGTCAATGTTTGTCTTTTATGAATATGGTAAAATGGATTTGATCACACAGGACAAATCTTACAAGTGTTGTGTGAAAGACACAAGAGTGTGATTCACAGCACTGAGCCTGTGTCACCATCAAAAAGGACCCTAAATTTGATTATCTGCCATTTTGTCTGCAATTTATTTTTTGTAAAATGTCACTTCCAGGCATTTGTATGTACCTTTGCTTTCAGTGGTACAAATATTATATAGATTATGCAAAATCGTTCCTTTCACAGATCAGGGCCCGAGGTGAGATCTATCATTTAAATGCATTAGAGTGTAGATGCCTGTATGTGTGTGTACGCAAAGTGTAAATCTGACGAAAAGTGTAAATCATCTAAAGCATGACTGTTGTGTCTGAGAGCCATGTTTAGAAATTGGAGTAAATTGTCTGATTTCTCTGGGATAGAAACATCAGTCCAGGCACATTTATATACGTGCTGTCTGTCTACTGTCAAAACAAAGTACACAAATGATCTGTTCATCATTTCAGTTATGGTATATAAAGAAATACAAAAGAACAACTTGCATCTGTAAAAAAAATCGGTTTCATTTTAAAAATCATACAAATATAACAAACTGTAAACATCCTACACAAAGCTTCGCCCATTCCCCCAAACCTTCAATTTACAAAAATATCTCTTTAACAATAAAAATAGAGTGAACAATTCAACATTCAAAGGTCACGTACATCCCACAGCAGGATCTCATTAAAAGCTACGGTGAAAAGAAGTGTTCCGGAAGGAGAGAAATGGCACGTCTGCAGTGAGTCGCTGTGCTGTGAGAAATCCTGGCACCTGCCGCTGCCCCAGTTAATCATCTTCACCACTCGCTCTAGAGAGACAGGAGAAAATTCATCCCTATTTCTGGCTCAGTCAGATTGACGTTCACTAAATCCATTGTTTCCAGGAGAATCCTTGGGTGTGGACCAGGACATGTTAACTACGGTACTTGTTATGTTCACAAATGTAAATGTTAATATTGAACATGAACAATGGATAGAAAACCAAACCCTGAGTTTACCTTGGGATCCCACAGCTATGAGTTGACTCTTACAGGAGAGACTTAAACAGGAGATCCAGTGAGGCAGGCTGATCTTTTTTATGATCTGCAGTCAATAAATAAACACAATTAAAACAGCATAACAGCAGAGATAATGTCACATTAGCATTAAAACAGCCGCACAGTGGCACAGGTGGTACCTGTTTTTTAACAAGGCTGTAGAAGGTCAGCTCTTTCTCTACCCCATAGCCAGTGTAGACCACCAGACTGGGGTCTGTGGGAGCGAAGGCAGCCAGACTGGGAGGGGGAGCGTCATCCTTTAAAACACGAAAACAAAGTTTCCAAAAACATTATGTGTCTAACAGTTAATAACCACTCACTGAACCACGTTGAACAGGAAAAAGGTCACAAATACCGAAGACATAAAGGTTCCAGTCATCAGATTTTTCAAAACAAGTAGATTATGTTAAAAAAATGAAACAGTACCCCTAAAAAAGAGGGAGCAGGAAAAGTCAGCCAGTCCAGCAAATCACACTTGTCTTTCAACCAGTCAGCAGCCCACACACTGACGCGTCTGTCGGCACTGGCGGCCAGCCACAGCTCGTTTCCCTCCAGTCCAAATGTCTTGCACTGAAGATTGAACAGTGAAATATGTCATCAGGTGTGAGAAGAGTCAGGGAGCGCCGACCTGGTGTCATTAAACTGTGTCACACCAGCTTAAACCTCATAAAATGTGGATGAGAAGGAAATGGCAGTGTCTGTTCATGAAGGGAAGTTTAAAAAAACCTGTCAAACACACTCATGTAAGAGAGGACAAGGGCCGCTACATTTGACATCAATTTAAAATTCTCTGGTAAGAAATGTCTTTTTAATATTGGGAAGGACTAATTAAAAATTAAACCCTCATAAATCATTGAATTAAGTGACAATTCTGTTTGGGAAAAAAAAGGCTTATTAATCCTTCCAACAGTTGTTAAATGGACTAACTTACATGCTGGTTCACACATTGGATGGTACTGATTGGTGCTCCTTTGTGATCTCTGATGACTCGCACCGTCGCACCATTCACCGTGCTGCTGACAGCCACCAGACCATTTTGCCCTGCTGAAAGGATCACATGACCTACGAGGGGGACCACAGAGGCCTGTTATATTACACTGACACCAGATCATGTCTTAGTGGCTCAAACTCATCAACAAAGACAAGTGAATAAAGAACTTGACTACATTTCATGTCACTAACCCACAAGCAGAAACCCTAACCACGCCCACACAGGATATATGAAAATGCTTAAATATGGAGTGAGTCGTGCGGAACAGGGTTGTGGCATCGGTGTAGGCAGTAGTTGATTTAAAATTTTAAAGATCAAGCTGCCTTTCTTTAAGAAAGGAGCATAAAAACAGGCGCAGCTGAGGCCCTGGAGTCAGAATGCTGCAATAGAGGTCAAAATAACATAAGTGTGCCAAAGATACATATAGAGCTGCATTGGATAATTAATGTTATAATAAACAATCCAAAATACTCTCACACCATGCTAGCATCATAGGGAGTATGCTGCCGCCGCTCACCATTTGCAGAGTACTGTATGGCAGTGACCGCCACGCCATCATGAGGATGCAGCTTCAACTCCATCTCTGACGAGGACAGTCGGAAGATCCTCAAGGTGCCATCGCTGTATCCCGCAGCCAGACATGCACCATCTTTACTGGAAGAGGGGCTCCAGCATACACTGCCACAGGCCTGACAGGAAAGGAAAGAGGGGATTATTATTTAAGTGTGCTGTCCCGCTACTCCGGGAACTCTGAAAACATCTTCTAATGTTTTATCATTAAATTATTACGTCATTAAGAGTGCTCAATGTTGCAATCAAACGTTCCTCAAATGGCACCATTATGCGGGACCTTTTGGATCTGTTAGCTTTAAACATTGTTCTATTCCTTTACCTGGCTGAGCACCTGAAACTGCACCATTAGCTCAATGCTGGAGACCAACCACACCCTCACACTGCCGTCTTCACTGCAGGTGGCAAAGTATTTCTCATCAGGGCTGAATGCTACAGCATTAACCTGGATAGCAGAGAAAGCAAGCACCATAAGAGAATCAAGCCTTACATTACAGAGTATTCCCCTTATAGCCCGATATTCAGAGTACAAACTGACATCAACGTTTTGTAGATTTTCGATGAGCCCAGTTAGTATTTTAACTACTGCAAAGTGCAATTAATTCCTCCTTAGACTGGATATATACAGTTCATGATGTATTTCAATGAACATCAATTGTATTCAAATGCCTATAAAATGATTTACCATTTTGTATTTTGTTATACAATTATACATTGTATACATACAATTACAATACATACATTATTTGTTGTATAATACAATTGAGCTGCTGCCTTTTTGAAACACGTTTCATACCAAAATAGTTATTGCGCATATAGTGAATAGGGCAATTGTGCACACAGTACCCTGTTCTTATGGCCGCTGACCAGTCGGATGTTGCCATAATCTGACCAATTGATGTACCAGATTGTTCCTGCTGTGGTTCCAATAATGCCCATGTCAAGAGTCTTGTCAAATGCTGCACTGACTGTCGCCCCGTCCAGCATTATCTCGTGCTCCAACACCACTTTGGTCCTCCTGTAGCACAAAAGGGAATGCACAATGTACCATTTGTAATGAGGGAAAACTACTTCAATACACATATTGTACAACGCTGCACAGTTGGCTTTGTTATTCACAACAGCAAAAGCTCATTAAAGACAAATCTCTGGATGAGGCAAAGACAGCCAAAAGTTATAGGGAGGAGACTATAGGGGAATATTTTATTTATATGTGACAATGCAGACTAAAAAATATCAAAGGTGTACAACTGTTTTTTTGCAATTAAGTAAAAATGGCAATAAGGGCCTGACATGATCGGTGTATCTGCGATAAATGCCACCCTGCCTAGAAAATCACAAGCAAATATGAACGAATTAAAGAGAGAGAATCAGCACCAGACCTTTGGTTCACATTAGAGAAACTGTCCTGAGGCTTTACAGCCTCGACCTCCCACAGACGCAACCAGCGTGAGTTGCTGCCACTCAACAGACGATTCCCTCGACACAGCAACACTCCTGTGGCAAAAAACCATTAGCCAATTGACAAAACACATGAATGCAGGGCACACAGCACAAAATGACAGCAACTTTACCACCTAAGGTAAAGATCCCCTACTGATACAGACACAAGTCACCAAAAGCACCCCTATCAATAGGTTAATCCATGCAGCGCCACTGTTGTTCACACAAGACAGTTGTAACGGAATTGTTACCAATTTCGCCCTCTTCGGCTTCCCAGGTCATGAAACAATGTTGTGTGCCAACATCCCAGATGCAAACATGTCCTCGATTGGTGGCAGTGAACAGGAGTGAGTCTGCGTGGTAGGACAGCGCTGTCAATTCCACATCACCTACTTCTGCTGGTGCTTTCACTCCCTGGAACTAAACAAGATGAAACAATTTCAAATGTCAGCAGTATTTTAATATGTTCCAAATGAACAAGGAACGGCAACATGTTAGTGGGATTGATGACATGGGCTGAAATATGTGCAAAAAGACACTACATTGGAATAATTCATATTTAAATCTGAATTGCTAAACTTGAATTGCATTAAAATACTGCACTAATTTTTTGCATTAAGTTCTCAAAATGTAATTTCAATTTACAGTAACAGACATCCAGGTAGTTGAGAAAGAACAACCCTTCACAATCCGAGTGAAGATAGAGAGAACTCCTCTTTGGCCAATCGGCACCTACAGTGTGTGTTGAGGCCATGGAACATTTCCTGAAGTTGCACTTCAATTTAGGTTTCAGAGCCCACGATATATAGTTATTCAACCTACCTTTAATGTTTTTAAACTCATTTAAGTGGGAGAAAAATGGTTAGTAGGATGAATGGGTCACGTCACAGCCTGCGCGGGGTTTGTGTAACTTTCCTGGGTGGGTTGGAACACCACGTTGCCAGTGACTTAAGATCCACTAAGTTGCAGAGCAGGAGCTCAAGCCCAGTCCCCCTGCTCATCTCAACCACACGCAAGCGCCCCGTGCAGAGCTGCAGGGCTCAACAGCCTCCCCGGCACAGCTCGAGCTCTGGAAAATTTCTTGGCTGCACCACTGGTAATGGCGACAGCACCATGAATTGCATCATGTAGTTTGTGTGTCTGTAGTGTAACACATTGATTTATGACAAGGATTAAGTGTTGAGAAAAAAAATCATTGACTTAAACTGTTTAGAAGAGTGTGAGTAACCAAAGTTCTATTCCCTTCATAACTAAATCACAAGACATCAGTGTTAAATAAAAGTGCTCCTACTCTCTCTTACCCTAAGCTCAACGTCTGAGCCACACGCGTGGACAAAGCAGAAGTAAACTCCATGGCTTCCCACACAGGCCAGCTGGTTGGCTGCTGAAGGGCTGAAAGCTGCATCATGGATGAGTCCAGATACACTGATACTGGACAGCAACTGGAAGGTGTCGCTATCCCACAGAGCAACTACTGGATCAGAAAAGCCTCCTATGGGACATTGGACAAACCACGCTATCGTAAGCTGCCATTTTCTCGACCCACATCAGTGATGCATGCACAACCCTATTATTTAAATAATGCACTTAATTGACCAGCAGAAAGTAAGAAGCGATCATCCGAGGAGAAGGTGAGGCACTGCACTTCCCCGCTATGGTGGAATAAGGTGGTTCGACACGTTCCGTTTTGAACATTCCAAATGCAGATGAGGCTTCTGGCGCCATGACTCCCGCCAGATGCTGATGCCATGGTCTGGACAAGAGTCACACACAGGGAAAATGAATACAGATCACACAGTTTTAGAAGGCGTGGAATAAGCAGATCTGTAGAGGTCTATGGACAGAAACACCAACTAATCGCTATATGTTTTCACAGTGCCACTTGTGCTGATGACCTCAGAAGGCTGTGATTATCGCAGCAGTAAACGCTCCATCTCCTGCAGAGATGTCACAGAGCATTCACCGTTTCTCTGATGAGAATGGACATGTGTTGTCAACCGAAGGTGAAAGAGGTGATCAAACACAGTTGCCTGGTGCAGAGGCTGACCACTCTGCTCACAGTCTTACCTCTGTCCAAACTAAAGCCAATTTAGTCCATCAAGGTCAAATTTAGTCTGGAGACATGGCTATGCTCAACAGATACAACGTTGCAAGAAATCAAATATTTTCAGACTGTTTCATTTATTTCTAATCTCTGGCACAGTTACTGTTAAATGCTATCTAGGGTGATTATATTAATGGATTCTGAGAAGAACTTTAAAAATGTACCCAAATATTGTCCCTTAACATTTCTGACAGACTATAGCTTTAATAGCACTCTGATATCAGTCGACAGTTGAGTTAATGTAGAGCTACCTCCTGATTTGTGGTTCCAGTGACCTTCTCTGATATCTGTCACTAGATGAGATGGACACTTCCATTAAATGCATTTGTGTGACAGAGTGGCAGCAAGGGAAAGAAACACCAAGAGTGTGGCCTGTAAAACTGCATTTCTCAGCAGCTTAATGGCTGTTATTAACATTTTGTAAATGCCTCTTTGCATTTACTGCGACCGACTGTTGCCTTTAAACATGAACTAGCTGTACTTGTGTACCTCCGTATTGTGTGTAATTGCCAGACAGGAGATTTCCTCGTGGTGGCCCTGCAGGTGTCTCTGACGTCCAGTGTGAAGGTATTCCACCACCACCACAGATCCACAGGTGTAAGCAAACAAACCTGCAGCAGCAAGTATTTAAAAGAATTTACTGCAAAAAGTCCCTCATTACTTCATGTTCTGAAAAATCTATTCTTGCTTATATTACAACCTTGTTCAGGGCTCCACACCATATTATCCCGTCCATTGCCGTTATAGCCAATTACAGCTTTCAGCTTGATGCATTCTTCTCCTGGTATGGGGGGGACAGCAGCCTGGATCAACAAAAATATAAGATGGGTCACCACACCAAGCGATACAAGACTAAATGATTATCTTATTATCTTTGAATAATCTTTGCCTGATCAACAGTGGAGGTCTTGAAACGGGAAATAAAATGCCGGTAACAATCAGGGCGTACTGGCTCTGTCCCTTTCAAACCAAGTAAACAGGACAGGATCATTATGATTGCACAGAAGACAAGAGACAAGAACTTCAGCATTTAAACAAAAAAAGACAAAAAAAACAACCTTTGTCACTGTGACGAACTGTCAGGGGAGAGGTCTGGTCCGGTACTGTGATTTTGAGGAAAGAGGGAGCAGGTCTGGGTTCAGCAACAACACCTGAACCACTGGTTGAGAGTGGAACCGTTTCCTCAGCTGGAGAATAGCAACAAGGGTTTATCCAACAATGCTGCAGGTATAAATCACCACATCTAGACATTATTTTGAGAGTCATTAACAAAATAAAGATTTGAAAACCCAACTTACCAACATGGTCCAGTTGGTCAAGGGTGCTGATGTCTACCGGTGGTGAGCATGGGAGAGGTACCAGCTTTCGGGGAACTCCATTTGACAGGACCGACTCACCCAATTCAGATTCGGGCTCAACTACTTTCAATTCTGGCAAAATATCTTTTCAGTTAATAACCACAATTCAATCAGGTGTGTATATTCTGAAATTGTAAGAGGAATGTAAACAGTGAACTAGGTTACCTGTTTTAGAAGCTGATCTGTTGCTTAGGACGGACGATGAACTGTGATTAAACGCAGTTACATGTCAAAATAGGTTAGTTTGGAGAAGTCCACATATTTATAAAGAAATACAAAAACACATCAGACATAATTACCTGTCATCACTCGCAGACTCCTCAGGAAAAGGCAGGAAATCCCAAAAGAATATAGCATCTCCCACTGAGATGACGCCCAACTGGTCCGGGGTGAAGCCCACCTGGCAGATGGGCTGACTGTGACCGATGAACATCTAGCAGATGGAGACGTGTTGCAGTGACTATGCAGGGAAGTTATTTACGCTGGCACAAACCCACTTACAAGACAAGTCTGTTCACATGGGAATACATTTTCTTAACATGTTAGTACGAAAAGAGTAAATCACAACATTATTTAAAATAAATTTAGAGTTATAGTAATGTGTTGAGGATACAGTATATACAGGTAGAGTATTCAGGTGGGCTGAATACTCAATGGTTTAGTCTGACTCATGTACACAACCACGCAAGTCTTTGTTTTGAAGAAAATTTCACATAATTGTCTGCTCTCCTGATGTATCAGATAAAGCCATCTGATGTTGTTACTGAAAAAAATTGTGGTATTGTTGGATGTTAATAGTCTGTCTGCTGTCATGATATGTTGTTACAGCAGTGCAGGGTCAGACAGATAGATCTACAGGGGCTCTCTTTTTAAAAAAATGCTCCAAATCACTCCTGAACAGAGTGTAGAACTATGTTGAATTTGAATGGAACTCTCCTTAAATTTTTAATCATCAAAGCATTTTAAAACTAAATGGCATACATTCTGACATTTCAATAGATGTTAAATTGATTAAAAACCTTTTTTACACTATGACTACCTAAAAAACCAAACAGCCATGTATGTTTCACAGCACCAGCTTATACTAATCTTACCTGGGAATTAACATCCAGTTGCATGTTGTAATCCCAAACTTTGACAGCATTGTGTCCTGCAGTCAGCAAAAAACGTCCGTCCTCACTCACAGCCAGAGAGGAACACTGGTGTCTGTGCACTTTAGGCACCTGTCAGGATGATGTACACAGCATATTTATGATACTATTTCAATCTAAAGACGCATTCATATTCATACACCAGTGCCAGTATGTTGGCTGTTGATTCACTGTTCTCCCTCATTAAATAGGAAAAGAGCTAGTTGTTATATTTAGGTGGAGTGCAAATTTCCAATATCTGACTACAATTATCTGATATAAATATAAACACAACATAAAAGCTTTGGAACTGAATATGCAAACACCCTCAAATTTACCCAAACAGCACGAAAAGTTCAATATTTAATGCAATAGGTTTTAAAATCTATGAAGGTGTGAGGAAATCTAGGAACTCTCACCGGGTAGGTAATGTTTTTCTGGTTATTTCCAGCAAAACTATCACTTAAGAGTAAAATAATACTTAATATTGTAATTGTTGTTACCTCCCGAAGAAGACGGCCTGTCTTTGTGCTGAGCCAGAGGATTTTGTTTGCCGACGTGGCAACCAGCAAGTGCTCAGTGGAAGCCGGAGAGAAGCACACCTTCAGTGCAGAATCAAGATGAGGGCTGTGCACATCTAAAATGCTCACATCGACATGGAGCAACTAGACAGAGATAAAACAAGTCAGTGGAGAAATGGGCGTAAAGCAACGTGATCTCAGATCAATATATCAGTTATCTGAAATGACATAAACACACCAGTTTCTGTCTGGTTCTTCTAAAGTCAACGAGGATGCAATATATCAATAAGATAAACATCTTCAAAGAAAATGCAATAAATCACTGATGGGTTAGTGTTGTTTTAATACAATGGACACCTTAGCAAAACCTAGGTTTTTCTGGAACATAAGACATAAATAAGGTAATCAAATGTGCATATATCACATCATTACATCATATCCTCATCCGTAACACTGAAAGCTGATGGTGTGCTGTACCTCCTCCAGAGACTTGGAATCAGCAATGGTAACAATGTACTGTGTGGGACCAACAAAAGCCAGACAGCGGCTGTCACTGCTCACAGTGAGAGTGTCTGAAGCTCGCTCAGGGCCTCCAGCTACCACATTATCTAGAATAATTAGGAACAGATTAAATCAATCGATGCAATGTTAAAGGGATAATGAACATCCTTTGGGGCTGTGTAAGGTACTTAAACCTCACTGGTGTAGTAATTGCTGAATCAATAAGTGGCAATGAAGCAATTTAAGTAATTAATCAACCAGCTGCCAAGGATTACTTTTTAGTAATGTTTCTGTCAAGAGTTTATTGATCACTGTATCATTGGTCACTGTTTAGGAACTGGTTTAATGTACATACAAAGAACTCGGATCACATTGTAGTCTTCATCAAAGGCGTTGTAAAGAACCAAAGAGCCCTGGGAGTCAGCGCTGTACATGAACTCCCCATCTGGGGTGAAGATAAGGCCCATCACTCGACCGCTGTGTTGCCTGCAATTAGTTCCATTTCATTATTTACACACTGCACCCAGAAACAAGTGAACTCAGACGCTTTGACTCGTTTCCCATGAATCTAAAAATAGCTGTAGTTAATAGGCAGGAGCCCTTTTCTGATACATACTTGTGTTCAGCCAGCAGTTTGGCACTGGAGATGTCAAAGACTCTGACAATACCAGAGTTGAACCCACAGGAGATGTGACCTTCACTGGGATGGAAGGCAACACAGCCAGGGCAGTCATCAGACACAAAGTCATACAACTATTCACAGGATACAACAGAATGAAACACTGTTGTTAAAGAGGAATTTAGGTGATGAATTATAGAAAATGTAATCATGTACATGATGTTTACTGACCTGATGCAATGAGTCCATACTCCAAATGCGCACCGTTCCATCGGATGAAGCAGTTGTGAGATGCCGACGGATGCCATCCACACTGAAGCCCAGCACAGTCTCTGTGTGTGACCTCATTAGTGTGTTGTAACTATGGCTCTTCACATCTAGGAATCCCATGATACCAGCAGAACTGCAAGCAAGGACCAAATGGTTGTCCGAAGAGACTGAAACAAGGCTGACGGGTCCCTCAAGCTCTGGAAAAAAAAAAGAAATTTTCTCCAAATAGAGTGCTTGCTGCATGGAAGAGTCTGAGACCTCATCTCAAAGAAAAAGAAAAAGAAAAATATTAATTTTGTCCTTCAAAAAGTATCAAGATTCCTGAATGCAGCAGAAAAAAGGGTGCTGGTATGTTCTTCCACTGCAAATCAGAATACAGCTAGAAAATCCAAAATGACCTTAAGATAAATAACTGCTGAGGGGTGGAAACAGTTACAGTTACCATTTTGATCAGTCAAATAATGTCACGCTTCCACGGGGCTGCACTTACGTGCTTCCAGGAACACATTAGTGAAATCAAGGGACCAGAGCCGCAGGAAGCCATCCTCAGAGCCGGTGCAACAGAAAGATGAGGACATGCTGATACTGTTGATGGCAATGCCTGCATCTGGAGCAAGCAATCACAAACACACACACATCTTTACATCACGTTTTCATCTTTCAGTAATAACCACTGTCTTGCTTTTTAAACTAACAACATGCACTCTGTGTCATAGTGATTTTGAATGCACCGGTCTTAAAGGGTGGTTTCTCCCTGCAGTTGGATTGTGGTTGTTGTGCAGGCTGCAGCCTCCTGATGTTTTTGATTACAACTCGACTGTAGTCAATTTCGAAGATATAACCATTTCGACTGCTGGCATATCTGTGGGAAACCAATCATGGATGAAAATAAAGATTGCCACTAATTATAGACTAGGAGAATTATGCCATTTAAAATACTGGGGGGGGGCACTGGGTTGATCACTCACAAGGTAAAATTCCCAAGACACGGGTTAGAAGACTGTTCCTCAAAGGTCACATCGGTGAAGTCTATCGAGCGGTATTCACCGAGGTCTACTGGACATGAACGGAGTGTACCATTCCGCACACGCCAGAGGCGAATATTATCCCAACCACATGACACCATCCTGAAAAAAACAACACACCTTACAGCAGCATCCTAAACATGCATCCTTACCTTGGGTAAGAAATCAATGAATATTAAATTAATGACAAAAACAGAGCAGGACGGGTACCTTGTGTCGTCAAAGAAGGTGACCTTCATGGTGTTGATGTCAACATCAGTATGAGCTTTAGCTAAGATGGTCACGTCACCTCCTTCCCTAACTTTCAGAGTATTCCACACCACCACCATCTTTGATAGGTCAACATAGAGGATATAAGTCACAGTATGATTTTAGAAAAGTGCCAGTTGCAAAAAAAAGTAAGTGTATGACTCCATTTTCAAAGCTTTTGTATTTTTATTGCATACCGTTTTAATTTTGCTGTCTTTACCCACCCCACACAGGATAGCGCCACTGTATGAAAAGCTTCAAATCACAGAGACAATAAAAGTGAGTCAAGAATGTGCGCATGTACTAAAAGGAATGTTCATAAAAGCAAAGCAGCATATAGATTTGGTTACCTCAGACAGGATAATGAATGAGCAGCAATCCTGAACATGGAAAGACAGGTTCCTTTCTGGTAGTTCCACACTCGAACTACACTGTGGTTGCCCATTTGTGCCGAGGCCAGCAGTGTTGTGTTGCCATTAAAAGCCAGGGCAGACACCTATAGAGGAAGCACGAGGCACACATTTCTAAACTGAACGGACTAGGGGAAAAAAAAAAAAGAGCTTTACTGGTACTCTGGCGACTAGCAATGAAGAGGTTTGTGTAAGTGTTGACTCTGCATATGAGTTTCTGAGTCAAATAAAATAAGTGCCCTTTTTTGAAGGATCGTAGACAAAGTCTTCCTATATAGTGAAAAGGACAAAGATCAGATTGCAGGTCATTTACCTTATCGGTGTGGCCAATAAAAAATCTCTGCTGATTAGAGAACACGTTCAAAGAGACAATAATAGCATGACAGGGATAAACCACTGCATCACCCGTTTTGGTCCACAGTGCCTAGGGTCGAGAAATACAACTATTATGGCTTTTTCTACAATAATTTCCTTTGATCATCTAAAACTACGTCAAATGAACATACACAGCTTGCAGTGGCTCCTCCAAAACCAATTATCCGATTGAGCTTAAGAATTGGATCAGGAAGCAGCTTCTAATAGGGAGAGTAGAAAAATTTAACAAGGCATTGAGACAATTAGATTCATTGATTTTAATTTCTAATAATAAGGAACTCCATTCTCCTTTTACCTTCTGTGTGGGTCCTTTAGACAGTAGAGGATGGACAGGAGATGGAACATTAGAGCAAAGAAACTAAAACAGATAAAACGAAAACACCTCTGTGAGGTTGTTGCAATGTGCTGGACATGATGCATAAAAACACGGAGGAATGTGGGAAACACAACACAACACAACACACATCACAACTGATTGTAAAACTTAGTCAATTTGAAGCATCACCTCTTCGCTCTCCTCTGCTAGTTCATCAGATCCCTCCTCTGGATGTGCATACACATGCACTTCTCTCCCAGTGATGATTGGGGCCATTAATGTGTCCTGGTGTGAACTGGAGCATGTTGATCTCTGCTGATGCTGGTCATCATTAGGGCTAAGTGAACCATCTCTCTGGTGTTTGGAAACTACTCCCAACTCTGGAATGCTCGTCACCATGACAGCTTGGTTCCTGTGGAACTGAGAACACTGACAGTAAGCAGTAAATTTAGCCTGAGAAATATTTGAAATCTTACTGGTCTGACTAAATTTGGATTTTTCACCTGTTTACTGCGGGACATACAATCCTGGACTGGTTTGACGTGCTCTTCTGTAACGGGGCTTCCATCATCATTGGTGCATTCTGTGAAGGAGATTGATATATATATATTTTTATCCCTGATACATTCCTGTTAGGCCCTATGCATAGAAACATAAATAAATTTAAATGACTTTCCAAACAATTCGCATTGTAACCCATTGTAAAGTCAACAGCAGAAAGCCATCCAGCACATACAGGTTACACATGCTGGATGGCCTTCTGCTGTATAAACATGTTAGTAGAAACCTGAAGATAAAAAGATGTAAACAGAACCAAGCTCCCCATTTCCACTAGAATTCCTCTCTTTAACAACTCATTGAAACATCTAATGTAAAGATCACCTTATACTGAACATATACTGTAAACCGTATGTCCAGTGACTCGTTGGCTTGAGTTAATCAGTTAAAACTAAAATGATAGATGACTACAGCAGACCACAAAATGTTAAATGACTACCGGTACTCTCCTTTAACTTTGCGTTTGTGACCATATAATCCCAATAATTTTATCAATAAAAATAAAAAGAATTCAGCAGGCAGCACTTCAATGGCAGCTTATTTACAGGATTTCTGTATAAAAGTAATGGAAAAAGGGTCTGAAAAAGCTACATTAATTGTGGCATTTATGACTTACCAGCCTCATTCTTGGACTTTTCTTTCTGAATGGAGAAAAATGGTAATTTTGATCCATCTGAAGGAAACCTTTTGCAATTAGAAAATTTATTTTAGTACATTGGGATAGTTTAGATAACAATTTCAATAAAGACAATTACATATTTTACTTAGGTAACTGGTATGTAAAGTAAATATATCTTGTGGACACCTGGTTAGTGGTATAAATATTTGTGCTTCATCCATAGAAAAAAAGAGAAAATAACATGTTAATATAACATGTTATTAAAAAAAATCCCATACATCACAATCAGGCCAAATGTAAGAATGCAGAATTCCTTATTAGAATCTTTTTTACTAATATGGGTGTGTGTCAAAGAGCAGCAGATTAAATAAAACTCGTGGATGAAAAAAGCAAAGATACTGTAACTCGTCCACTTTGTGGGAGCCTACAGAAGAGATGAAATTACCTCCATGAAAAGGTGTAAAGATTTAATGGAACTTACAGATCAAAGGGGGACAATGAAGAAATCTAAATATAAGTGCA
This sequence comes from Takifugu rubripes, assembly GCF_901000725.2. Lineage (NCBI taxonomy): Eukaryota > Metazoa > Chordata > Actinopteri > Tetraodontiformes > Tetraodontidae > Takifugu > Takifugu rubripes. Next base: position 11,638,451 of record NC_042285.1, read on the forward strand.
AAGTAAGACTATCTTATTAACCACACTGACCAGCCTGTCAAAAAACAGGGACCAGCTTAAATACTTTTTAAAAAAATGTAGATTAACATTCTACTGATGAGGTTACGATCCACAGTCAGCTATGGGAAACAGTTTGAACTGTCTAGCAAAAGGTTAAATTTCAATTAATTTACTGTTGCACTGAATGCGTTAGTGGTAAGATGAATATGTAGAGTTCTTGAATGAGACAAAAATACCTGATATAATCATACAGATCATGCCAGGACGTTCCTTTAGGGACAGGAAATGCCATCTCTCTGGGGATGGGACCAAGTCCTTGAGAAGATGTCAGACCCATCAACTTAGCTTCATTGAAAGAAATTCCTGTTAAGGAAGAAAATATGTATTAAATTCTCAAAAAAATCTTAATTGCAATATATATAAAGTGAACATGAATATTGGTGATCTGTGAGGGTGTCACCTGGATCAAGCAGCAGGTCAGTAGTAAACATGTTTTTCACCGCCATGTTTGCACAAAGCTTGATGCTCTTCAGGCTGTGGTAGCAGTGTTTGAGATAGATGGACATCATGTATTCTAAATCCAGCATTAGACAGGTCCAACGCACTGAAGGAGGAGCAGGACCCATCAAACCTGGAACGGTGTCAAATGTACTCATATACCATACATGAGTATACTCAACTATCAACGGGCCAGAGCTGATGTGTATAACAATTTGGATGTTGCATTTTACCATGTCTATTAGTTTTGGCTCTGCCTTCATAAACAGAATCATTTGCAGCTGCACACAAAAAGGGAAACTGGAGCCAGGTCGGTGTTGACTTGAACTCTTTAAACATGTTGGAGAAGGAGATCCGGACTGCAAGACCCCCCTTCACACATCATCATGAGAAAGAAACAAAAATCTGTTATTCTCACACAAACCTTAACACATAATCGTGTTAAATCTATATTTATTTACCTTCACTGAGACATCCAGGTGGACTATGAAGTATTTCCCAGGGGTGGGTCTGAACAGAAGATAGAAGTACCGTCCTGTCAGCCCCAGCGAATGCTTAATGTTTTTGGGAACCAGAATGTAGCTGTTGGCTGGGACAGGAGCCCTGATCCGGAACACTGAGCACTTCAGTGTCTTGTTCTGCCATTCAAAGTGAAGGTAAAGTAAGAAATCATTGGTCAGAATATTCAAGGTTACTCCATAACTGCGTGGGCTTCAAAGCTGCAGTGGACTCTTTATTTTTTTTAGATAAAATACTTTAAAACAAATCTTTAAAAGTTCTCATTGATTACCATGGATGTTGACACATCTCCCACTTTTGAAGACCTTTTCCATTCTTCCACTTTGATGTGCTTAAATATGTTGACGTAAGGATGCTGCCAATCTGCGAAATAAAAAACAAGACAGGTCCGTCTCAATTCCTGACTTCTTTATGTAGCTATGGAATTGTAATGTCAGTGATGGATGTGTAAATATGTCACCTTTACCTTTGCAAGCCATAGAGCGATATATCGCAATCGGGAAACTTCAACGTCGATCTGCAATTTTGTTTAAATCAAGCGGCTTACGGTCATGTAAACGTACATTTGGTGAAGTTAGCTAGCAAAAAAGTCGTATGAAAAGCCCGTTCACCGTATCACAGAGGTGAAAATGTGATACCCTTTTATTAGCTTACGAAATACGAAGACAATTGCAGTCAATAGGGGAAATGAACTAAAATTTGCGGGGATCTCTGTGTCTTGTTTGTTCCCGCTTCAGCTGCCGCTGTTGTCATCGACGCTGGTGACGTTCCGTCGCAGGTAATTCTGGGTAATGAAGTCTATAAATCAGAGCCAACGTCGAAGAAAATCCAAAGGATTTTAAACTGAAAAAAGTTTTAAATCACATCTCGGGCTAAGCTGTGAAGCAACGGTTGGGTGTGACTCTATAGCAAATATGATTTACTTTAAAACATACTCTTAGGTTCAAACGACCTAAAACATGAGAGAGAGAGAGAGAGAGAAATGAGGCAAAGACAACAGCTTTAAGTTTTACTTGCAGCAAGGAGGACGGGGAGATGCGGTCAGTTTCAGATCTCCAACACGTCCTGAGACACACCTCCCGCCACCCTTCTTTTATTAGGATTAGGAGGTCCCTAGTTACATAGAATTCAAATGTGCCTAAAGGGAGGGGGGAAACCCAAACAATAGCAGGGTCCATTTATAGTAAAACTTGCAAATCATAATGACGAGTGCGTCTTCATTGAATTATCAGCTTGGCTCGCACACACAGCACATCCTTCCATACAAGATAAAAGCCTATACAAAGAGAATAAATTCTCCTGCTTCCCATGCTGTTGTTGCATCCTGATACTCCTTACAGCGGCTGTATCCTGTTGTTCTTGAGCAGGTGTGTGAGCTTACACATTAGACATCACGAAGCTTCAGCATTAACAAGTAATAAAAGCATAATGTCATCTTATGTAAAATGTAGTTTTTTTTATGGTTAAAAAATCATGCAAGGTGTTCACATTTTCAATACATTACAATAGTCACAGCACAAATCTTGGTTTAACAGATTCACATTATACTCACAAATATACCATAAATGTCAGATGTACCTTAGTCAGAATCTATATTTACAACATGTGGGAGTAACTCTACAGGGAAAGAAACCTGCATTTGCATGGATGATTGTCCATTGTCATCCTGTTCATCATTTGCCAGTGTGCTGTCATGATTTAACACCACTGGTAATGAAGAATCACCGGGCTGAGTGAGGCACGACTGTCCTTCACATCTAAACATCAGCGACCGCCCGAGACTGGGTGAACTGCCAGGCCCTGGCCTCAGCGTTACGGGTGAAGATCTGTGTTGCTCTGGCACCGTGGCAACGGACAACGTTTCTACTCGAGAATCAGTCACAGCTAGTCACTGCCCACAGCACACAAATTCAGCTTCAGTCCTCCAAATGTGCCACTTCCTCCTCAGCTCTGTTCTCACCTGCATCCGTGAGGAAAGTAAGACGGTTCAGATTTATTTAGTCATTTTTGTTTGTTTATTTATTTATTTATTTTGACGATTTTATACTTTTAGACATCACAAAAATGGAATAGTTAGAGCAGTGGAAATTAGTAAGTTAGTTTTAGGAAGAATGTAATGTGTAACAACAAACCTCTTTATTAGCGTAGCAGTAAAGCACAGACACAAGTAAGCCCTGTAGAAAGGTCATATATCAGGAAAGGCCATGTCATACACGTGACAACAAAAACAATTGGGTGTTTTAAAGCACATACTCAAAAAGAGTACACAAACAACATTTTTGCAGTTAATTGTTACATGGTCACTTTTCCACATATGAGGAGAAATGCGTAAATAGCTTCTTTCTATTTTTTACCAGAGTCCAAATTACCTCACCTACGTACACCAGTTTGGTTATTCTAAAGACTGGAAATACTTATTTCTACACAGCTCAGGTAAACTATGTAAACCATTGTAAAATTTTGGTTTCATATTAAATTTATTTCTAGAAAACTAAAGTAAGTCAGTATTTTTTAGAACATGATCGCACGTCCACAAATAGCAACAGACACTAATCAAGCCCACCTGAAAAGAATTCAGAGTAAGGGTGAAAAAGACTTTAATGTAGCGCAGAATGCCAGTTGTTTGCTCATCTGTAGCAAAAATGAATATGATTTCATGAATCCCAAACAGAGGTATAAGGGTAAGTGTTGCCTTGGCAAGCCTACAAACCAGAAAGAAGAACAATTCAAAGGAGAAAAGAGTAGAAGTGAGTAAGCAAGGAAAACCACACAGGTGGAGATGTGAATTTGAAAATGTGTGAATTTCACAATCCCTTTATGTCAAGTCTTTAACCTGTGCTAAAATGTTTAAATAAGACAATAAGCATTTGATCTGTAATGTGTCTCTACCCAAGGAAGAGCTTCACAATGCAACGGGTCAACTTGCCGAAGTTTGTAATCAGGGTATCCACTTTGTTTGTTGGCTCTTAATTTGGAGAGAATTACCTTCAGGATCTTCATGAAAATTAAAAAGTTGATCTGTTGATCAAAGAATCAATATGTCAATTGTGCATGCAGTACACATTTACAGTGAGTGGAGATTCAATCACTCACCAGTGAGGCAAAAAGAATCGGTAAACGGATAATCCACCAATAGTTCATGTTTTCATTGAAGGCCCAACACCTGTAAAAGGGAGAAGCATGGAGAATCATATTGTCTGTGGTGGATAATTGTGACTGGAGCAGATGGGAACAAACACGCTTACTCTTTGTTTTCTTTCAGAAGTTTCATCACAACCCAGGGTATCACAAACAATAGTGGTGTGCCTGATCAAAGCAAACGGCTGAAATTAATTTGTAGCTCTCTGCAAAGTAATTATTCACAGCTGAACTTAATGACATACAGGGTGGAATATCACAAGTCTTGCAAATGAAACTGAGCAACTACTCCATGAAATTTCACATTATCTATCATCCTTAGAGGTAGGAGATATAAATGGCCGCTGCTAATTAGCAGGTGACATCTTTACAGGTGGAATGCTGACACCCCATGGAGATAACCTTAGACGGTTAGATGGTAGGTTTGATCAGTCTTTTAGCATCAATAAATACCAAAAGAACTCACCCCAACCAAGACAGATGTAGGGCAAGTGTTTATTGTTATCAATGAACACTGAAGCAATAAGAACAGAGTACAAATAAACCGCTTCTCCGAAGAACCAACAATGATTGGCCAGGACACAGTACTGCATCACAGCCTGGGCCATTCGGCAGCCAATGGCAGCCTAGAGGAAGAGGTCACGTAAAAACAGATGTTACCTGTGGGCCACAGCAAATAAAGAAGGATGATCGTTCAGCGGCTCTACCTGGTGACTTAGCATCTCTCCCACATCGGTCTGTTTCACAATCTCTCGTCCCCAGTGCCGTTCCAGCATAGTGTCCTTAATGATAACCGATACAGCTCGCAGGATGAGGGACAGGAAGAGATTAGCATGAATGTAATTCCTAGAACAGCGCAATTTCCTGGAAAACATACAGAAACTCACAGTATAAAATATCACTTCAGTTCCTTTAGTACTATTTCACTGTGGTGCTGCGTGTAATGTAGTCTATTTTACCTAAAGCTCAGAAGAATGACAAGCGCTGTTGAGAGTGTGAGGAGGGAGATGGAGTAGCCAACAGTGTACACCATCCTGAAGTTCACCATCATTTGTTTGAACCACAACTGTAAAGACAATCCATGGCACTTATTTAAATGTCAGCTCAATAATGGTAATCCATCTTTAATTTGTCATTGGCTATATCCGCTTGCTTATACAAGCACAAATAAGGATTGCTTTATTCCTTAATTATTAACTAGGATTAGATTTAGGATTAGGTGTCAGCGGAGCTGCTGCACAGTTTCCCATTCAATCACAGTTATGCTAGTTGGAAACCTTAACATTTAATCATTATCAATGGTAAAGTTTTGATGTGTGGACATTTTTGATGCCTCTAAATTATTGGGAATATCTAAGATTCCATTTACTAAAGGAACATTCTCTTTCTTATGGGAGAACGCAAAATGATGCACAAGTGATTAAAAAGAAGAAAACACAGGTGACAGCCATGAGAGCAATTAGGCAAGTGAGAAATGTAACGAACACCACAGGAGTCACACTCATAGGGCGACAAGACCAGACAGGGAAATGAACACAAGGCTATATGAACTGAGATACATCCAAAATACACTTTGTAGAAAAATTTAGAATTCTAAAAGGAACCAACTACAAAGTACTGTACAAGTATGATCTGTTCCCACAAAATTCCCACAAAAACGATTGTGACTAGCTTTGTTTCTGGGATGAACCAACAAGGATTAATCAGAAAGATGACCATACAAATGGATCATAGGAACACTTTTTACACAGACAACTTTTTAGAAGCAGACTGGCTCTGCATCGGTCTTCGTTGTTTCTGAGTTTCATAACAGAGCTTGAACCACATCCATACACATACAACAGAGTTTTTTCAATTGTTTACTGCAATCAGCATATCCACGGGCAGACAGTCTAATCAGTGGACACAAACATAGTGGGTCCATAGTGAGATCCTCGGCTCAGCAGAAATGACAAATGGTTTACAGACAGGGAGACGGTTGGACACAAGTAAAAGACATTTAGGAATTTAGGTAAGAAAAGGAAGGAAGGAAGAGCAGACAATGAGCAGACACAAGACAAACTAAACACAAACGTAAACAGAAACTAGCAGCATCAGTACAGACACATTCACCTTTCATAGACATAGATTCTTATACAGTGGGACCTCTACTTATGAACGGCTCTACATGCGGAATTTTCAGGTTACGAAACGTCTCAACGGGAAAATATTTCCTCTTGTTACGAAATAAATTTCAGGATACGAAAGGCAAAAATACGCTACCGCTGCTACTCGCAGCTCGCGGAATTTAGCCAACGTAAACTTGCTTGTAGCTGCTCTGCCATTGGCTATCGCCTAGCATCTTCCTGTCATCCCATTGGCTAGGAGGGACGCCAATCCGTACAAGTTTGTGTGTATCCCAACGTCGCCTTCGTCGTCTTCGGGATTTATTGTGGGTGTTTGTATGTTTGTCCATTAGATGGCGGTGTTACCACAAATGTTAACGTTCGTTGCTAGTAATGACGGCTAATGTAATATCTAATGTATTAGCCTGTAATAAAGTTCATTTTGTCCTGGAGAAGCCTTGCACTGAATTCCTACATTTATTGTGCGATAATCTAATTGTAACATGTATTTGTTACATGTTTAGATCCATTTTTATGATTTATAAAAAAATTATGTCCGAATTTTTGGGGGCTTGGAACGGATTAGGGCATTTACATGGAAAACGCATCTCTACTTACGTAATTTTCAGGTTACGAAACAACTTCGGGAACCAGTTAATTTCGTAAGTAGAGGTCCCACTGTAAGTTCGAGCCACTTGTGCATCAAAGGCTTAAAAGACAACAGTATTTTACTCTGATCATACTTACATATGCAGCATCGAGGACTACTAAACTAAATGTCTGAGAAATGCAGGACACTCATGGAACGTATTAATCCCTGTGCTGGAGACATTTGCTGTACCTCATGAGATGTGACCTCTTCCTCCTCCTCACACTGACTCTTATCCCTCCACACATGCCCGCTATCGTCTCTCTCCCAGAGGCCATCGGAACCGCAGCGTCGACGCACAACTCCCTGAGATACTGCAGGTAAAATAGGGAGGCCTTGAGGGATTGATTAAGGCATAAATATTATCTGATTACTTATTATGCAGATAATCTGGCAACCATGAATATTCACAACAAATGTGTTGTTTTCAGAATGTTATAAGAAATATTATGACAGTTAGAAGAAGCAAACGTGTTACTTCTGTCAATTACCATCACCTGATAAGCATAATATGAATGAATGAATTGACTACGAGTTATTTCCAGGTGATTATTTACCTTTTTCATACCAGGGCAAGTAGAAAGGGCAGGATATGTTGACCAGGGAGCCGGCAGGAGCATCTGGCCAGCAGGCGTATCTGTCAAATGTCCTATTGCAGAAGAGTCCACCTGTGATGACAAATCAAAGATGAAGCCTAAGAAACTCTGCATGAGAAAACATTGCTATGCTATTAACACCAAATGAAATGAAATACCCGGGGAGAGCGGCTCGTTCATAATCATTTGGATACAGTCATCTTTATACTGGATCCACTTTTGGTATGTCTCCTCTAAGACTACACCACTTGCTATGTCAGTCTGCAATGGCAATTAAAACACCCAAACAACACACACACACACTCACACACAAAAATCCTCAGAAACATTCACAAGAAAAATTATGGCTTCCATTTTTTCTCAAAGGTTCAACACTTAAGACACCAAAACTAACCGTTTTCAAGCAGAGAACCAGAAGGCAGATGAGAACCTTTTTCTTTTGCATCCTTGGCTCTGAGGAAAAAGACAACAGACTAGACCTAATTCACAGGACCTGTGCTTAGTAATTACAGGCTTGAATACCAGCACATGCACTTAAACAAAAGACCACAACAGCACAAACAACAGAGTGCACTATAATTCTGCCTATATTACAGGAAAAATAAACTGTGTTGAATAAAATGTATACTTTGAAAATAATTGAACCTTTAAGGGTGATCTGTTGGAGACTGGGCTGAGAAGTGGAAGGTTCTTGGTCCGAGCCCCAGTGCAGACAAAGTAGTGAAAGGTGGTAGTAGTGGGAGATGCCAGAACACCTTCAGAGCACTGCCCAGGTACCCTTGAGCAAGTTACCGAACCCATAAATGCCCACACAGGACCCTGCGTTGGACCCTGCCTTTGCCCATATGCGCATCCTCCTGGTGACCCCGAAAAGGGATAGAACCCTCAAGAAGAGGAACCTATCTCCACAAAGTGTTCCATCCTTTGTAGATGGATTCCTTGAGTTTTTGATGATATTTTACTCCTAATTACGACACAGAATGAGGGGGTCTTCCTTTTTCTACTGTGTTTAATTCCTAATATTACTTAATCAACTATAAATATTTCCATATAAACGTTATCAAGATGTTTACTTACATCTGTATTAGACCTTTGTTTAACTCATTGATGAGAGCTGTGGTTAACCGTTAGCGGATGGCATCTGGTAGGTTCCTTTCAAACATAGGCTGTGAGAGTCAATTTCCCTCTCTGCACGACTGAACCGGTTTATCTGACCGACCTACAACATGGCACTTCCACCCCCAGCTCATTTCATTAATAACAGCAGACATTTACTGATATTTTATAATGCATATTCATGGAATACAGATATGGCACCAATGACTGTCTGCCTAATCAAACACTGGCTGGCAGAGGCAGATAATAATATCGCTTAGAAAACCTCTCAAACAGGTTGGAATATGAGCATTTTTGCAAAATTTAGTCTGGATGAGGATTTTTTCATCCTGCAAAAAGGACAATTTCTTATCAGTCATGTTTTTCAATATAAATACTCAATGGAAATATTAAGATCCTGCAACAGTGGCAACAGTGTTTACTGTCAGTTTCAAATCCGAAGGCACCGACTCCCCACCCTCTGCAGGGGGTCCCACCACGTATCCATCAACACCAAAAGACCAATTTATATCATGATGATAGCCTTTAAGAATTGTGGCTGGTGGCAGCACAAGGACTGAAAAGATGTGAAATAAGGTGTGTTATTATTCAGTAAAAAAAACACCCTGTGGGGAGCTCTGCTAGTTCATTTTGACTACAAACATAATCAGATTTTCTTCAAATAGGCACCGATCTCAACTTATTTATTTCCAGTATACAGTTTTATGTTAAAAGTGCCCTATAATTTACATATTTGTAACCAAATCAGCGAAAACATAAACCATGTGAACCCTAAAAAACTGATTTTTGTTCTTTACATCGAGCAGCATTGAGCAACATTCACATAGCAGCACAGTGACGTATTAACATACTGCGATTCAGTGAGATCACAAATAGCATAAAGACATAAAACATCAACTATTTTGACTTTGTTTGAAAAGGATTTTTAGAATTTTTAAATTCTCCATCTGATGCTAAAAGAATTGCCATCCTTCTAATTACTTAAATTCCAAGTTTCTATTTCGACGTGCAGATTTTGTCTACACAAGCTTTCTTTTTTTAATCTTCCTCCGCGCAAAACCGTGCGTCATAACGCAACCATTAAAGAAAAGCACCAAAAAAACACAAAAATAATAAACAGAAAACGTGAAGACAGAATACTCACCGCTGAGCAGCGGAGTGGCTCCGGCTGTGTAAACGCTCCTGAAGCTGCGCACAGCACTTAGTGCCGCTCTGCCCCTCACGGTTGCTCCTCACTGTTGCCCCTCACGTTTACTCCTCACGTTTACTCCTCACTGTTGCCCCTCACGGTTGCCCCTCACGGTTGCTCCTCACGGTTGCTCCTCACGTTTACTCCTTACTGTTGCCCCTCACGTTTACTCCTCACTGTTGCCCCTCACGGTTGCTCATCACTGTTGCCCCTCACGGTTGCTCCTCACTGTTGCCCCTCACGGTTGCTCCTCACGGTTGCTCCTCACTGTTGCTCCTCACTGTTGCCCCTCACGGTTGCTCCTCACTGTTGCCCCTCACGGTTGCTCATCACTGTTGCCCCTCACGGTTGCTCCTCACGGTTGCTCCTCACTGTTGCCCCTCACGGTTGCTCCTCACTGTTGCTCCTCACGTTTACTCCTCACTGTTGCTCCTCACGGTTGCTCCTCACTGTTGCTCCTCACGTTTACTCCTTACTGTTGCCCCTCACGGTTGCTCCTCACGTTTACTCCTTACTGTTGCCCCTCACGGTTGCTCATCACTGTTGCCCCTCACGTTTACTCCTTACTGTTGCCCCTCACGGTTGCTCCTCACTGTTGCCCCTCACGGTTGCTCCTCACTGTTGCCCCTCACGGTTGCTCATCACTGTTGCCCCTCACTGTTGCTCCTCACTGTTGCCCCTCACGGTTGCTCCTCACTGTTGCCCCTCACGGTTGCTCATCACTGTTGCCCCTCACTGTTGCTCCTCACTGTTGCCCCTCACGGTTGCTCCTTACTGTTGCCCCTCACGGTTGCTCCTCACGTTTACTCCTTACTGTTGCCCCTCACGGTTGCTCATCACTGTTGCCCCTCACTGTTGCCCCTCACGGTTGCCCCTCACTGTTGCCCCTCACGGTTGCTCCTCACTGTTGCCCCTCACGGTTGCTCATCACTGTTGCCCCTCACTGTTGCTCCTCACTGTTGCCCCTCACTGTTGCCCCTCACGGTTGCCCCTCACTGTTGCCCCTCACTGTTGCCCCTCACGGTTGCTCCTCACTGTTGCTCCTCACGTTTACTCCTCACTGTTGCTCCTCATGGTTGCTCCTCACTGTTGCCCCTCACGGTTGCTCATCACTGTTGCCCCTCACTGTTGCTCCTCACTGTTGCCCCTCACTGTTGCCCCTCACGGTTGCTCATCACTGTTGCCCCTCACTGTTGCTCCTCACTGTTGCCCCTCACGGTTGCTCCTCACTGTTGCTCCTCACGTTTACTCCTCACTGTTGCCCCTCACGGTTGCTCCTCACTGTTGCCCCTCACGGTTGCTCATCACTGTTGCCCCTCACTGTTGCCCCTCACGGTTGCTCCTCACTGTTGCTCCTCACGTTTACTCCTCACTGTTGCTCCACTTCGTTTTCTCCCTTCTACAGGTTTCGTGCGTCACGGCCGCAGCTATACTACAAGTTTGTTACGGGCTAATTGCAGATGATTGATCAATAACAGGCAGGTTGACCGCCCACGCGTCATGTGATTGCCCCTCGTAGCGCGTGACAAACACCTTATTCTCGTTTTTAAACCGGAACTTAGACCCTAGCTCGCGCCTAAACCAACGTCATTATTATGATTCATGAATGATTGTGATAAAAGGACAAACGTGTCTACTCCCAGCTATAAAACATATATATAATATATAATATGTCCATGTGTGGTTCGGTGCTAATTAGATATCCAATTTAATAACCTGTGTGTGTGTGTGTGTGTGTGTGTGTGTGTGTGTGTGTGTGTGTGTGTGTGTAGATGTGTTCTTATGTAGGATATCATTTTAGCAGTTGCCATCAGACTTGAAAGGATATCTAAAGTGAAAATCAGAGGAAAAAAAGTGTAATAGCAGGTTATGTGTTCCAGTTTCAAGTTGTGAACTGCATGCTGGGACTGCAGATTGTGTTCACAGGCTACGGTTGATCTCTTGAGTTGCGAGAGAGTTTAGGGAGAAGAGATTAACCTGGGCTCACGGGCAGGCGGCTCCACCAGGACATGTTGCTCTCAAAGCATCACCTCACCAGATGGCTGACAGTTGTGATTCACTTCAGTGAGAGTTCAGTAAAATGTTTGATTTAGACTGTAGTTTTGCATTGTGCAGTAGGATTATGTACACGAAATACGGCTCATATGCACTGCGCACACACGCAAATGTTATTTTTCTACAATCTGACCAGATTCAATGCAACTGCTGCTTCTTATTATTTATGAGGATAAGGCGGACTCTTTAGTGTTGATTTCTTCATCCCTATGGCCATGTACATGCTTTCATTTGCCAGTGATTGGATGTACCTGAATTTCTTGTGATAAAAGGGACTCTTAATAACAGCTTTCCACTTTCAGAATGGGTATGTGGATGCTGTTTGCAAAGGAAACAAACATCAGTGAATGATAGTGTAATAACAGGAAAGAAGAGGCTGATGAAAAAGAGGACACCCAAGAGCAAAAGGAGAAATGCGTCTGGTGGCTGATGGGATGTTTTTTATCGATGTGTGTGATCACCTCTTTGCATTCATATGGTGATTGGAATGCTCAGCATCTTATTTAAATTTAATGCATAGAAAGATGCCCTCCAGAAGCTTCTATTTCAGGCAGTTTTGTGGGCCTTCTGCTTGCAAATTGTCAAACTGCATTTGACAGTTTAAGTGCCATCAGTGCTTTGAGATTTGTGCAAACCCACAAAAAGTAAAATATATATTCAGAAATTGAAGAATGAAAAGCTTGGAAAATTTGCCTATATGTCTCTAAAACATATATTCTCTATTTTCTGTCCATAACATCTAAAAATGGATATGAAAAACATGATAAATCCGGTAGAACTGCTGAAAAAGCCATTGAGTTGATCCAAAAGTATTTTTTTGAAGTTTTGAGGCAGAAGTTTAAGGTTCCATTAGACTTCCACCTGAATAATATGTCCCTGAATAACCTACATCCTCTCAAAATAACAATAATCACAGAATACACTTGGCCAGTACCCTTTTGTGTAATGGCATTGATTCGTTTATTTGAATTCTTCCAGTGTAACTCTCTCCTCTCCCAGCCAGTGTTATCTTGGAAGAGTTATTTAAAACCGAGAGAAATCCACTGCTCATCCATGACACCTGCCTTGTCCTCATGTTATAGTGGTTCTTGCGATTCAGGGGGTGCCTGGCTTATCAATATTTTTGATGTTTCATTTTCTGCACATTAGATTTCTTGGTATAACAAAATCTTAATTATCAGGCATCTCGATTTCACTCTATAATTAGTCCCATAAACATCCTGTCATGTCCAGCAATTTCTTTCATTTTGATTATAATAACACTACAATAAATATGCCAATATACAAGAACATGGGGGGCATGGGGGCGTGGTAGTTATCACTGCCACCTCACAGCAAGAAGGTCCGTGGGATTGTGGCTGCCTTGCTATTTTTTCCTTGGTCAGATGTCAACCACGCAGCCCGGTGTGTTGCCACGTATGGTATCAGATATGACCTTTGCTCCGGATTCTCCAATTCCATTTCCCTGCAAACTGCAGAAGCATCTATTAACGCTTTTATGTGTGGAATTTAACAACTCTGAACAGAACATACACAGACAGTCTGTTTTGACGGTAACGCTGTTTTGAGACCTCTGTGCATCTGCACCTGAATTAATCATCATTATTAATAAACACGTACTTTATATATGTCAGTTGGTGGTTTTCCTTAAAGGCTGTGGCGATGAATATGGCTCCATCCATACCAAGCGAATTCTCCTGCAGGCTGATGATGTAAATGACAGGTTAGTCAGGCGTATGTCTATGTTAGGGATTGCTACACACAGTTCCAGACACGCATATAAAAGAGAACATCTATTGGCATCTGATTTAATGTGAGACGCATCTTAAACTAGTGGCACGGGACAGAGCAGGTCAAGCCACCTTCTTCTCTTTCGTTTGTTGTCAGTAGCTCGAGTTTCTCACTGGGGTGCTGCATGATCCGATGGGACTTACTTCAGTGATTTCAGGCTTCTGTTTGTTTTCAGTGCATTAGCCAGAGCCTTCGCTCCCTCCATCCCCACAGAGTTTCCACGCAGACTGACAGATTGGACAAAAGGAAACAGCAGTTGAACACATGAGGGAATGACATGAGCAATATCAGAAGTGAAATGGAAGAGAAAAATCTAGTCTAGAGGAAAGCGGAGATGGGAGGATATTTAAAAACTGACAATTTACATTAATTGAATCCTTCAGCGCTGAAGGGCCATGCTCTACTTCTGACTACAGCTATATTCAGTCTGCAATCACTTCACAATACATTCAATTATATGATTGTTTACCTGCAGAAAGAATAGCACTGCTATTTCATTTAACAGGACATTTGACCCACAGGAATGCTCTTTCTTTTCATCAGTCGAGGATGAACATGCAGGAGATTTCATTCTTTCTTTTTTTAGTTTAAACTCACTCTAAAGTCTGCAGGGTTTGGTTGGACATCAGAGCCTCTGCCAGTGCGATGGCACCACCCGTTCCCACTGAGACACCCTGCAGACTTAAGAGAACACAAGAGGCAGTGAATAAGCACTGTCAATAATTGGATGTAATTAAGGTTATATTAGTTGAAGCACCCAAAACACTAACCACAAGGTTCGCAGAGACGTGTTAGCCTTCAGGGCATCGGCAAGAAATGTGACTCCTTCATTTCCGACTGCATTTTCCTGCAGACTGCAGCAAAAGAGAGATGGCGCCACAAAATGGCAAATTTCAGCTAAACGTTCACTACTGATCACTCATCACTCAATATTCTTGTCCAGAAAGAGAACAAGAGAGAAAAGAAACAAGAATAGAGATGGTTGTCTTACTCCAGCAGCTCCATTGTTGTGTTAAAGTGGAGCGAATGAGCCAGAGCTTTGGTAGCGGAGGACTTGATGAAATTCCACTGGAGACTATTGAAAAGAGAGGCGTCAGATATAACACTCATTTTATCAGTAATAAAGTCCCCCTCCTTCCAGCAGAGTGTTGTTAAGTTAAAAAAAAACATGATTTTACTCCACTGTGTTTCTTCAGAAGAAGCCTAAGTCGTGATTTTCTTTTAAAATTAAAGTGCATATGGGTTTTGAAGCAACCAAAAAACTCTTTGTTCACATGCATAAAAACACAAAAAATGCTTACATGCAAATAAACACGTCAAAATACGGTCGTTTACATTCAACTACCCAAGTTTCTATTTGAACATTAATAGCACCATCATTAAGATTTTAACTGTGCTCATTGATTAAATTGTCTTAGTGTTTCTGTTACATTTGTTTTTGTGTACTTTTGTGTATGGATGTAAGCAGTTGTAAAAGAGAGAGAGAGAGAGAGAGAGAGAGAGAGAGAGAGAGAGAGAGAGAGAGAGAGAGAGAGAGAGAGAGAGAGAGAGAGAGAGAGAGAGGTCCAAGAATATTGTAAACAGTGATTGCACTTGTGTTGTACAGTATCTCCATTTGCTCCACGTGTGCCCTCACTGCAAAGATCTCAAGCCTTGATTGTTCTTGATTGCAGCAGCGATAGCTTGAACTCCGTCATCATGCAGGAGGTTAGCTGTGAGACTGACACACACACACACAATTGTTATACAGTACAGTACTGACAGTATTATAAATTGTTCATGACAGCAAATACTTAATCATGGACACTGGTCACAAAAAGGAATCTTAAAGAATCTGTGATGTTACAAATGAATTAGCCATGTCAGATGCAGGTTTGAGGACAGGCATTTTCTAAACAGGTATATATTTTTGCGCATAAGTCGACAGTCTAATTTTGAAGTGACTCACTCAAGGTCTTGTAGAGAGCTGTTTTTCTGGAGTGCTTTGGCCATGTTCCTGGCCCCCTCCACACCTATGGAGTTCTCCCTCAAACTAACAGTTTACACAAAGGAAAAGAAAACGTTTCAATGGATAAACATAAATGTGAGTTGACACCAAGGGCTTTTACTGTGCATATGCCATAGTGACACATCTGGTGGATGTCTGATATGTTTTAGAAGCAGATTTGTGGAGGAGCTTTGGTGTTCAGAAGCTTGTTGTCTCTGTGTAGCATCTGTCAGGAGCATAATATAGTTACAGCATTTCTAAAGTGATCATGAGTGACCATCATGTTAGCAATCAAGGAACCTTAAATGAAAGCAGAACTTAAATTCACATTGTACAATTTAGTCTTATTGCCTTTTACATGAGAAGTACTCAACAGTATGTCATTGAAAGCAGTTTATGATCATGAAACGAAGATAACCATGGAAACCAACAAACAATTTTCCTTTAAGAGAATGCCTCACAATTACTGCACATTAGAAATTGACATCTGCTTAGAACTTTTTAAGTTTTTAAATGAATTCATCTGGTGAAACAAGACAAGAAACAATAACAAAACAATAGATAGAAGAAAACCTTGACGACTCACTTCAGTGAGACGAGCCCACGGTTCAGACTCAGTGCTTTGGTTAAAGCCGTCATCCCTCGATTGCTGATCGAGTTGCTCTGAAGTCTGACAAAACAGAGACCGATTATAATGAACTGACCACAAGAAACCTAATGAGAGGTCTGCCGTAATGAAGAAGAAAACTATTGTGCTGATACTGTGGATTAACAATTTTGTCAACCCAATTGTGACAGCGCCTAAAAATGAAATGCATTTACAATAAATGTTTGATTAAGAGGGGAAAGAAGGCTCAAAATGGACTGACTGAAGGGAAAGCAGGGTGTGGTTGACTGTCAATGCTTCCGCCAGAGCCGCCGTTCCTTTGTCACCCAGCTGGTTGCTACAAATCCTGCAAACACAAGCAGAAATAGAGTCATTTGTCTAACTCCAGATCAAGTGACACACCTGATTCAGTTCAAACTTTGAAAAATATGTTGAAATTTGTTAATTGACTGCAGTGCAAATCAAGCTCTATGTCTGTATCTGCTTCTGTGATTGACCTTCAGCAAACATCAAAATTTGAGGATGGAGAAGATGAATTATCATATGCAGCCATGCAGCATGCAGAATTCTACCAGAAAGTCAGATACAATTCTATCTCTGTAAGAAGAGGACCTGGATAGACAATACGGTATATGTTAAAAATTAAAAAAAATTACATCAACTCTGTGAGAGTCTTGTTTGTCTTCAGGGCATCTGCAATCCTTTTGGCTCCTCCTGCACCGACTATGTTCTTCTGCATACTGTATATGACACAGTTATTTCTGAAACACAGTGATGATGCGCGAAAAAAATCAGGAGAGAGAAAGAAAGAAATGGGCTCACTTCAGAGTCACCAGCTTGCGGTTACACTGCAGTACCTCTGCCAGGGCTTCGGCACCAGCCTCGTCAATGCCATTGCTCTGCAAGCTGGCAAGAGTTTTGGTGTTAAACTCGGCAATTGAGGGCGAATAAAGAAAAGATATTACTTGTGCTCACTTCAGTGACACCAGGGCTTGGTTCATTTTTAGAGCCTCTGCCAGAAACCTTGCACCTTTAGAGCCGATGTTGTTATTCCGGAGACTAAATCACAAATATTTGGTTATATTTGGCCACTTAAAATGATGAATATTACTGACATAAATGGACCATAAACTGTTACATGGATGCTAAACAAAAGGATTTCTAAAAAGATTTTCTGTTCTGTTCTGTTCTTTTAGAGGAAAGCTGCCAATTGTTATATTTTCTAGTGCAGGAAAGTGCAGAAAACTAATCTTACTTGAGTGAAGTTAATGTGCGGTTGACCAAGAGGGCTCGACTCAGGGCTTTGGCTCCTTTGTTGCTGATCGCATTCTCTGCCAAACTGAGGGAGATGCGTACAGTCAGTACAGAAATTATTCAGACCCCCTTAAGAGAAAACACAATTTCTTATGGTGGCGCCTCATGTTAAAATAAAATTTTAAAAAAGATTTATTTTCCTTATCACTCTACACTGAGTATCTCAGCAGGACAGCCCAAACCCAGAATTTAAGAAGTGTTTGGCAAATTAATATCAAATAAAGAACAGAAATACCACATGAACAGAAGTATTCAGACTCAGGCTTGCAGATGACTCAGGTCCATTTCTTTAGTTTTGAGACGGTTCTCATTTTATCAGAGTCCATCTGGGCTGAATGAAATGGATTGGAGCTGATTTTCAAGACACTCCTGCCTAAATAAGACCTTAGAGCTCCTATCAGAGCAGCATTAGAGCAGAAATGAGACCCGTGAGGTCAAAAGAAGAAAAGCTCAGAGATGCAGCTGCAGCAGGAGACACATCTGGACCAGGCTAGCTGTTCTTCTTTTGACCTCACGATCTAATTTCTGCTCTGATGCACTACGAGTTGCAAGGCCTTTTTTAGACAGCGTGTGCTTTTAAAATCTGCTCCAATCCATTTAATTCAACCCAGGTAGACTCTAATGATGTAGAACCAACTTAAAGCTGAACTAAAGAAATGTCACAGCTGCGGGCAATCATGCCCGTGAGTCACTTCGCCCCGCACACCTGTTGTACATCAGGACTAATGAACGCTCATCTTAAACCCCAGAGGCACACCTGCTCTCTGCCAGATCGTTGGTCGTTCCCGATGACTTTCCAGCGTATTCCTGTTTGCCTGCCTGCCCGGTTCCGACCTTGCCTGTTCCTGACCATTCTGTCTAGCCTGTTTCCCTGTAAACTCTGTCTGCCTTCTGCCCGATCTCGACCTTGCCTGTCCCCGACTATTCTGTTCTGCTCGCTCCCCGGAGAATCCTGTCTGTTTCTGTGTCCGACAATAAAGCGGTGTTCAGCCAAACTCGTGTGTCGCATTTGGGTTCTTATCTGGTCCCTGACAAGAAATGGACCTGGATGATGTACAGGAGTGTGACAGCAAAGACTGAATTCTTATGTTCATGTGATGTTTAAGTTCTTGTTTTTTTGTTTTTTTTAATTTATTTGCCAATCATTTCTTAAATTCTGGATTTGGGCTGTTCTCAAACGATACTGAGTGTAGATCGATGGGGAAGGGAAGGATTTTTCCTTTTGATTTTTACATGAGGTTTCATCATCAGAAGGGACGAAAAGGGGTGTGAATACTTTCTGTACCCACTGTAAAATAGACACACACTCTGCTTCACCAGCAATGAAATGATTCATCGACTTGAAATTATGAGGACATCACCTCATCTTCTGGATTTGGCAGTCTTTAGCACTCAAGAGGCTCCCCAGCAGCTCCATGACATCATCTTTGAAATTATTACTCTCCAACCTGTAGAAGAAATGAGTTTTCATTCCTGATTACACATCATTGAGAGGGAGATTTGAGTGACTGACCTCAGGTGGCTACAATAGAGCAGCTGGGGCAGCAAACACTTCACAGTTGAGTAGTTCAGACACCCTGGGAGGTTGGTCTCCTTACTGCACTCAGCAGACACATGCAGCAGGTAGCCCAACACAACACAGTGAGCTCGTGTCAACTTCCCTGTGAGGCTACCGAGGCGTAGGTCCTCCTCCACGCTGCGCAACAGCTCAGAATGTTGCAATTCTTGTAAACAATATGCCAGATTGACTGTACGAAGAGACACAACTGCACCTCCACTGCCCAAAATGCCTTGTAGGAACCCCGATGCCCATGTCTTGTGATTTCCGTCATCTTTTCCAACAGCCAGAAGCCCAGCCAGAGTTTTCAGCGTTACTGGTGACAGAAGGCCCGCTAGAAAGCGCACAAACACGTCTAAGTGGCCATCTTCAGCCTGCTGGGAGTGCTGAAAGGCACATTTGAAGTGGTTCTGGAAACCAATCTTGGGCCAAGACATTGTGTTTTCCGAGAATAGATCAAAAATAGCCCGCTTTGAGGAAGCATGGTAGAAAGTAGCCGCAAGAAACTCCTGGATAGTCAAATGAGTAAACCGGTATGTTGTGTGTATGAATGACTCCTCCCGGACAACAACTCCAGCACCAAGGCTACACTGAGTTAAGAGTGAATCTATGCCGTAGGCTTTGAGATCCTGCTCACTGAAGGTGTACTTGCGTTTGAGGAGCCCATAAAATGCTAGACGTCCAAGATTCCCCAGCAGTTTACGATTGCTCCCGTGCTCCATTTTCGGTGGCTCTCTGCCTCTTGGTTCACCTATTTCTGCTTTCATTGAGCAAAATTGAGCATACAGCTCAGTGCAGGTCTTTGGTAGGCTCTCGTGTGTTTCACTTTGTATGATATACGTCAGAGTTTCAGCTAGTATCCAGCAAATACATGGAATGGAGCACATCACCATTAACATTTTATGAGACTCCAAGTGTGCCCATATTTTCTTGTCAACCTCCCTTTCAGAGAAGTGGTGCTTCAAGAAGAGCTGGATGTCAGTTGAGCTTAATCCTGGTATTTCAGTCACCCTGTCAACCAGTCCACCAGGAATTAATGAGGCAACGCCTGGCCTGGAAGTCACCCACACGGCCACATCGGGGAGCAAATTCCCCCTGATGATGTTGGTAATCAACTCATCAATGGGCACTTCTTTCTTTGGGTCACTGCAAGGAGCCACATCAGAGAAGTTTAGAGTGCCATTGAATTCATCCAGCCCATCAAATATGAGCAGGGTGCGGCAGGAACTGTTCAGGAAGAGGCTGGCGTCCACCATGTGAGGAAACGCTATTTTCACCAGCCGCTCGGCAGACATTTTGTCCAAAAGGTTCAACTCGCAAAAAGTGAAGGGCAACACGAAGCTTATATCCGGACAGATGGCTCCTTGGCTCCACTGTCTGACAAAGTGCCGGACCCAGGTCGTCTTTCCGATGCCAGCCACACCGACTGTGAGGGAGACCCTCGGCGGTAAGCTGACCCGGGTCAGTGGCTCCAAGAGTTTGTCCAGCACCAGCTGCCTCAGATGATTTGGTTTTCTCCCTTGAATCACCCCCACCTGCATCAAGTCATGCTCCTTTTGCTGGAGGTCAGACAGTCCATCAACCAGGAGCAAAGTTCTGGAAGAGATATTGAGTTTGGGGCAGCTGACAAAATCCCTGTCTCTGTACTGCTCACAACGCCACAAGAGCACCTGTTTATGCTCCTTCACCATGGTATCTGCAGGAAAGGAAAGGTTCAAGAAGTTTGCTATTTTGGGTTTAATACACTTTGAAGAGCATTAACTCAGTCAATGAGGCCTCTTAACAAAGCATTAACACAAAGGACAGAAATAGATACTGGAGTTCAAAGGTTATTTCTCCAACATAGACTCTGCTAGGTAGCACAGACATCTTACCGTGGTGCAGGATGAGCTGGGCCGCCTGAGAATCAGAAGCCTTTATGAAGCTGAGTAGGACCGCTGACCCTTTCTCCTTCACAGAGGCAGCACCTATTAGTGCGCTCACTTGGTCGGACAGCGCGCTGGCTTCCTTGATCTTGATTTTCTCAGCAAGGCTTAACACATCCACCTTAATCAGGTGGGTTAACATCTGGTCCAGTAAGGATTTTGTCATGAAACGCTGCAACTGGCCTTGATTCTTTTGGATCCAGCAGTGATCTTAAAAAAAAAAGAAAGTAACCAGTTAAAGGACCTGATACATTTATATATAAACATAGTGTCCTAAATTCCAGAGCCAGAGACATGGATATACTGTTACAGTTGCTATGCATCTGCCTCAATATGCAGCAGAAAGAAGACTCATGTCACCTCTGCTAGAGAAGAAAAGTTAATACCTTACACCACTGTGCATACCTGCTGTTTCTGCTTGTGAAGAAATGGAGCTGGAGGTGGATTGGAGGTCCATATAGCAGTCGTCCTGCCACATAATCCGTTTATTTCGGTCCAGGATAGAGTCGTAATGTCTCTCCATTAGAAAGTTTGTTCATTCATGGCTGCAGATCTGAAAGCTAATCTATTTATTACAAAATCACACTGTGAGCAAAACGGTGTAACAATGATGAAGATGTAGAGACGCTGATAAGGAGGAGGGGAGGAAATGAAGGCTGGATTTGTCTCCATAATTAAAGGGAGAAAACCCAGATTAGACCCAATAATTAGAATAGCAGTACGCATTTGATTCTTGAGGATAATCAAAAAGGAATATACTGATCAAAACGCATTTTCAAAGCATCTGTGCCGTACTAAATACACCTGTTTATTCACCTCTATTCATGTCACAGTATTTCAGGAAAACTGCAAAGATGTTCTGCAAACACGACTCTACACACTGCCTTTTGAGTTTGGGCTGAGAGGAAACGGCATGTGTGTTCTTCCTCTGTGGTTTCACCACTGATCACGTAAGACTTCTCAAAGGAAGCCGACAAATTATAAATGTGATTACTGAGAAATGTCCCAAATGGGTAGCAGACCGTTCTACACTTAACTGGCCTTAATAGCTCAAACCATCACAGAAATCAACTTTAGTAATTGACTCCATCCTGTTATTTTGCATAAAATAACAATGACAGCGGTTCAAAGATGCCCCTTGACCATCTTGGCCTCATTGTTATCGTTCCCAAAGGATCAGAAACGTGTTATATTCTGAAGTCCATAATGGTCCACTTGTGCCTGTCAACGCTGTGGAGGCTTTCTGTTGCTGTGCAACATCTTACTTCACTGCGTATAAAAAAACAAAAGAGAATTCACTTACCGGTGGCTTGAAATCTGCCTTATTCACCGGTTGTCAGGCACAGAAAAAAAAATTGCATTGTGTGAAGCCATTATTACCAGACATAAGTGCTGTGGATAAGTTAGAAATGTGACTAACAGGAGGCTCCGTCTGAACTTAGTGCTGTCTTTCA
Organism: Takifugu rubripes; assembly: GCF_901000725.2. Classification (NCBI taxonomy): domain Eukaryota; kingdom Metazoa; phylum Chordata; class Actinopteri; order Tetraodontiformes; family Tetraodontidae; genus Takifugu; species Takifugu rubripes. The sequence goes on from NC_042285.1 coordinate 11,660,952, forward strand.
GCTATTTGCAGCTTCCTGTGCATTTAGTCGAGTTTCCTGTGCTGTGGTTAGCAGGTCAAACTGCAAGGAGAGAAACAATTCAGCGTTCTACAGGCACCATCAGACCACAGATGATAGACACGCCTCTACATGAGTTCTCTGATGAAGCACTCGTCGCCATTCATGTGCAACAATTAGATTTAAAAAAATACTCTTTGATCGATGGCAATTTATATCCTACTTATCTTAATCTGTATCTGATGAACAACTTGTGCATCTCAGAGGTTGATGGAAATAAAAACTTGCTGGAAAATCAACATGGGGCAGATTGAGTTTTATTTTCAGTGTTTCCTGCATGTTTTTCTGTAGGTGAGAAATTGTCGCTGCAGGTAGATCTGCCTGCCTCCTGAACTCAATGAATCAGTTAAATTTCATGTAGCTTTGCAGCAAATGCCATTATGACTCATACTTCAGCTAGGAGGCGACCACACAAATCTGGACCTCGCTGCAGCAATTCGCCACATCTGGGTTCACCTCCAGCCACTTTAAATCGGTAGACAGACATCAGATTTATGCACATTTCAGATACATTTATGGAAAAAAACAATAACATAACCATATTTATTTATAGTTACAATTAAATCCAAAATGAGCAGATTTCCCTTTTCCTCGAGAAGACTGAGATGAATACAATTTTATGTATTACTGGATGAAAAAACAATTACAACACAATACTTTTTTTTTTTTTTTTAAACAGACTCATTGGGAAGAAACACACTCTGGAGGTGATCTGGCAAACGAGTGTTCTGTCAATGCTGACAAAGATTGCAAGTGAATATCATTCGAGGGATACTGTTCTTTTGTATGGCACTTCTTTTTTTTTTTTTAAAACCACAACACCCCTTCAGATTAAGCTGGAATCATTGTAACTGAACCAGCTGCAGCCCTCCATCGGTCTCCACCTCCCTCCCCTCATCCAGTCTTTACACTCACAACTGCAGCAGAAACAGCTGAATATTCCTTGTAATAAAAACGGGATCAGCTGACAAAATCGCACCCCAAAACAGGCACAGTGGCATCATCAGCCCTCTTAAAGGTCAAGGTCTGTTGTTCCCTCATTTCTAAAGACAAAAATTGCTCCAGTCCAATTATTACCTCATCCATTATTACCTCATTCAAACCCCTCAATTTTCCCAATGTGAAAATGTAAACAGTCTGCAATCAGTACAAGTACGTAAGTGGTTACAGGCACTCGGCACATGTTAGCTAAAAACATTCACATTAAAAAGGCCATCCAGTCCTTGAGCAACAAAAGACTAAACTGGGCAGTTACAGCAGAGTCACTGTAGTTGAAAAAGCACTTAAATGAGTCTTTTTTATCTCCACTGTAACGAGAACAGGTCAAGTGACCATTTATGACTTATAGGTATTTAATTTGTAAAGCGGCAAACAGCACTGCTCACGGGCAAATGAGACAGTTATTTTCCTGTCTAACATGGTGCATTCGCTGCGTGAAGAGGCTCTTCTCGTGCTGGCTGTGCATCATGGGTAATTAGTTCTTAAACAGCAGCTTTAAGGACTGATTACCATGAAATATCACACGTTGATGCAAACAACCACTCCGTTCACAGAGACGTGCGAGACATCTGGGTGATCCTCCACAGGAACAAAGAAGGACACTTGTGGCGAGATTTGTCCCAGAACAATCAGCCATTTACAGGTAAAGTTAGCGTCTCCTGGATTATAGATCCGAAAGGCCCTCTGCATGCTCGCTCAGCTCCATCGTGTAGTAATCCAGAGGGCGCCTAAACAGAAAAACCACTGACAGCATTAACTATTTTTATCATTAACAACTTTTCTTAACAACCAACCGTCTCTCACTAATTTTACTCGATTGCTCCTTATGCAAATAAAAAAGCTACACATGACAAAACTGAAAGTAAATACACTGAAAGAAAGTGCTCTTTATAAAGGTTTTATATGTTGCTAGCAAATAAATGTTGTTAGACAATGTTTCTGGTACAGTTAGGTACCATAGAAGCTGGAGTCCACCGAGATAGGAACTCTAAACAAAGCACTTGGTCTCCTCACCCGCAACTTTACAAAACATAAAACCAACTTATTTACGCTCAGTGTCTGATTCAGCTCTCATCAGCCAGATGAGGGAAGATGGCTGAATTTCCCTGTTGGTGTGCAAAGGCCTTAAAGGGCAAAGGAATATTTGATGCAAAATACTGTTCTCAAAGGGAGAAAATAAACAACGTATCAAGTTTGCAAATTGAGAATAGAAATGAAAAACTATGAAAGCAACAGGGCTCCTCACCTCCTCCTGTAGAAATACGTGAAGAGGGCAGCTCCCAGCCCCAACAGCAGCAGCACCACCACAATCAGGCCTATCTGCAGACCCAGCGCAGAAGCTAGGAAACATAAAAACACACGCGATTCAATGTCTGAGAACATGGCAATTTAATTAAAAATTCCGTAAACAAGCTTTTCCTGTCAGAAACTCGATGGTTTCCTACCCAGACTTCAGTGCAAACCTGAATGCCTTCATCTTTGTGGCCCTGTAGAGCTAATTGGATGCAGTGAAAAAGCTCTGACCTGTGCTTGAATAACGGTCTGTGGTCGGCCTGGTGCACACATCTGTCTGAGTAAATGGATTTGTGAGCAACGTCTGGATGATGAGGGACATCTGATGGTCCGACAGCGCGTTGATGTTTCCCTGCACTCGCAGCCAACCAGACACACAGGAAATGTTGGCGCCTTAAACAAAGACAGGGGGGATTTGTGGGTGACATAAAAAGGATGCCATGTGGTTCAGCAGATGTATAGAATCGACTGGATCCAATCGGCTGGCAGCTGGTGCTATAGCAATTGACAAATCAAGCCAATAATTATGCAATATGGTCATTATAATCACTTCTCCTCACAACATGGTTATCCTAAACTGCGTATACGTGAGTGAAATGTTAACTCCAACCTTCCTTACTTTTCAGAGACATTTCCCCTCTTATCAAATCATTGTAGATGAACTGGTGGAAATCCCAGAGTTATGGGAACTGTGCTGGTTTACTGACCTCCGTCGTTGGTGCTAATTTTCCTTATTAAATCGGATTATCACGTGATGCTGGGTGTGATTGTGACTCTCTGGGGGGGGTCCCTGGACAGCATCGTTAGTGGCTGGCAACTGGTGTCTTAAGCTTCCTCCTCTGTTCAGTGATGGTTTTCCCAGTTTAACAAAGACGGCTTCTTTTACTCCTCTTTCGAACCATCTGTCTTCTCTGGCCTGGGAAGTTGGCTCTCAAATGTTGGGCCATGCGTGCGTGCACTGGCTTAGTCTCACCGATGTACAGATCTGTACATAGTTCACTGCAAACCACATCACTCTGTTTATGCCTGGCTGTTCTGTCCTCCGCTCTGTGTGTTGACAGGTTTGAAAATCCTTACATATGACTGGGATTCCACCAGTTAATTTAGAACTCAGAGGTCAGAGGTGAAAGGTCTTTAAAAATCTACTGCCGAACCCATAACCAGCCACTGTATGTCGACCAGTTCTTTGGCTGTTCAGGAGTACCTATGAAATATTTCTGGGACTGAAATCCAGTGAAATGCGACAGATGATGCTCCTCACCTTGGAGATAGAGTGCAGAGATCCCACACAGGCATTTCTGCTCCAGGTAGTGGGCGACCTCTGCAACCCTCTTCCCTTGACTTTGGCCGTCACAGTCTGGAACCAGAGGTGTGAGGTTAATGCAGTTTTCATGTACTTTTACTGTTGGACATGAATTCACACATTCATTTGGCTTTTTGAAACAAACCAATTGTTTTTTTAGTAACTAAACTGATTTCACCTTGGCTCTCCTAAATATTTTATTCCTGCGCCACATAAATATGATTTTAAAATGAACATGCTTGATTTTGCTCTATTTTACAGTAAATTACACAGAGGCTTTTATACCTTGAACTGGATTATTACTGATTTTAAAATTGTCTAAACTCTAAAGTCGATACTAATTCTGTGTATCATTTGTGTAATACATAAATTAAGTGTACGCAAATTTCAAATACTGCTGAAAAAGGAAAGGCATATTTTCATGTTCTATGACAATAAAATAAGGCTTCAGAGCAGAAAATATGATGGCGCCAATTTTGAGATCTTACCGATACAGTTTTTCTTCATTCTAGCGGCTAAAACTAAAGCACCCACCTCCCGACTGCTCCTGCCAGTCCCTGGACAAGGGTCCGAGACACAGGTGAATTTGGCTGGAGAAAGTGGAGCTTGGACACAGGTTTGTCCTGCGAGGTGTGGGTGAGGAGCTCGTCCAGGAAGAAGGGCTCCTCACCTCGCAGCAGGAACACCGGCTGAGCGAAACTGGACCCACTTCTACAGACCTGTATATACATGAAACGTGTGACAGGAAGGTAACATGCCTCAGCAGGTAAAGCTTTCAATTGTGTAATTTTGTGGCCTTTTTTTCAATTAACTTCTGAATAGGTTCATCTGAATTTTACATGCACATTAGAAACTTCATTTCTTCATATTACTATAGTGGTGACACCACAAGAGCAACAACAACAACATGATAAATATGCAACTCTTGCAAATTCAGAAGAGACAGTCAATCAATGCCAGTAGGATTCCACCAGATTACAGAGGCTCATTCACTGGAGCCGTTTTTACCTTACAGCTGGTGTGATTTGTCTCCCTCTGGCGGTAGGCAGGGAGGACAACAGCTGCTGGTTTTCGCTGAACACCAGTGAATCTCTTACACTGGAGTTAGTCAGGGCGGTGCCAGCTCTACAGACACTGAAAAGGTCATAGCACAGGACCACCGCTCCTCGTACTGGCACAGCGGGAGTCTCAGGGAAGGTCTGATCTATGCATGGCAGAAAAGGTGGGTAAATACACTCAGAGACGGTATGGAGTGTGAACAAACCCAAGAAAAGAGGCACGTCTCCTGCACCACTAACCTGCCCCAGTGACATTTCCAATCACGTAAAATCCATCCTGATCAATAGTTCCGGTTAATGGAAGCGCAATGACGGTTCCACTGCGCTCCTGGTCGTACACAGTGAGTACCAGTCCTCGCAACCGCGTCATTGGGGGGCCCTGAAGTTCCACAAACGCCCTCTGTTGGCTGTGATTAGTCCAATGGCTACTAGCCACTTCACTAATGAGCACACCTTCAGGTGCTGGAGGAGGGGGGGGGCAGATGTTCTCCCTCAGTGGGGTGGGAGGAGCAACCTGCGAACGTCAACCGTTACACTGCTGCTACGACAGTTACACCGATACTTGATGCAGCAATATTTAACCACTGTGCTCACCGAAAAAGCCGAAAGGTCGGCAGGGTAAAGGCCTCCGCAGCGGCTGAGGGCCTCATCGCCAAGCAGAACCTCTGGGTCCTCCAGCAAAGGCAGCTGTCCTGGTGTCAGCGCTTTACTCAGCTCCTGCGCGTCCCTGTCAGACCCTCTCTGCCGGTACACAACTGCATCCAACAGGCCTTTGGTCGGGATCCCCATCTGCATGGCTGATGGTGACCCAAAAGGGCTCCGATAAAGAGCCACAGCGTGAGGCCCATTCTGGATGGTGTTCGGGGGCAGGCGTAGCGACGGGGCCGGCACCAGCCTGTCACTGCCCAGCAGAAAGTAACCTTTGGAGGTGGTGAAGTGCCCAGTGAGGCTAATCTCCCTGTAGGGCCTGTTGTTCTGTGTGCTGAACAGCAGAATCCAGATGCCCTGCAGGGAGACCCGGCGTCCTGACGGGTGCCAAAGCTCAATGTACTCGCCATCCTCAGCGAAACCAGGCGAATCGGTGTTGAGCTCATTGATGAGGAAGTCACTATTGCCCCAGGGTGGGAGGTGAGGTGGTGAATCAGTACCTCCGGGAATGACTGAAACCAAAAGCAATAATTAAGAAGCTGCCGTTCAAAGACTCCTGATGCACAAACGGCACAAGATCAGCTTTTCTGAACAACCAAACAGAACGGCTACAGAACGGAGGAGCTATGAAATTATGGGAACTAAAACCAAGAAGAGAATTCTTTTTTTTTTTTTTTTTTTAATTCAAGCACTAATATATGAGTGAGTTTAATTAGTTTCATCAACAGTTGAATAACTCAATGATACTTGAGTACCATCTATAGATGGATTCCTTGTCTGGAGCGCTGCAAATAAACATTATTTAAGAGTTCATGCAGTTCTAAAGGTCTATCTACCACCAGACATCAGTGAACGGGAACCTTCTTGAATAATGCTGAGTCAATCGTAAAATGTTAATTTAATAAAACAGTTTTAAGGGGAAATTTTCAGAGGAGATGCAACAACTGGTTCCTCTTCAGTCTTTAAATAAACATCATTTCTTCGGTGATCTTCCTTGGCTCCGCAGTTTTCTGATCCTTACAGAAATGCGTAAATTCCCCAAACACAGCATGAGTTAGTATAAGGATCAGCGTGGAGGACCTGTGGGCAGCCGCTGGTGAGGTTTAACACTGCAAACATCTAAACACCTCCGACGACCCCCTCAAAGAGAAGATCTCCGAATATCAGACTGTTTTAATGGTGACTCACTGTCAATGTTACCCATCCTTTTTGGGCTTCTGTGATGGCTGAATCTCATAACCTGTAAGATCACTCACTCACTCACTCACCCACCTGTACTGTGAGGGCAGATCTTTGGCCAGGGACACTGGTTGGGCTGCCCAGGGGTTTGCGGGGCCTCCCAGAAGACGCCGGGATCCCTCGTCCAGGTGGCAACGCCGCAGCGGCTCAGGCGGAAGCCTCCCTCTCTCAAACTGAAAAAGTGTTGGTGAATGTTTCAGCAATAAAGTCATCAAAATCAAACTTTTTACAGTCTGATTGGAGCGGGCCGCTTATGCTTATTTTATTAGACAATAACGCGGACGGGCAGCTAATTAGCCGCGAAGCTCTTGCGTCATTTGATACAAACGCACAGCTTAAAAGGACCTTGCTTAATGCCACCGATGCATTTGCGTCAGAGCAAGTAAAAGTCTGCTTGTCCTCCACCCTCCCAGAGCAAAGAGGAACTGTCGTCCCCATCTGACCATTTCCCCCACAACAGGAGACGTTTCGCAACGGACAAAACCGAGGTTTCTCTTGCGAAATCTTACAAGTCTGGTCATCACACGAAATAAAATTGCCATTTTTTGTTTTCTGTTCATGCAGCATTTCAGAAAGGGGACAGCCCACAGTGGGACGATGTCTTGCCTGCTGCTGAGCTGGTAGGGCTGCCTGCCCGGGATGAGAGTCTCTGTGAGGTTGGCACTCGGCTTCTTTCCAGGCCCAGCGAACACAAATGCATCCAGGGGCTGTAACGGGCTGAGCGGGCTGCCCACGGGGAAGTCCGAGACCCTGCCGCTGTAAACGGCCACAGCTCCTGACTCATCTCCTGCAAGGGAACCAAAACAGAGAGGACTTTACAGAAAAATGAAAGTCAAAGACCAATGAGAGCGAGTCAGAACCCTGATTTCTGATATGACACCATATTGGCTTTGGAGTTCATTGTGATGACCTGTGCTGACCTTTCATGTACTTCTTCTCTATGGTCCTGGTGGACAGCCCGTTCCTGGAGGCGGCGGCGCCCACATCCATGCTCACGCTGACCTTGTCTGTTTTCCCATCCAGCACCACTAACACCAGAGGGCCTGCTGCCGGAGCCTCCGCCAGCTCCACAAACCCGTCCACCAGGCCTCCGCCCAGCTTCAGCTCAGTGATAACCGGAGCGGTGTCTGGGGTCGCCGGTGGCGTGCAGTTGTTCCTCTGACCCGGGGAGGGGGAGGCCACCTGGAAGCCCCAACGGTCTTCAGAGAGCAGGCACCTCTCGATGGACTCATCGCCCTCCAGTGTGGTTTCATCCTCCACGAAGGCCCGCTCCCCGGGCGTCAGGATTTCGGCGAGGAACTCTGCGCCGCCGGTGCGGCGCGTCATGTACACCACGGCGTCCACCATCCCGTGAGCGGTGACGTTCATCTTCTCGCTGTAGCGGCCGGCCAGCGTGTGATAGAGGACGATGGCGTCGGGGCCGTTCTGGACCGTGTTGGGAGGCAAGAGGATGGCCGGTTTGGGCAGCATGTCCACCGAACCGACCAGGAAGAACCCCCTGTCGTCCGTGTTGTGGCCTTTGAGGTCCAGCACCTTGTAGGCGACGTTGCCGTTGCCGTTGTAGAAGACCAGGGTGTAGCCGTCCAGGGACACCCGCTGCCCGCTGGTGTGATACAGCTCCACAAACTCGGTGGTGTCCAGCCTGGGGTTGTCGGCGTTGACCTCGCTGATGATGAGGCAGGGGTCACCCTTCACCGCCAAGAAAACATAGAACAGGCAGGCCAAAGCAATCATGATTGACAGCTTCCTCGGGAGACCTGGACGAAAGAGCTGGGGTTAGAAAGCAGCGCCAGTTGCACTCCTGCGCACTTTACCAGCGCACCAGACACTAAATCTGCGCAGAGAAGAGCTGTGCACAAGCCGAGCTGCACTTATGAGAGCAGAATGGGCTGCAGAAATCTCTTCATGTCATGAATGAGCCTTCTATGAAGGGCTTTTTTTTTTTTGTTCTCGGTGACATTGAGAGTGCACGTCTTCTGCATGACTCATGTAATGTTGCGAAACACGCTGGCGAGCAGAAGGAAACTTTGCATTTAACGCGCAAACGCTCGAGCTGCGAATGAACGGGACGAAATGAAAGCGAACTGATGGCACACCGAGATCGATTCTAAGTTTAAAAGGCGCAGAGCAACGCCACGATTCGACAGTTTTGTCACAACTCAGAGCTTTCAAGCGTTTGGACAAAACCAGGGGAGGAAAAAAAAAACCGCTTCCGTCACATTAAGAAACCAGTCTTCGGGGTTCAATTGTGCCCCGGGTTATCTCCCATCTCTCGACAGCTATTCCGGTCACGGTTCCGCTGCTGTGCGTGCATCTTTCCGTCGAGGAAAAACGCTGTCAATCTGCTTTCTATCAGCGCCACACAGCAGCCACCGGAGAGGCTCCGCGGGGCTTACCGTGTTCTGCGTCCGGATCGGCCGGGGGGTGCGCAGACCTCTCACCTGGGTGGCAAATCAAAATCCCGACGGGGATAATTCTGGTAAAGTTTGCTGTCTGCGCTCCACCGCTCCCTTCATTCACAAAGCGGTACTCCCCCCCCCCCCCCCCCCCCCCCCGGACTGTGGGCGGTCAGACTGGCTTGGGAGGGGGGGGGGGGGGGGATGCCTGCCAGCCAGTCCTGTTTTTTTTTTTTCCTCCTTCCACGGTTCACTACACAATTCATCCACAGCTGAGCCCCAAAACAGCAGTAAACACTCAGAAATGGAATAAACCAGCATCAACGTTGAAAGTTTAATTTGAAACGGCGGCGATTTGTTCATTTTGTTCATAATAACCAGATAAGACGCAACCAGTGACGATTCACCCCGGATAGAGGACCTGACGGGGGCCCCTGACCCCACTCTGAACACATCAATGATATCCCAAACCCCCGCCCACCATTCAAGATGGCCACAACAGTTTCTTTTTCTTTATTATACTTAAGTTTCATTTTGATGGTTCTTATTTAGTTGCCACTCTGGGATTATAAAAGTGTTTCATTTCACTACATGTGCCAATATTCCAACATTTAGAATCTACTGAATTATGTTTCTGATAGATATTTTAAAGTAGTCTCAGACATCAGGATGTATCAAAATTGAATGCAGGGATTCTATCCATCCATCCATCCATCCATCCATCCATCCATCCATCCATCCATCCATCCATCCATTTCTATATTTTGCCTGATCTTCAGCATTTCTTGAAAGGTCATCCTATCTTTGAGTGGATCCGTGACTCTGGGAGTGGTCAGCAGCCACCGCAGAGTTTCATGTCTACACCTCCTTCAGTGGCATCATTGTAATCTCCACTAGTGTCACCGTCAGGGAGTTTACAGTTTCTTGAAATCGTTTGAAATTTTGGACTCGTGGTGAAGACTCCATCAGCCACCATCAAGTATTTCTATTAGAAACTCATTCATATCTGTATTATTTGATTGTTGTGTTCAACAATGGTTGTTCTGAAAAACAGTTGACCAAAATATAGTCTTATTCTTTAGTAAACAAAACAACAACAACAACCCGCCTCTGATGCCTTAAGTTCTTGCTTTTATAATTTCATGCCAAATTTTCTTTAAGTGAATTAATTGACATTTAGTAAATTTTCTGGGGAAAAACGCGGCCACGTTTAAGGAAATGAAACCTTTTCTATGAGGATCTCAGCCTGTCTGAGCTCATTTATACTCCCCCACTGCTGATGAAGACAGCATTGCTGTCTTAAAGCAGCTGGATAATAAGAGTTTTCCACGATGCATGTCAAGGTTTTACTTTATTTTGTTTTTTTAAAAAAAGTAAAATTCGTGATTTCTTTTGCAGCACATCTCTACAAAAATACGACCTGCATTCAAACACGGATATATAAGTCACCACAAGATGGCGCCACAAGCCCGGAAGTTCTTTAAATGAAAGCTGTCGGCAAAATTAAGCTGTCAGCAGGGGAAAATAAGCAAAATGCCTTCAATAAGCGCCAGTCCCTAAGGTGTATCTGCTCAGTTGCTTTCTAACAAACACTTTAATGATCTCATACTGTGGGGAGTGTGTGTGGTGTTCCACCCTGCCTGTGGGTTAGACATCACTGGGCTAAAGGTCAGCTTCAAATGTTAATGGTACACACATTTCACATGAACAGGTTTCAGCATTTCACCTGAACGGATGTCAAAAGCTACAGCAAAGTCCGTCGGCTGGGACCTTATTGTAGAAGAGTCTTTCAAACTTCACCCAAAGGTCAACAGGATCATTAAGCCCGCTTTGGTTTGTAATTAACTGATGATCAGATAATGCGATTTCTCAGCTAAAAAGCCAATTATGCTCTGCTTCAAGTGCGGTTCCACTCATTCATGGTAGATAGTTCATCAGAGGAACTGTGTTTTCCTCCATTGGAAATATGAGAGCAAGTGAATATGGCCGATTCAAAGACCACCTGAAAAACCTGAAAGGACTGTCTCGTTCAGCACGTAGAGGACAAAACGACCGCACAGCAGTTGCTTTTGTGATACCGTTCTACTCTGCGGGGCTCAATCCTCAGATCAGAAGGCATTGGTTTCATCAAAAGTGCATGTTCTGGGGATTATTTTCTGTGGATGCTTACACCTGTCCATACACATGGGGGCTTTGATGAGTGTTTACACTAGAGAGTGAAATGTATCAACTTTAGATAACCTTTGCCTTGCTAACCTGGATATAACATCGTCCTCCCTGTCTTTTTTTCCCAGAAATTCGTCCCATGCAAGTGTCCTATTTGCCGTCTTTTTTTTTTGCACCAAAAACTGCTCTGCATGCTGCTGACCCTAAAAGTTTCCCTGGTGAGCCTCAAGCTAATTTTTCACCTCATTAGTCTGGACAGATGTAAAATCTGGGGCAATGTGGGAACAAAGGTTTGTGAGAAGGCATTGGGTGGTGGCCACTCTGCCTGTTTGTGTGCTGCATCTTCGCTAGGTGTGACAGAAACGGAGTATTGGACAAGAAAAGACACTTCCATGTGACTCGGTGTTGCTATGTGCACACGTGCTCTGTACTCCCCAGGTGGTAAAGGCAGTGTTTGACTTTGATAAATAAAGCTGGAAGATCTCCTCTCACTCTCCCTCCTTTCCTTCCTCTCTGCCTTGAAGGCACAGAGGAATCTTTCTCCCGTGTCCCCCTTTTTCCTAAAGAAAGCGCCCAAAGAACCTCATCAGCATTCCGCGTGCGCCCCCCGCTCTCTGCATCCAATCACGTGAGCTCACCATACAGACAGGGTGATTGTATGTGCAGGCGTGCGTGCGTGTGATTGGAGGGAGCCATGCAGACACAGCCAAGGAGACTCCCTTTGTGTTCCCTGTAAACTCCCAAGGTCATGCACACACACTGCTGACCACGTCAGACAGGCAGCACGTGTGTGACGATATTACACTCAGTGTGTGGCATAAGGGCTGTGAAGTTTATTTTGAGGTCAAATGGCAGTGAGAGCTGGAAAGAGGCGCGTTGGATTGTTAATCTAAATTGAGGCTTCATCTGCCTACTCAATGCCAATGGAGGAAATTCCTCCAGGGCTGATCCCGAGCACAGTTTGACCACATTAACTTTAGAGCCCAGTATAATCTGCAGGATTATCCAAAAGTGCTAATTGCTATGAGGTGCACAATCATGGCCGCCACCCCGATTTCTCTGAGATATTGCAGCCGTGTTTGATGCACAGTTACCATGGCGACCAGCGGTCTTGGTTTTACTTGACCTACATATGTGCTGTAGCCTACGTACACAAACACGTGTTAACTGTCTGTCAGCAGCACTAAAATCAGCCTCGTGAGGACTTTGAGGACGTTGACACGAGACGAAGGGAACAGGCAGAATCCTGGAGTTTCTGCTGCAAGGAAACTGTGCAACATGCAGCAGGTGAGGATGAGTGGACGACCATGTCCGATTAAAATAAGAAATGCAAACTAACCTGCAGTTTCCTGCAAGTCTTGCCACGATGCCAGAAGGTGCATGTAAATTACCTGGTAAAACACACGACGTGATACTGCTAATGCTAACAGTTGCACCAACTGAGCAAACACTCTATAAACTGCCATATTTCTGATAATGCAAGCTAAATATCATCAAATGTGTTGCCCAATATTACAACCCTTCAACGTTCATACTTGGATACCAAACAAGTGTTTAGTAGTGCAATAAAAAAGAAAAAAACCATTATTCAGCTCAAACTGCTGTATATGTGTAACTTTTAAGCAGGGAACGGTGGGCACCACCACAGTCTAGAACACCACTGAACACCTGGCTTTACAGTTCTCTGCAGCAGGTGGTGCAGCACATCCGTAACAGTTATGGCTTTATGCCTTCAAAAAATGGATTTTTCTGCCCCCTTGCTCACACACTGTCCAAATTTTCTTTTTTTAAATTGCTCACTGGATCTTGCCCATGTGCTGTAATTCAGAATAGCTGTTACTATCCGTCATGCCCTCTTCCACAGCTCGCCTCTCTGTGTTTCATCGATTCTGCTGAGACACGGAAGCGGACGTTCTTCCCTTCTGGGAAAAGCTGGGTAATAAATCTTATTCCTGTCTCCATGTGGAGGCTCACGGGAAGATTCTGGCCCACTTTTCACCTGGACAAGTATTTCCAAAAGGACTCGGAAAAAGTGGCAGGACAAAGATGCACCAGAGCCACATACGGTGGGTGCAGAAACTTTTTCACTATTCCTTATGGTGGCGCCTCATGTTAAAATGAAAAAAAAAAATCATTTCTTTTCCTTATCACTCTACACTGAGTATCTCAGCAGGACAGCCCAAACCCAGAATTTCAGAAATGTTTATAAAATTAATATTAAATAAAGAACAGAAATATCACATGAACAGAAGTATTCAGACTCAGGCTTGCAGATGACTCAGGTCCATTTCTTTAGTTTTGAGACGGTTCTCATTTTATCAGAGTCCATCTGGGCTGAATTAAACGGATTGGAGCTGATTTTTAAGACACTCCTGCCTAAATAAGACCTTACAGCTCCTATCAGAGCAGCATTAGAGCAGAAATGAGACCCGTGAGGTCAAAAGAAGAAAAGCTCAGAGATGCAGCTGCAGCAGGAGACACATCTGGACCAGGCAAGAAAGAAATAATCTGCTTCATTTATTGTTTCGAAGAGCTTAACAGTCTCCAGCATTCTCATATGAAAGGAGTTTAGGTCCACCCGGACTCCTCCTGCAGCTGGATGTCCATCCAAACTGAACAATCAAATCCATTTCTAACTGTTAACCCTAACCCTGTTTAATGGAATAAACACCACTAGTTAGGAAGCCTAATGATGTTTTGGTTTTTAGAATGGTCTCTGTGGCTTATTCCACACATGCAGCGCACCACCTGGCACCGCTGTGGGGAAGGAAACCTTTCATACGGAAAGATCTTGACCTTATGCGGAACATCTCAGCTCTCTCCAGCTGTTGCATTTAGGACTAACTGCTTTAGACACACATCTCACAACACCACTGGGATATTTCATAAACTAATGGCAGCTGTTTGCTTTCTGGGTGCAGCGGATTGGTTTCTCTCACTCGCTCAGGACATCTCAATGTGTGAGTTCAAAAGGTCCAATATGTCCAATCCTTGATTATAATGGGATTCCAGGTCCTTCAATCAAACCTCAACATGCTGGTAATTACTGGATGCTTGGTGGGGAGAGAACTTTGACTTGTGCACATATTCAGAGAAAGAAGCTGGCCTGTGACAGTCTGAAAGCCAGCGCCACTTCCAGCGTGTCACGTTAGGGGGAGTGTTCTGCATGTCTCCAAGCTCATTTGAGCGTAAGTCTCAGTAAAAGCAGGTTTGAGCCTGCCGTTACATGGTCAAAGACCCTAACAAGATCGGGCTGTCTTTTCGCGATAAGCAAATCCAGTGCACGTCTCCTGGGAGAGTGCACGTGAAGACGGTGGAGTGAATTCCGCATTCATTAGCAGCTCTTATGTTGGAAATGAGGCCAGGACAACAGAGCTGTGGACCTTGCTGTGGCTGCACAGGCTGCAGATGTAGCCCAACACAAACAGCTCAGCACTGGCGTCAGGATTATTAATGAGTGAAGGATATTTTGGTGATCAAACACCGTGACTCTTATTTACCTTACGATTAATAGATAATGTTTTGGGCAACAATATGAAATAGAGCAATTGCAATTACACCTTTCCGCAACCTTCTTCCACTATCAGAGCACTTTGAGTGCACTTTAGTGGCGCTTGGCTCGGGGGGATTTCTTCATGTCTTAAAAATGGGATTTACAGTATAGTCCAGAGAGCCACCATTTCGGTGAGGTTCATTAATTTTTAATGGTTTTCCAGAATGGGAAGTGGAGGAAATTATGTAAGCTAATTCTTCACGCTCAGAAAGTCACACAGTGCAAACACGACTGCGGTCCAAGGATGCGCATGGACATTTAGGAAATGTTAGCGCTTCCTCTCATCTTCCTGCTTCTTAGATCCCCCATGTTTTATTTAAGACAGTTCATCTCCTCGCTGCAGCCCACAGGAGGCTTAAACGCACACCTCGCCTGTCTCAAACAATTATCTCCCTCAAGAGTCCATTTTTAATGCTTTCATCCCTCCATTGGAGAAATAAATGGGCTATTTTGAGCACAGCGCAACAAGGAAGAGGACCTTCATTTATGGAAGTCGCCTTTTTGTTGTGACACCAAGTCAAAGGTGGGCTAAAGGCTGATGTGTTAGTGGGATTAACGCAGCAATCTTAACGCAGTTGCTCAACTGCTGCATTCCCCACATGAGCGTCGTCTCACAGCGATCCTGACTACCCTCAAACCTTGTTCCCCGATGGTAGAAGGAGGTCCGGAGCTCTGTCAGAGCAAAGTTGACCCTCTCTTCCTTCAATATTCTCTCCTGTTTATATCCCTCTTCCCTCCCTCTCCACAGATCTGTGAGGGACTATAAGATGGTGTTTCATTCTCATGTGTCTCAGTTACATGGTGGCTTGATTGTGTCTCTCCCTGAAAGTCGCTTTGAGCAGAAGCTTCTGCTAAATGACTCAAATGTAATGTAATGATTACTCATACTGGAAAGTCTCCTTTAATTGAGACTTTCCTGCACGTCACATTCTGTCTCGTGTCATCACTGCTTTTTACCAGAGGCATTTAAAATTCAGACGCTGCTTCCGCTGTGCTCCAGACTCAGTGTTAAACTAACGCATTCTAAAGATAGAAACGCACAAAAGTCACAGCCAGTGGCACCAAATAAAACTTAGATACGCCTTAAATATCTCAGTTACGTTAAGTTAAAAACTACCTCATTATTTTGCCAGGTTCACCTTAATATCTGTAAAGTGTAAAACCATAAATCCGGAATGTGAAATGCTTATAAAGATCCACAACACATACTTTATCCTTTTCATTTAAAATACAGCAGAGTCCCTGAATAAATATTCATTTATTCTGGAAACTGCCTAAACTGTCCCTTTGTAATGTCAAATACTCAACAATAAATACAACTTACTTTATATGCATGACTAATTTAAGGAAATGGGAAAGATTCTGCCAGAACAAACACCTGTACACAATGCTGAACATTTTTTGTGACATATGATTTTAATAAATTCTGCTGTCAAACAGAACTTGTTCTGAAAGAACCTTCAAATTCAGTCTGTACGTACTATGGCCTAGTCTTTCTGCAGATGGGTTTGAGCCCACAGGTGGATGCTGGGAACTTAAAGTATAGGAGCAAACCCTGCGGAGAAGTGTTGGCGGAGGAAATGGAGGTCAGGCTGCCTGATACGCAGTGCGCATCCCTCCATTTCCTGTTCAACTCCAAATCAGGGTAAACGAGTACCTGGGGAAAACCCGCATGGGTACAAAGAAAACATGTACATTCCACATGGAAAGACAGAGTTGGAAGTGAACCCAGAACCTTCTGCTCTGACACAGCTTCGACCTGATTTTGGTGGAGGAAACAGAAAAAAAGCTTATGTAGTTATGATTCTCAGCTGAAGTTCAGTTTACAGGTTTACATCAAGATTGTCTACAAGTGCTTTAAAAAATCCCAGAGTTCCATCCAAGAGTGTGACAAAGATCTCCCTTTTAACACGAATCCTCAAGCAGGGCCAGGCTAACTGGTTTCGGAGTGTGTGAGGAGACCTGAGCCATGGAGACGAGCCACATCGAGAAGAGGTCAACTCCCAAACCTGCCCACTGTGAGAACTTAACTCTATAAACAACCCAAAGGCACCCGTGCAGTCAGCTTGCTCTTCTGTCTCTTCTTTCACAGATGAGTTACACCCTCTTGATAGTATTTCCAGCTTCTCAAAGCAGTAGAAAAGGAAGTAGGAAGCCTAGGTGGCCGTTCCTGGCGCTCCTGCCCCGGGGCTTCGGGCTTGTCAGCAGAAATGAATCGATTGTTCCATCTGGACCTGATTGGTCACCACCTTAGGAGTATTATTCACGGCTGACAGTGAACCAATGATGAAAATCATCAAGGCTGATTTAGGAACACCGAGTGGTGCTCATCCACCAGCGGCTCTGTGCGGGTCATCACGGAGCGAGCCTCGCCGCGGCACATTAAATCACCGCTGCCTAATGACATGTGCAAATTTAATCATGTAGAAGGTGGTTCGGTTCGCCGGGTCAACATGACGCAGGTCCCATCACGTTGGCGTCCCCCGGTAACGGTTGGGCGACAGCAAGCTACAGCGTAACACAGCCCGACTGTGATTGATTATCAGAGATCACTAACGAGCGGCGGCCACGCGTTAACCCCCGGGGGACTCGGCGCATTCATTAAAAGCCAACTGATTGGCTGATTTGTTGATGTTAAGGTAAGCGAACCTGTGAGGCCCAACCTTATTTACACACGGCTCGCTGGTCATGGCGGTTTATTTATTCAGGACTTTGCTTTAAAAAACACAAACTTGCGGTGGTAACAAAGCAGCTTAGTGTGTGTGCGTTGGCCTGTTTGCTCGTGTGCAGGACTGTGCTAAATTATTTTTCTGGCATCTCCTCACACTATACTTGCATTTTCATACTTATCCATACATTCTGCTATTCATGCGTCCATCCGTGTGTCTTTTATCCTAGGTTGCCAAGGCGACGGGGCCCACACAGGGGTCCGGTTTATCCTGGGAGATTCGCATTGCTTGCGGCCACCTGGAAAATGCAGTCCTGCTGTGTGTGACCACAATAAGCTGCATATCCACCTCCGGTGTTCTGCCAAGTTCGTCATCCCTGACAGTGAATCAGCCGAGTGCCGACCTTCAGAAAACAACTGTGCCAACCTGAGGACGTCCTCCACAGGTTTATTACTCAAAATCCTGCGCAGGCTTTCTTTGTGGAAAATGTCATTTAACTAAAGGGAATTATTCCCACTGGTTTGGAGAGGATTGATCATTTACAGACACACAGAGTAGGAGTAAGACCACCCTGTGCACCCCCCACTGTGGGTTGGACATCTGTGTCAGGTTTGATCTGACACACACACACACACACACACACACACACACACATACACACCCCTCACAGCTTTATAAGAACTATTCAGAAACATTGTGGAAGTTTGTTATTTTAGGATTTATTCCAAATTTCATCCCTGGGTTTAAGGATGGTCTGTATTTATATTCAAAGGTTACGCAGTGAGAAATTTCCAGTAAGCAAATGAAGTGGAATTAAAGTGATTCATTGCTTTAACTTGCAGATAATCAAACATACTTTTTGATGCCTGTCATCACTGAGCACCTCAACATCTCAGATGGCGTTCCAATCAATGCATAGTAATTATGGGGTTATTGCTTATTCTGTCCTGCTACTGCCTTAATTTCCAGTGTGTGTGTGTGTGTGTGTGTGTGTGTGTGGGGGGGGGGGGGGTTACATGATCCTGAGGGATTTGATTGTCTTCACAACTGTGATCTATAGTGTTGAAGTTATGTTATGATTTCTGCCTCATATGCGGTCCGTCAGCTGTGCACAGGAAAGTGGGTCAGACAGCACAGTGACAGAGATCCAAGAACACACAGCTGGACTCTACCAGGGCTCGCGCGCACGCGCACACACATACACATACACATACACACACACATACACACACACACACACACACCATCATGATGGGCAGCTGCTTAGTCCATCAGGGAAATCGATCAACCGGAAGAGAAACACTGGTTGTGATGAGGACTCTGCATGGGTGTTATTAGGGATAAAATGGCGAGCAGAGTGTGGTAGGTTTGCAGCCCCGCTGAGGTAAAGTGGTCTGCCACTGCTGTTTCTTTGTCTGTTGTATTATGCCTGCGTTGCCATCCGCTTCGATCAGTCGATCATTATTAAAAGACAGCAGCTCTGAAATGCGAGGATCGTTGTCACTGCAGTGAGTCGCAGCCACGTCAGCCTATTAAAGCTCTACAGACGTATGTGTTTTCATCACATATGCCCTGACTGTATTTATAGTAGCTGTTCGGAGCAGGTGCCAAAACCCAGTCTGCTGCAGACAGATGGCACCAACACGCTCAGCAGCTTTTTCACTAGTGTGCCACACAGAGAACAAACTGATGGAGGAATGAACAATGCTGAAGAAATGACGTCAGCAGAGAGAATAGATGCAATGAGGGCAGCCAATCAGATTACTGAGAAGATGAATATCTGAATTAGGGTTTGAGTCACACGTGGGTCACTTCGCCTGGTTTTCCGGCAGCGTGTTTGAGTTTATGCTAATGAAAGTTCACGCACATCCTTCTGGAGCTGCATCAAAACCCACTTCCTGTAATTTCCAATGATTCTGATCGTCTGAGTCTGGTCTCACAGCCTTTTGAATCAGGTCACAACACTTTTTCTGCAATCACCAGATTTTGCGAAATTTCTGTTGAACCGAGAAAGTATTAATATCATATCTCGCACATTTCTCTAATGCAGGATCGTCTCTCATTTCCCACTCTTCCATTTCCCACATTTCCTCTCGCTCGCAGACGTCCATCCTTCCCCTCTTTAACCTCCACTCTCAATTTCCTAGCCTAATCAATTCCAATTTCTTTCCATCTTACTCCTCTTTCTCTTTATGGTTGGAGGTCCATTACAAAAAGCACTCACCCACCCACCCGCGATCGTTAAGCAGTCTGACGGAGTTACGCCGAAGGAATGACGCAGACAAGTTCTTGAGAGTAGGTGGTGCCGAGCCAGTGGGAACAGAAAAGAGGGAAGTTGCAAAAACTCAATGAGACATAGCGAGGAGGGTCGGGAAAAGAGGAAATGAAGAGCGAGGGGTGACGATGGCAAAGCTAATGACAATTTAAATCACCAGGCGAGTGTTTCTGTATCAGGAGTCTCTTCTCTTCCCCATAAACATGCCATATGACAATGGCATCCATTGAATCCTAATCGGGGATTTTCCCAAACACAAAAGCAAAAGAACAAACAAGCAAATTGCCAGTGTTGCAAGTTCAAGCCAAAATATAGGAATCAAAATCAAATGAACCCCTTCAATTCACTTATTTCACAAAACATCTGCACTTTCAGACCTTTAACAAAGGTAGTGTGATGTGAATTCCATGTTTCAGGCTTTCCATGTGCAGCCAAAACCTGCAGCCTGGCCCTCCGCAGGGGGAAATACAGGGACAGGGTCATACGGTTGTACACACATGGCAAATTGTTTTCGTTAGCTAACCAATGAAAGCTCAACTGCAGCGCTGGCTAGCAGTCTTTGACTGCCTTTCAGTGTCGGTGATGTAAAATGAAATTCGCTGATGCAGATGAAACAGGTTCTTACACAATGAGGCACAGCTCTCCATAAATCCCCGCTGTTGCGTGGGTGATTTATCCTGACAAACCACCCTTTTCTTGTCATCATACGGTAGCAAGGAGGCCATTTGTATCGCTGTTGTAGGAATATTGATTGTAAGGTTGTTGCAGTCGCAGAGTGAAGGGGTGAGTCAGCGTGGTTTACTGTGTTTAAGCACCAGCACTTGGCTACTGTTTGTATGATCTGCTTTTGGAGGACCAAAGAGTCACTATGAGCATCGTGTTAAAGGCGCTGCACGTGTGAATGTTAATTCCAAGGGTGCACGGAGGATACAGCCAGACGCTATGCACCTAAAATAAATTACAGTTGTGGGTTTCTTGACAAAATACCGAGTTCCTCCAGATATGCAAGCCTGGTGGTGGTTCCAACAACACGTGGCCATACCAGGTCAGTTCCGGTTGTAAAGCTTCCAGGTCAGTGTAATATGAGCCAAAGTTGACTCAACACCGAACATTTAATGAAATCGAACTCCTGCAGGAATTGGTTGCATGTAAATGCACCTACTGACAGGATGAATGAATCCACACAGGCACTGGTCCGGAGGCCTGGAGTTCTCTGTCAAACCCTGTTTCTATCAGCATGTCGGAGCTCAACGACAGCAAAGGGAAAACAAGGCTTTTAAAGCAGGCAAAGAATAACTTATTCACAAGAGACAGCATTTTTGTGAAGAAAATGCCGTCGATTATGTTTCATTTAGAAAAGGATTATGTGAGTCCAACAAGAAAACAGATAAAAACACACCATGCACTACATTCACAAAAGGCGACATCATGTATAATTATGTGAAAAAACAACCTCCTGATGCATCTGATTGCACCGCTTAATCTTCCATTTTTCATTGCTTGAACTCAACCTCCCTCCTCACCAACCCAGATTTCAGTTTAAAATAGGGTCGGTTTCCACACAAAAATTGATTGTGAAACAATTAAAGGCAAAACTGAAATCATAAACCCCACATCAGCTCGCTATCGGCCAACTCATCTCCCAGCCTTCGGGGCTTTAGTCAGGGGGTGTCTTTCTGTATCAACTGATGGACGTATTTTCCAGACAACAATGTCACCCCAGACATTTCAAACAATATCAAGAGTCATGAGACAGACGAGCAAAAGCTGACAGAGTAGCTCCCCTCAGGGACGTCTGGGAGAAATGGCTGCAGCCCCTGCAGGTTGTTGCCCCTTTCTGTGGAAAATACCCCTTCATGCCCAGTATGCCTGGCAAATATGACACAAAAACCCACATAAAAAATTACCCCAAAACTCTCTTGAATGTTGAATGTTGAAAGCAGCTACTGTATGAGTGGTATTTATAAATCTACGCGGGAAAATCTGTGACGACCTTGGACAACAACTTGCCAGTAGGAAAAGTGACCATTGAGGGAACGTTTTTGAGGAGCTCAAGCTGCACAGGGAGCAAAATGACCCCGCAGCTGCACCCTGGGTCAGACAACCTCCGCTCCGCCCAGCACAGGTGGGAATGAAAGGCAGACATATTGTGCCTCTATTGATAATATCTATGAGGGAAAAACAGAGCAAATGTCTCACTTCCCCCAACACATGCATCTAAACAGATGCATAAAAACAGCTTCCTGTGTCGGAGTTCAACCACCCAGCTCTCTGATCCTGATCCTGATCCTGATCCTGCCCCTGGCTACCACTGCAATCAGGCCAGCATATACTCACCAGCTCTACACCCCCTTCACATGCCAGATTGGTCTTTACTTTGTGAGACCTCCCAGCATCCTCCTGCCTGACTGCCCGGTACCGACCTCGCCTGTCCCCGATTCTGCTGCTTCCTCTGCCTCCTGGTAGTCACCCCCGACCAAGATTTCAGCCTCCGCCTGGCAGTTTCTGACTGATCACCTTGTTGTGTTGTTCCTGCTGCCCGCTCCTCGTCGGGGAGGGTTGTTTAAGGTGAAAACACTGAAATATATGCGCACGCACTGAGAATGTGCACACAGACAGTAAGAATGCGCATGCATTTTTTACTCATCGTAAATTGCCGTCATTCCCGTGAAACCTGCTGCACTTCCCCTTTTATCTATAATCTGCAGATTTTTTTGACTTTCAAAATATGATTGTCTTTCTAGTCTCATGCCAAAATAGAGCTAGATGTGTTTTGATAAAGAAGATGGTGGTGCCTTCCTGAAACAGCTGCTGGGTGCACTGAAATCCTTTTACCCCTAGACGCCCCAAAACATGCACACGCACACACATAAAGGAACAAGAGTAGCCTATATCCCACTGTGTGAAGGTGCTGGGGTGTGAATTTTTTTAGCGCGTGTGTGCACATTTTCGATGATTATGCACATTCTGTGTGTATGTGTGCGTGTGTGTGTGTGTGTGTGTGTGTGTGCGTGTGTGTGTGTGTGTGTATGTGTGTGTGTGTGTGTGTGTGTGTGTGTGTGTGTGTGTGTGTGTGTGTGTGTATGTGTGTGTGTGTGTGTGTGTGTGCGTGCGTGTGTTCCAATGTTTTCACCCTAAACGGCCTCCCATATGATTGTCTGCCTGTGCTGTTAACTGTGCTGGTGCAGAACCGCTGCCCAGCCGTGTGTCGCTGTGTGTCTGAACTGTTTGTCTGTCTGCCAGAGTTCCAGTAAACCTTTCAACTCTCTCCATTGGTGCCGAGTCTTTGATACTGGAAATGTTTAAAAATCCGGATTTTGTATAATTATTTTCTGTACTTTTTAGCTTATGTTTGTATTCATGTTTATGTTTAAAAAAAGACTTTTGGCTTTTCCTTGAAGTAAATGTGTGTGGGTCCAACTGGTCCTGTAATAGAAGGGATAGTAACTGTACACTAACACAAGAGGAAGTTTAATGCTCTGTGAATTTAAGAAACTGCTTATATTTTCTGTAAATGTTAATATTTCAGAAACTAGAAAAGAGACACATTTCACATTTAAACGCTCTAATGTTGTACATTATGATCAAAACACTATTACAGAGGCAGCTCATCAAGAAATGAGGAGAAATGGTGCTTTGCTGAATTAAAAATGTGAAAAGTAATTTCTGTTGAGAGGTTCTGTTTTGCCCCCCCAAGACCAGAAATCTGACACGTGTAAGTGGATGTGTCTGGTGATGAGGATGTTTCCCACACAAACCGTTGCTGTCCTCGGCACTCTCAAAGACTAGACTGTAGCAGACTCATTAAGAACACATAAAAACACTATTAGGCTTCTAAAGTGTTCCAACTGTTCTTGACTAATCAGGCAGGCGCTAAAGGGATAAAGATTTTAAATAAACACACTGGATGCAGCGTGTTATTTGCATCACATATGCAATCCATATTATAGCATTTTGAAATGACTGCTAGGAGTAAAACCTGCAAAGAAAAAAGATAAAATATGAAGACAGGGGTGAAGAAGGATAATGCTGATCTTTCTGGCACCATAGTTACATGAAACAGGAATAACAGCTACTATACAACAATCCTCAGGATGTTCCTGTCATAGAGTCCTGATATGTGTCCCCCCAGATGTGTTTGACCTTTGACCTGCTTCTATTTGAACCAAAGCTTTAAAGTTCCACCAAGACTGAAATAAAGGATGAATCAGGAAACAGCTTCACCCTTTTAAATCCACTTTAGCTGCTTACAGATATGAGCAGACACAATATAACAACAATGGGGTGTGTCTCTAAAGTAAGCAGCAGACTGAGCAGACATTTATATTATTAATGATAAGAACACCTCCAGGAAGCAAAAAACATCCATTCCAATCACACCACATCATCCTTGAGCCCTTTAATTTGGAAACCAAGACAACAGCAAACAATTAAAGGACTGATCAACGGAGAAATACTTTAAAAACATGTTTTTGTAATTGAACATAAGTGAACTTTGTGAAATGATCCGCTTGAGTAATATCAAGGTGTACGTACAACGATTTAAGCAGACAGCTTCCCAGAGCAGGCAGTTATTGCCCCGCTGAAATGAATAAAAAGACAAGTGTGCGGGATGAAAAGGAAAACGCTCTCTGCAGACCGTGATGATTCGGCCCATTGCATTAATTTATCCAAAACAACGGCGCCAACAGCACGCGGGAGAGCAGCGCACGCTTGTGCCTTTTGTTCGCTGCCAGGCAACCTCAAATTTCAAACTTGACGAGTGTGTATGTGCAGCACGTGCGCGCGCGGGTGTGACGCGGTCCCCATTGTGTCTGTTCCCCTCACTAAAGCTACACTTCCTGTTTCATAATAGGGAGCATTTGCTTGATGGTTTCCTGAAATGCACCCGCCCGCCTAAACCTTTGCCAAATCTCAGCCCGTTCAGTCCGGCAGGCTGGAGTACTGACTGATCAGACAGTTCAGACTGATTACATTTTGAACCCCCCCCCCCCACCACCACTCCCAGTCGCCTTCCACTTTGCAACGTCTCCAACCTGGCTTTCAAGAAACGCTTATGTAATGGGACAAAATGTAATCATCCATCGAGAGTGTTGCGTAAGAAGCTTAGCAAAGAATCCAGAACACATTTTAATTATCTCTCTTGAACCGATCCTGATAGGCGTGCGTGCACAACAGGGCATTTTATGCATAACCTGCTGCTGTTGAGGATTTAGAGTCTCTCATCAACCTAATGTTTTTTGAAGTGTGAAAAGGAAAAGAGGAAAAGGTGTAGCTGGAGGAGAACAGAGAATCTGATATTAAACCACGAACCTCCTCACCACAGAGCCAAGCAGTCCACCGCCGTGCCCCTGTTGCTGACATCAGAAGCAACATTAGTAGTGGTGTGTTCTGTGCTGATGAGAGAAGATGAAAAACTGGCTCATGGTGAGACACACACGCTTTTGGAGAGCAGAAATTAAAAATAGAAGAGTTTTGGCTCTGTAAAAATACATCAACATACTTATTTGGTGTTGGATTTTGGATTTGGCATTTAGAACCCACTTTTTTGGATAATATAGTATATCAGACTATATCGGCAATATAATTGAAAGACTATTTGTAATGATTCAAGCTTTTGTGTTTTCCCCAAACAAGTTTTTTTGTGTTATACTCACACCTCTTTTCTTTCAGAACACTGTTCGTGTAAAAATAGAGACATTCTTCATCTGACTTTCATTTTTGTGGAACAAACACCACATTTCACCCTGAATGCAGATTATTTATGCCAGCCCGAGTCGAGTGCACTGCGAGTTCATGATTTGTTCACAGCCTGATAGCAAATTGGCTCATGGTGTCTTTGTCACCAAGACAGTTTCCTCGTTGCATTTGTTACACTTATTTTGAAGTTTCTCCACTGAAAGCAGCTGGAGCTTCATTTTGTTGGTCAAAGCCATCAATCGGTGGTGCTGGAGCAGAACCTGGGCTCTCTCTAATGGTGCAATGAAAGTGAAGAGCAAGCAGAGCTGTCTTAATTACATTACCCACAATGAGATAATTATCAGGAGCACCGGGTGCTGTATATTTTCACTGTTAAAAGCAGTTAATGAGATGCATAGAGACATTGTTCTTTCCCGCTTTGGGAGTCGTTTCCTCCTAAACACACGAACTCGCGTCAAATAATGAAACTTTACAAGCTGGTTTACTAAAGCATCTAATATTTATTCATGTTTTACAGGTCATAGATGAGCTCTCTCAGCAGGATTCCTGTTTGATGAGTAACACAGCCATCCAGTCACATCCTCTCACCCAGACTGAAATTACCCCGGCAACATAGGGTGCTGTGTTTATCTCAGATGCAGAAACATCCTCTTCCTCTCTGCACGGGACGTGTTATCAGTGTTCCTTGTACCACCTCGATCAAGCCTCGTCTCCGCCTCGCCGAGGAAGTTCATGGGTTCTGAGAAGAGATGGAGAGAAAACACCAGGCAGCCGGTTTGTGAAACCGCCATGTGTGATTCATTCCCTCACTTCATTCACATGTTGTGACTCATTCAGTTTTTGGGCTGCAGGCACTCATATAGCACTAGAGTTTGATTTTCAAGGTGCATCACCTCATCAGGTGCATCACCTCATCAGGTGCAGGTGCATCCCAACATGCCCTTTATATGATACATTATGGCATCGGGTGTGCGACCCAGTCAAATTTATGATGGGTTGCATTAATGATGAACAGGAACTTTCTGGCATGTACCTGCTCAACAGGAGCGTGCTAAGTCTTATCTTATCTCTGGAACTTCATCCAATGAGCATGTCATGCAGGGAACCAGGAATAGATTCCTTCCCTCCCTGCAGGAACCACACGATGTGCTTTATCACCTCTTGTCGCACTGTTACAGGCTGAAAGAGAATATCCTCAGTGGCCGAGACTGCTGGGTATTCTATCAACTTTGAGGTGAGTAAGTCTAGAGTGCGACCTCAAAAGCACCAGCCAGATAAATGTGTTCACACGGAGAAGAGAATCTAGTGCCGTGTCAGGGAACACAAGAACAGGCTTATTTATATGGAAAATGTGTCAAATTAAGTCAATTTCCCCCCTTTAATGTCTTCTGTCTTCTTGTTATTTGTGAGAATCCTACTTGTAAACTGGTTGTCGGTCCCTATACGAACAAATAAACACGCAGTCTTTGGGGATATGAATCTGTCAGAGGAGTCGTTCTCTGTGTTGTGCATAGTTAACTCTAATAATGAATGTACCGGTATAGTTTTACCCAGGGAGTAGCATACGAATGGAGCAAAAGACAATTACAATTCAGCTAATCTTGGGGCAAAATTTCGATCTTTATACCAGCTCCTGACCAGCAGTGACACATTATTTCAACCAGTCAAACCATGGCATAATCATAAATAATGTCAAGAGCAAAATAAAGAATAATTTTGCCAGTTTTACAACATCTCATGTGGATGTTATTAGCCCCATGTTCAACGGAGAGATTTGAACTATACCTGCGTGTATAAATGATCTGATTTGGATAAATGCAGGAAACGGCCTGTGTGAAGTCTGCTGGCTTTGGGCTGACCCTGAGTCAGATCTTTAGTGCTGTTGTGGTTGTAGTTCTTGTGTCACAGCTGAACCTCCCCGCAGTTGTTCTAGAAACTCATTAGTAGATAATTGAAAGTATCAACACTGATTATGAGGAGTGCTTGGGTGACATCCCAGAGGTCTTTGTAATTTAAATGAGCAATGACAAACAGACAGACAGACAGACAGACAGACAGACAGACAGACAGACAGACAGACAGACAGACAGACAGACAGACAGACAGACAGACAGTGCTGCTCCCTCACACAACACTGAAGAGAGGCTTCCTGTTTATGGACTGAGAGACAGTTTTGGGCTGTGATTAATCATCGTGTTTGTCTGAGGATCCATCAAAGATGACCTCTGTGGTGAGCTTTTTTTTTTCCTTTCTCTTTATAGGACTAAATAAAACCTCTGAATAGGGGTGAGAGGGACTGCAGCCAAAAACATCTTCCACAGGTCTAGAAAAATCCAAAATGAGTGTCACCGTTTAGGCTGCAGCCTTCCTTCTTTAACCTTCTTAAAATGATATGCTCATGCACTGAGCTCTCATGGCTGTTCAGCAACCTTGTTGCTCTTATTTTAAGATGCCATTAATCACTGTGCTGGGGAGATATATTACATCGCAGTGCAACTCAATGCAAACAGAATCTAAATTGAGTTGTAGCACGCTGTATGATTGATCTTTCTTTCTATTTCTGATACTGGCTGGTCTCTAAAAGTGGTTCCTTCTTAGGAAATTGTGGGTATAAACAGCAAATCAAAATCTGCCCTTGAGTGCAATTCGAGAGAGAAGGTCAAAGAATAACGTGACCCCAGTTTCATATACTGGATTTCAATTTCAGTTGGCACTCTGCTGTGTGGTTCTGGTAAAAAGAGAAAAGAGATCGGAAAGATTTGATAAAATTCTGCGCAACCAGGCATCCTCCAGCTTAATGAGCCGTCCGTGATGGAGACGGAACACCCACTTTACTGTTGAAAAGGAAAATGTTGTAGTATTATCCTCCGAAACAGAACACTGCAATTAGACACTCACTGTTAAGAATGTGCGACTCTGCAGCAGAGAGCAACATTTCAGAGCTCTTCTAAACTGGGATCATCTTGGTTGCCATAGTAATGGCCCTAGATGACCACACAATGTCTGAGACTTTGTGTGTACTGACAGATCCCAGCAGTGTATCCCAGATGTGGCATGTTTGGGTTGGCACGCAGCGTTGGAGCAAACTAAAAGCTTATTTTTCACTGTTATTAAAATACTCTAAAATCCAGTGCGCAGAAATGCATCTTGGCTCACTTCCCACATCCTCTCCGGCTCCTCTCCTCTCTGCTCAGACACACTTTTCTCCGTTTTCTGTCTCCTCCCAGACCACCAGCAGTGATGGGGTGCTATCTCACGCATCTCGATCAGAGGGAGAATGGGAGACATGCCTCTGCTGTCGACCCCCTGCTGTGATCACTATCTGAGTTAGTGACTATTGAACCTGTAGCCGAAGCTCCAGCATTGGCACCTGCATGTGTGTAGTGAAAAGGCCAGCAGGAACAGGAGAATTGTTGATGGTGTGTCTGATGAATCAGAGTGATTCATCTCTCCTGTGCAGAGGCAGAAAACAGGTGACTCAGGAGGTTTCAGACAGTACAGTATGTTCCCTGTGGTGGTAAAAGGAGTATCGCAAAAGCCAGATGGCAAAAGAATACGTCAGGTCTTGGTTTACCTCTAAAAATACACTAGTGAGGTTCTGCACCCCCATCTCTGGCTCGACCAAAGGAACCCACATCACACAGCAGCTGCATCGTTTCATTGTTCAGTAATTTCATGTAAATGAGCCCTGTTTACTCATCGTATTCGGTTGACGCGCCAACAACAACTACTTAAGTTCACTTGGTTTGCAATGATTGAACAGGCCACCTGCACTTGGATTACATTCCACAGAAGCACATGGATTATTAAATCTTTCTTTTCAGGCCCACTTTGGTTAATACGCCCCTGACGAGCTGCAAAAAAGCCGACAGCCTCTTTTATCCTCCAGCATGTTTCACACAGGGAAAACACGGTGGTGACAATGTAAGAGGGCTCCGGTGCACCACTGGGAAATCTGAGAATCCACAGCGGAGATCCACCTGACCTGGGATGAGACTGTGGTAAATGGTCTCTGTCAGTCACTCAGACACCTCAAGCTACAGACGCTACCTCTAGCTGAGAGAGTAAGGCTGGAAATCTAATACTTGACCCTATGAAACCAGCTACAGCCAGAGAGAGATCACGTTTCACGTGTGGGTAGCAATGAGGACCACCGGCTTGGGGATAGCACCCATATTTCTGCAGTGCTGGGACTCAATTTAGTTGAGTTGGCATTTTTAGAGCCTTAGGAAAGGGATTATTGAGCAGTGCTGCACATTTGCCGCATACCGGTGAATTTTCCTTGCCTGGAATTTGGGGAAATATATGTGTATTTCTTTTATCCCATTGCTACGCATTTGACATGCCCTAATAAATGTTTCCACTGACCCTGCATGTCACACTTGACCTTTATATGGCGACATCTTAACTGATTTGCAAGCATTCCCGGCATGTACAACCACACTGGTCACACAGTTTTTTCTTTCTCTGACACAGCATCTGATTGTTAAGGGTGGTGACCATCCCTCCTCCCACCTCAGTGGCCCAGCGTCGTAGCCGCCCATTTGCTCTTTAAGGGCAGCGGACGGATGTGCTCATTGGACATTCAGAAGTCAGCTTGTTAAACTAGCCTGGAGGGACCTCTGGCAAACTACACCAAAGCCTTGTGAAATCACTGGTGATTTCAGCTGACCTTCATCTAATTTGAAGCCAGGGACCCATGCAAAGCTGGTCAGATTTAGCATCTCAGACGCTAGCGGGAGGAAGGGGCAGCATCATTATATCCAACTGCTCAGAAAAACACCATAAAGACAGGAGATGTGGTGCATGAATTTATTTCAACATATATTACTTTATAGTTTTATAATTAGTTTTTTGTTAAGAGACACAATACAGAGTATATTACATTAGATTTCTACAACAACAATTCAAAAAACAGTTTGCATCAAGATACAGAGAAGGCTACTCTCCAGAGCTGTTATAAAATCTATATAATTTCACATCTCATCATTAGATTCATTGAGTATGTCAAGAATTAATCAACAATTAATCCCTCACATAATAGTCCACATGGGGAAACACCGGCAAAACTCATTGCTGCTAGTGGCTACGAGTGTGCCAGAACAGGGCGTCTCAAGACTGGGGCTATATGTCTGCGGATAAATCCGGTTCAACATGATGTTGCGTCATCCAAAGTCTCCATCTAAGGCTTGAAAACTAAGCCAATAAAAGAGGTTTGTTTGTCAATGGAGAGACGTGGTGAAACGTTGGTCTATGAAATTAAAATACTGGGAAATGTGTGCTTGCAGAAATGTGTCATCAAGTACATTAAGCAAAGCAACTGTCTTACAGCTTTTTGGGTGACAGGTAGCGCACGTGGGTGTGTGCGTGGGTGTGTGCGTGTGTGTGTGTGTGTGTGTGTGTGGGGGGGGGGGGTTCATTTAGGGCTCAATTAGAAGTGATTTTCAAGAAAAGGGCAGACAGCGAACGCGGTGTCACTATAGCGACAGGACTGATGGGCTGTCATGAGAAGAGTGGATAACTGAAGAAAAGTGGAGACAAGGCACGTGCGTGTAGTCGCAGTTGCGCAATCCCTTGCGCACGTACACATGCGCGACTGACATAACAGTAATGCAATTAAAGCAATAAAACTAATGGGAATATGCAAATCATGACGTCTTTGATGCGTTCACTCCTAGCAGCGCGTGAGTGGCGTCTGAATCTGTGAGCTCTGTCAATCATAAACCTTCAGCTCATCTGAAACAAGAGTAATGAAGACAAGAAACACCGCTGCTCTGCTGCTTTCCACGGACCGGGAGACTGCAGCACATTTAGCGTTTGATGTTGTATTTGATTTGCTATTTTCATTTATTTATTTGTGATAATAAAGACTATAATTTTTTTTTAAACAAAAAAACGGGAGTGACAATGAATAAAAAAAGGAAAATAGAGCGTTCCATAAGATCTGCAAGTTGATCTTCATGTTCAAAAAATAGTAGAAAGAAGTAAATACGGTACCTATAGGGCCCTACCTTCTTGCTAACCGATCCATGACAATAGTAATAATACAATCTGCACAGTTGTGACACCATCTGTCCTTAGACACTCAAACCAGGTCAGGAAAAATGTAACAAAAAAACCCTTTTAGAGAAAAAGAAGAAGCCAAAAGGAGAGCCACAGATGAGGGATCTCTCTCCCTGGGACAGACAGATGTTTGCATTGTTTGTGTGCGGAAGTGCTTAATTTCCAGATCCTTTTAGGGATGCTAACAATCACTCTAATCACTGTAATCAGCCTTGTTATTGTAGTCTTAGGCGGTTTGAAAAGAAAGCAGAGGCACTCACGATACAGAAGCGTGATTATTTCAGGAAAATGGACGATGCACAAAGGTTTGGACATAAGGGAAAACAAGAAAAGCAATTCCATTTCCGGTCAACCCCCGCCCTCAAACAAACTATAAAGAAGACAACAGCAGCTAATACCTTCTCATATACTTTAATAGACTCTAGATCACATTTTGTGTTTAATTTGCTGCATTATGTACATCTTATTAGTGTGTTGCTACATACAATGTCCCAACAGTGATGGTAAAACCCTAAAACCCCATGTCCCCAATGTAGAAAATTCAGTGCTACATAGTTTGAACTACCTGATATTACTCTTAGAAATTTCAATTTATTTACACTAGAATTATAGCTTTACCTCTTAAATGACTGTTTTTTTCTTTAAAAATGGGTTTTGTGCTTTAGATTTAAATCACACACTCACACACACAATCAATAGAAAAAAAGAATAGAAGGCCCTTTATTCTCTTCTTCCTTGATAGCCAAGCCAACATTTTCACACACAGAAATGTACAGTCCCTGTGTTCTATTATGTCACATTGGAAATGAATCTCACTGTGAGCAGTTCAAAAGTTGAAGACTTGTCTTCCAGCCATCAATAGAGTTTTCATTATTAATAAAGCAGGAAGTGACCCACTGAAGTGTCCTGAGGTGACGCCCAATACTGAGAATTTGTCTCCAACACGGCCACATGACACAGATCTCACACAAACTGCTACATTATGATTTCTCTCCCCTCCATTTTTCAATTTAGTTTCAAAATTGATGTTCCATATTTCACGCATTGGCAGGAAGTCTGAGTGTGGTTTCTGTAAATGGCTTTCAGATGAGGGGCTCATGTTTCTCAGAGAAATAAACACGAGGACACAGGGCAAAGCACAATCCCATTAAGAGACCTGAAGTAATGGGTGAGACATAATTTTTATGGAGTCTCTAATAATAGAATCATTAGCACCACCACAGCACATGGCTAAAAAGCACAAATGTTTGGATGACAGATTTGCTGAGGAGCAATATGGGAAATTCTTAACAGCTGCCCGTGTGTCCTCGGAGCTGGGGGGGCAGTCTTTGGTCACAAACCGCAAACAGAAATGGCATGTGTTTCTGACGAGCTGTCAAAGTGTGTGCCGCTGATTGATGATGTCCATTTCCACTGCTGGGGATGTGATCCTGAGCTTGTCTTTCATGGACATTTTCACAGAAGTCTCTGGTGTAGTCATTAACAGTGCTTTGAAGCCTGGAACTGTGAATTGCCGTCTAATCTGAGCGCGCTCACACGCAGATTTCGATGGCAGTCGCCATCACCATCTGGCTTTTGTTCTTGTCTCGGCCTGTAGACTGGTGCTGGCCAGACTCCTCTCTGGAAGACAATGGGTCAGAGAGGACGCTGCGTTTGAGCGGTGCTGGACGCAGGCAGGAAGTTCCCGGAGGAGTAGAAGGCTCAGGGTGTCTGTGGGAGGAGCGGGATGAAGAGGAGGACGAGGAGGACGTGCAGCTTCCAGTGCACACTCCTGAGCTTGACCTCTCCCCCCTCTTGGCTCGATACGAAGCTCTGCGCCTGAGCTCACTGACCAGCTCGTACTTGATGAAACAGAAGACGTCCTTTACGCCGCAGCGTTTTTCGGGCTCTGCGGCCAGCAACCTTTGAAACATGCGCAGGGCGTCGTCGGTGAAGCGCCTCCATTGAGACGGGTACGTCCCCACAGGACAACCTGCTTTCTGCCAACGACGAAACTCCTCGTAGAAGGCGTCCACCGGCAGCGCCGCCTCCCAAGGAAAGTTTCCCGTCAGCATACAGAAGACCAGCACGCCGAACGCCCACACATCAAGGCTCGTGGTCACAAGGAAGCCCTCGGCGCGGCTGGCGCGGCACACCTCTGGAGCCGTGTACGGGATGGTCCCGCTCACGCGCTTCACGCGGCAGCCCACACGTCGGGTCATGCCAAAGTCCGCCAGTTTGATGCGTCGGCACTCACGATCGAACAGGAGCACATTCTCAGGTTTAACATCACGATGCACCAGGTTCTTGCTGTGGATGAAGTCCAGGGCCAGGCCCAGCTGCTGCATGCAGCGTTTCACCATTTCCTCTGGCAGACCCACCTGAGAAGAAGAAACAAGCGTTGGGAGACGGAGAACGGAAGAGGGGAACTTTGATTAATGCTCGTTCAGTGCAGCCCGCAGGAGCCGATAACCGTGTAACAGCAGACGGCGCAGCTCAAAAGAAGCCCTGATGATTATTTTGATGGGGGGAATTAATGCAGAGGGTCACGTGCTCATGTATGAAAAATGAAACAAAGGCGGCGTGGCTTTGAATTCCGCCGCAACCATTTTTTAATGAGTCCTTAGCAGAAGTGTGAAGTCAAGCACTCCCAGCACATCAACTGGAATAGTCCTAAACTAAAGCGAGAGCGTGTCCTGAGGAAAGAAACCAGGACAAAGATAAGGCTCCAATCCCCAAGGGGCTTGTTAAAATCGCTGATTGGAGCAGCTTTGACTGAGACAAGGCGATGGTTGGCAGAAGGGCTGATGACGACTTTACCTGTGGGGGGATGATGTCAAACAGGTCCCCGGCAGGAGCATATTCTTGGCCAAATACATAGCTGTCATCCGTCTCAAACAGCACATCCAGGACTCTGATGATGAAAGGGCTGCAACTCAGCGAGCCCGTTAGACTGTATTCCCGCAGGAAACTCTTGAGCTTTGTCTTGTTCTTGGTAACAAATTTCAGTGCAATTTTAGTGCCTACAACAATCAGACATAAACAGTGAGGGGAAGTTGCATAGCACAGTAAATTACAACCATAACTATCCAAGTAGCTCACGACACCTTTAAGGGTTGTTGTTGCTAAGCTAATTAAGTGATTTCTACTATCCGACCCTGTAACAGCTGTTACATTTACGCTTACAGTCAACTATTTATGATCACAGCTGCAGAATAAGTGAGACTAATCTTCACTGCCCCTTCAGCCTCTCTCGGTTATTTCACTTTCTCACAACACATTCAAGCTCAGACAAAGCTCTAGGCCTTGCGCAAACCATTTTCTCGTGGCTAATCACTACGGTGGAATAATTCAAATTTGTTTTCACAATTAACTTGGAGTATAAACAAATGTATGACCGTGTTGAGCGGCCTCGATCATCTGCTCGACTCACCCTGCGTCCGATGTGCCACCAGGTCCACCTTGCCATACGTGCCCTTCCCAAGTTCACGGATATGCTCGTATTGCTTGGCTACATCTGCTGCTGACAAGGAGGCGATGGTCAGGGACTGCATGTCCTCCACGGGCAGCCCCCCGCAGTAACCCATCTTAGATGTCGGGGAGCCCCCGCTGCTGCCCACCTGCCCCAGCCCAGTTGGAGAAAGAGACAGGCTCGCCTTGACACTGTGGGGCAGACTATGAAAAGGAAAGAACAGAAATGAGTTAGAAGCAGATTTCCATTATCTCAATATGGAACTTTGGGCTCGAATGGTCTTTAATGGAATATTCTGTTGGTATATATCCATATACTCTTGTTGACACATTGTGTCCCAGAGGGCGGTTAAATGCGGAAAGGCTTAACGGCCCTTCTTTTCCATTTCCAGGGAAGGTATTGACAGGGGAATGATCTCAGTAAATGTATTGGACTGTCTGCAGTCCCTCTAGATCTCTCGAGCCTGCTTTCAGCTACGTCTGGACGCAGACAGGGCTTACTGGCAGACAACTACCAGGAAATCAATATGACGTCTCAGATGAAGAAAGCAGCCTCGCTGTGCATATGAGCCGCGATGGTATGCCCAACGTTATGTCTGGCTGCTCAGTGTGATAAAAGTGGGATAAAAAGGAGGCTACTTGGGTTTGCCTTGAAAACTAGTTTTACTTTGCAGCACAGCAATAGTTTTAAGTTATTCAGTGGAAATGCTGAAGCAGAAAATAACTGTACGATTGAGTTTAATGGAGAGTTCAAATGCGGTCAAAAAATGATCTCTGCGGGGAAAATATAGTTGAATCTCCTTTTACTTTTTGGTTCCGGTAGAGCCACATACTTCAAATGGGCTCATCGATTGAAAAATTTAAAATCAGAACAGGATGATTGTGTACATGGGTGTATTTTTTAACACCTAGTAGAAATGATTGAAAATAATACACAACCTTTCCTATAATCACATTTAATCACCCAATCATTTGATGTGTGTGTGCTTCAGCAAGCACCAAAATCAGCACAAACATCTTGCTGATGACCTTTTCCCATCTATCAGTCAAAGGCAACCTCTCTGCTCTCTGTCCTTCCCTCCCTGCAGTCACCTTCTCACCGCCGCTGCTTTGAATTAGAACGTCGCAA
This sequence comes from Takifugu rubripes, assembly GCF_901000725.2. Classification (NCBI taxonomy): domain Eukaryota; kingdom Metazoa; phylum Chordata; class Actinopteri; order Tetraodontiformes; family Tetraodontidae; genus Takifugu; species Takifugu rubripes. Next base: position 11,696,950 of record NC_042285.1, read on the forward strand.
AATGTGCCAGTGTTGTCTGTCAGGTGCTTTATAGAGGTGTGAAAAAAAAGCTGAATGGCTTAAGAGTTTTGTTGAGAAGCTGTGAAGGTGTTAGGGTTTCTCAGCAACTGTGTGGGCAGTGATAAATCTAGCTATTAGACAGTCAAACACTAAAATAGGATGCGTCCATTTGCCAGTACCATCTTCTTGGCGCATCACCCTCAGATACAGAACATTAAAAAAAACGCAGATGGAAAGAATATACAGGCATGGCTGCATCGCTGTAGATGACACTTGCATCTTGATCAGATTGGAGGTGATTGCATAAGAGACTGTGAATATTGTAGCCTCCTCATGCTGAACGTGCCCACTCAACTGCAGTCAGAAAGGGCACAAAAGTTGATCAGTGTCCACGTCCTGGTTCTTCCTTTTGTTGAAACATTTAAAACAGGACAGACAGACCGACTGGAAGAACATTTGCACACAACAGAGGCGAGAGAGCTTGTTTACTGGCACTTTTTAACCAGGCAGTTGAACACTCCACCGTGGATCTTAATCACATTACTCGGCTCCCACCAAGAGAACCCCCCCCCCAACCTCCACACCCAATGATGCAGGATTCTCTGCACCCATTTCTGTGGCAAAACTGGATTAAGCTGCGTGATGAGAGAGTGAGATGATTCCATAAATATGAACCAAAAACTGCACTGCAGTGCCCTGAAGGTGTGGGGATGAAGTTCTGTAATCTGTGGGAGATGATTATATGGAACGGTGTGTGTGTTTTGTGTGTGTTTGTGTGTGTGTGTGTACGGGGTTTGGTGTATCAGTGCAGTTACACTCTATCAAAGGTCCTTTGTGTTTCTCCATCTGAGAGAGAGCAGCTGGGAGCTTCTGCACAACTCAGCATTCATTAACAACGAAGGCCACATTCCCTTCCGCAACATCCGTGCTGCCCGTGTGCTTGTCCTCCCATACAGCTCAGGACAAAGTAATGGCTGCAGGCATCGCAGACAGATTTTAATCTATCTTTAATCACATTTCACTTATTTAAGCATCTTTATTTATCCCAGTAAAACAGAAACAAATGTGCTCTCCTCACATTCAAATGAATGAGCTTCCCCTACTTAACAATTACTCAAATGGAGCAGATAGCAAATCTGAAAACCAGGTTGTTGCAGAAAAATTCAAAATATCGAATTTCATTTTCAAACGAGTATAGCTAAAGGATAGAAATGCGTTGTGTTTAACACCACATCACAAAACCTATAGACACAGTTGGCCTTTCCGTCACTAAATGCCCAGAGTTGAGATGACAGACAGACAGAGAATCCCTTCTGCAGGTGCAGTATGTGACACATATTTTATGAAATGAAAACTTTCATAAATGTTCCCTTTAATGCACTTAACATGCCTGATATATTTGTTACCTGCACAAAATGGAAGACTCATCATTTCCATGCAGCTTCTAATAACATTGAGGTTTGGTTTGTGCAATATGTCATTGCATACCTACTGCATTCAACCTATATAATATTAAGATGATACCTGTCATTTCCGGGAGTGTTGGCCTAGAGTGCATCTGTGTTTGAGATGTTAAATAGATTGGCTTTCAGTCACCAAACCACGCTATTGTATCAGCACCATAGACTGTACAAGATGGACCTCATGAGGGACTAGTCCAGTCGTGTCCAGAGCCAGTCCCTGGGTTCCCACTTTCCATGGTACAAGCAGTTTCTGCCCGGTAAGACTGAAATCCCGGATGGATTATGGCCTTTGAGGACTGGATCCGGACAGCCCCTGGAACTGAAGCTTCAGGTACATCCAAAATGCATTGAGCATCTGCACGTTTTATGTTAGCGGTGAAGATTGTGTACGTGCAGCCTTTTATCTAAGGCTCTGATCATCAATAAGAAGAGTGTTTCTGTGATATAGGGGGTCTCCTTCAGTAGCCACCAACTGGTACCATTGTAACAAACTGTGTCATGACTGATTAATGCACAAAACCTGCTGTGGCTGCAGAAGACCAGTTGAAATGGGACCATGAGGAAATAATGATATCAACTCAAAAGATTTTTTTCCTGCAAAAGTCTGTCCTTTAACCCACATAAAGTACCTGTCTGAAGGGACATCAGCAGCCTTCAGTCCTCTTTTCAGACAGCTCCTCTCTTTTCTGTTCCAGAAAATGCAAAGGAGGGACTAATGAAAGAAATAAATAGATTGCACTGCCTGTGTCGCATCTTTACCTACCTCCATTACTAATGGACTAGTTGCTTTGCTCTTGGCAGAAGAGGCATTACGGTTGAAGACTGATCTCCCGTGTCCAATTTTCTGTCAAAATGCCCAACCCGCCTTGCTGCCTCTGGGTCAAACAGAAACCATTGAGGGAAATATGATGTGACAGATGCAGCGCTTTTCTCTGGATGTCTGCTGGAAATAACACAACAGTCCTCATGGGAACACACTGAACATGAGCGTCGGCCCTTTTCCAGACACCTTCAAATAGAAATCTCAGCCAAAAGCTAAAAGGGCTTTCTGGGACATGGGTGTAAACTTGAAATTCGGAATCACCTCGTCTAGCAGAGCATGGAACGTCAGAGCTTGCCCGCTTCATCTGAATTAAACTCCCACCGTGTTGGGAAACACACCAGCATGCACTCGCTGTGACAAATCGCCTGCGCCCCTCGTTGCCTTGCTGCCCAGAGTCCTGCTGTGTAACCCTTGCCTGACTGTCCTCAACTTGCTGCTACTGCCCTTCCCATAATCTCTCGCTGAGCTGTGTGTCACACGTCCCTTGGAGATTACACTGGTTGAAAGATCCTGGCGGTCACGGAACGCCTTCCAGGATGACCTGCAATCCATTTAAAAAGCTTCACCTCTAGCTGGAGGAATCTTCACACTGATTGAGCACAGAAATCACGCTGACAGCAAAAACGGACAACAGTACTAATATCAATAACAAGACATTCAAACCAGCACTGTTTGGGATTAACATTAGTCATCATCGCCATCGTTGTCACCAAAATCAAACAATTCGCCAATGGAACATAATATACTCAGTGCACCCCCCCTCTTCTATCTCGTCACAGTCCTGCTTCAATTTCTAATAAAAATGCTTTTCTCACAGGCAAAGAGGGACACACCATGACAGACAGTCCACAATGCAACAAGACTGTATTCGAGCATCCCTTCCTCGCGCTAAAGAATGTGTTCCCTTTGATGTCAGGGTACCTGGGGAGCTGGCGCTCTAATAAGAGCTCAGAAAAGAGGGGCTGAGTGGGGATGTGGCTAAACGCCGTGACGCACATCTGAAGACACCGCAATGGTGATTTCTGATCCTGCACATGCACATTGGTCCATATCACTATAATCAAGACTACAGTCTGTATTTGCACCCACACACACACACTCACACACACAACTGGATGATAACAAGTGCCACTGGGCACACTGTAAACAAGTAACTCCGTCCAAAGACTGTACGCAGGCTTTCTGTTGAATGTTTTCCTACAGCAGGTTTAGTTTGAATTCGCAAGATTTGCCAAATTCTATTCTTTGGTTTATTTTCTCCAGGATTGCAGCAACATGCATTTATTAAGCTTCTGTTTCCGTAAAGGGAGTTGTGAGTGTGTCTCTGTCTTGAATATGTTTACTGTAGCTTTTGCTGCTGGTATTTCTAGGTTGCTGTGAATGGGATATTATAGGACGACTTATGATCCCTGTTAGCGCAATGAAACATCTGCCTGTGGCTAAAAGAACCTTAATCAATAATGTCAGTTCAAGCTGCTCAATCCAGCTGTCCATTTAAATGAACTATAGGTGTCATTAATGGAGAGCTATCACCTGGACAACATAATGAAGGGCCATTAAAGTGGAGTGCCGAGGATGTCCTCGCATCTATCTGGCACATGGCAAAAGGAGAATGTTAACACAAATCAATGCAGGTTTCTCCTGTTATGTGGGTGGAAATGCAGAGATCCAGCTGTTGCATAAAGACCAGGGAACTTTTACCACACATGTTTGTTTATGAAACAGGCCAAAGGTCAGATGTGGCTTTAAGTCAAGGTTTTTACGTTTAAATGAAAACCTTCTCTAACTCCGCAGTGTAAACATTCTCACAATTCCCCCTCTCAGTCTCCCTCTCTCTTTCTTCCCAGCAGACAGTGACCTGGATTCAGGCACCGCGGGGTGCATCTGCTGGAGGTATCGACTCGCTCACCTGCTGGCGACCTGTCTGTCTCCTCCATGGTCCTGCATCCGAGCTGCTGCACTCTGATCGGCTGGACTCTGCGGGAAAGAAACGATGAATCGATCTCCTCCCCGTAAGAAAGAAGTTAATAATCGGGCAGGAGGCGCAGGTTGAGTTCCACAGCTGACCAAGCGCTCGGATGAGGCGCGTCGCTGCGTTTCTGCTTCAGATGACGTTGTCCTGTTTACGAAGCCGGTCTTCAGCGTGCGACTTTCTTTGTACTAAATCATCGAAATCTAAAGATGAGTGTTGTGGACACAGCCCGCGACCCCTCTTTCTCAACCTTCCACGTTACGGGAGAAATGCTCGTGTTTATCTTTCGCTCCTCCAGTGGTCCGCATGACCCAGTTCGGCACCGCATGCATAAAAACTCTGAGAGGCAGACCCATTCATTCACACCCGCACAGCCGGTATAGAAACACCTCTGCAGAACGCGTGGCTGAATCGGCACAATCCCGCTCTCTTCAGATTGCGCGTCTTGGAGACCATCTGTTTGAGGTGCTCATCGGTCCAGTAAGACTCTGAGGGTGACAAGTAGTGGGGGGGTGGGGGTCTCAGATGTTCCTCTGCTGGTCCTACCAGTCAGCTCCCTCATTGTTCATCGTCTCCACCCTCTGGCAAACTAAATACACTCACGTGTTCCGGGTCCTAGCGCCCGGCTCCCCTTACTCAGTCAACAAAAACTCACTGTGTCCCTGTACTCTTCCCACTTTTGATTCATGCATGGAGGGAACAAGCTGCTCCACTCTTGCATAATTCATCATATTATGGCCCGAACTGACTTTGCCAACGGTCCCGATTAGGTAACAAATTGGCAAGACTTTTATTGAATTCACAGCTTGCCCTACTGCTGTACACATGGCCCCCAGGGTACCCAAACACTAATCACATTTATTTCTATACCATTTCTTTTCTAACAAGAATGAAACACCCTTTGAGTATTTATAACAGAACAATGTCAAATTAGAAAATTTGGCTCAGTTTTCAACAGGTCATGTAGATATAAACATATATCTCAAGTTTTATATATTAACTGTGAAGTCGAAAATATTCTCAGGGACCATTTGGCTTTATAAAGTGGGTTGTGTTCGTGACATCACAAACCACAGACTTGACTTTGAATGTGTTCCCTTTTCAAGTATTACTTTTTTGGGAAGCAGCTCAGGCTCACAAACGGCCCAGTTTTTTATAGTCAAGGATCAATAAGACCACCATCTTTATTATTAGTGTGAAGCTGCATCGCCATTCTGAGACATTCAGGTGCAGCAGAGGAAGGTGCAGAGTTTCCCCTGGATCATTTCAGAACAGAGCTGACATAAATCACAGCACAACACAAGCGCTGAAGGCTGACAGCAGAGCATACCAGGGGTCAAGCCCCCCAGGGGGACACAAACTTCTGAGCTGTGAACAAATGGATCCGCGCATCCCTCGGCTCCACATCCTCTTCCTCACTCTATTTTCTGGCACCAGATTCTTGACCTAGTTTATACTTTTTATGTGTCACCTCAAGTTTTCCAAATCTTGTTGCAAGAAGGTGGCCTTGTTTCCTCACTGCCCTCAAATGTATCTGCAAGAGTGCACTCTGTATGCCCCAGAAACTGGGAGACTTTAGTGAAACAGATTTTTAAAAATCCATTTAATTCCTAATGTAAATTAACAATAACAACAAATATCATTATAAAAATGTAAAACCGTTTTCCTCAGTGACTGTTTTAGCGACCTTCCAGTGATATATCTGTTGAGGAGTCAATGAATAAAGGCTTAAGAGCATTCAAGCTATATGTTTTTCTAGTTCTTTCCTATTAAAAGCTGTCCCCAATCCTTTTTGCTGAAAAACTAACTTACTTAATCTCTGGAGGTTTAGACACATTTTGGCAGAAAAATAAGGCAAATATTGATTTCAGATCCTTCTGGTTTGCAAAAGCTCTGGTCCGCCCACAGCCATTAGTCTGACCCTCTGTTTCTCCTACAAGCACCCTTCATACCTGCCCCATATATACCCTAAATGCCATTTTAGTTATATCACATTCATTTTCACGCTAATCCAAAATCACTTAATAGAAGCATAAAAGCACCCACAGCTCCAACTTTTCAGATTTCAGTCCTCTGCTCTTCCTTTGTCCTTTTCTCTACTCAGATAGATTCTGAGCTTTCATGTGTTTTTGGTTAACAATGCCTCCCTATTTTAAATTCAAAATAGCATTTTTCAATTCTAGAATTGAATACACAATTATTTGATATCATACAATGTAGACAGTCACATTTTTAAATGGGAAATGGCTTTTATTGATTTAGAGCCTTTTAGCCATCCTGACCACACAAAGCACAAATCTGCATTCCCTGATTCACATTCACACACTACTGTACCTCACAGGGCACCACCTGCTTAGAAAAGATGATGCACAGGGATGGCACAGCACAATGCCTAAAAATATGCATGGAGATCATCACATGCATCATTCTTTTTACATCTTGAGCACAGGAGACATGATTTGAATTAATTTTTATGCACTGAGTGTTGTATCACATGCATTTGTGTCTTTTCAAAACATTTAATATTTAATGCATGGTGGTAGTGGTTAGCATGCATACCTCATAGAAAAGTGAATGCTCTTCTTCTTCCTGTGTTAGTTTTCTGACAGTACTGCAGTATTCTCCCACATTATAAAAACAAGCCGATTAAATTGACTGGAGACTAAATTATTTCTAATTGAGAGTGTCTGATTGAAATGTCCCCTCACACCCAAAGATGGACAGGGGACCTGTCCCAGGTATTGTCCTGCTTCTTGACTCCCGCAATCCCGTTGATGAGTTTAATTAGGAATAACTGTCAGTTAACAGAAAAAGACTATGTGGTTTTATAAAATATTTCACTTAATGTAGTTGATAAGCATCACTGAGCCATTAAACTATTTTTTTAAACTCCCTGAACCAGGTCTTAGATTTGTAGTGAAATAATAGAAATGACAAAAAATATCGAATTGAAATACGATTAGAAATCAGCTTATCATTAATTCTACAGTCAGATTAAGCGTTACTTTCGCTTTAGCAAATAATACTACATTTCCCATACTGCCACTCAACCCTCTTTCCTCCTATTGGTTACTAACCATTGATGACGACAAATGACTGCGCGTAACCTTGTGCCTTGTCTTGTAATATCTGGTCTGGTTTTTGAGCAGTCCTAAAAGCAAATTCATCGTTATGAGCAAATATATTTTACCAGTTTCTGTGTTTGGAACTGTTTTTGGATTCGCAGTTTTACTGAAGTAAGTATCATATGATTTTTTTTATTTAAAAAAAAAACCTTGTGGAAAATGACACAAAAGTACATCGTTGGAGCTGGTGAAAAGAAAAAGATTGTTTTGTTTTGCTTAAAAAAAACATTAGATCCAAATGGTATAACTTAGATAACATCAAATTCAAGTGTGATCTTTAATGTTTCTGAATTCTTCAAAGTTGTTCACGAAAAACGGTTTCCGATTTGCTTTCAGATTTGTTAAAGCTTAAGGCAAGCCCACGTCATTGCAGTATTTACATGCAGTGCTTGCATTAGATAGTATGAGCCACAGTGGAATGTCTTCAGCAGGGGGGACACTAGAAATTAAATTCAGGAACACGATAGTGGCGGGTGTTTGGGTGCAGCTGGGTTGTAAAGTAAAGATAACAGTGGTTTAGTGATCCTGAATATGGTTTGCATTTTGACAGTTGACAGTGGGATACCAAGTGCAGTGATCATAAAATTCTACACATGAGAGTCAGAGAAATACACAACTCCTAGTTCTGATGAGGAAAACAAATCATCCTGAATTCTTGACAGGAACCATTTGACTGGAGGTCGGTGTCCCAGTAAGGCCACCATTAATGGGAAGACTGTTGTCATAACAGGAGCCAACACGGGCATCGGGAAAGAGACTGCTCGGGAATTGGCAAAGAGAGGTGCGGAGAGAATGTGTCTTCTGAAATTATTGCACCAAAAAAGATGCATCATTTCAAATCCTGTTCCACACTGACTTTTTTTTGCGCATCAATAGGTGGTCGGATCATTATGGGCTGTCGGGACATGGAGAAATGTGAGGCAGCTGCCAAGGAAATACGGGGAACCACACTGAATCGGCATGTTTTTGCTTGCCAGCTTGACTTAGCCTCTTTAAAATCCATACGAGAGTTTGCAGAGAAAATTAAAAAAGGTTGAGATTCAAAAGATATTTGCAGAGACCACAAAATGGAAAAAAACACACGTTCATTAAGGATTTTTCTGTTGCGTTACAGAAGAGCAGCATCTGGATGTTCTGATAAACAACGCAGGAGTTATGAGATGTCCTGCAGGGAAGACAAAAGATGGCTTTGACATACAGTTTGGGGTTAATCACTTAGGTAATGGCACTGAAAACACATTTACATGATCTTTACATTGTTAAAAAACTCCCTTACTCTCGAGCTACATGTTCCTGAGCAATGTTTCTCATCCTTCAGGCCACTTCTTGTTGACAAATCTCCTGCTGGATAAGTTGAAAGAGTCCGCCCCCAGCAGGGTGATCAACTTGGCCTCGCTCGCCCACATTGTGGGAAAGATGGACTTCGAGGACTTGAACTGGGAGAAGAAGAAGTTTGATACTAAGCAGGCGTATTGTCAGAGCAAGCTTGCCAATGTTCTGTTCACTAGAGAGCTCGCCAAGCGATTACAAGGCAAGTGGACTGGCTTGTTGAATATGTGGGCAGGTGTGGGAGCGAGTACAGCCTATGTTCTTGTTTCTAAATGGCCAGTGGACATATATATTTAGAACCAATGCTGTATAAGTTCATGCAGTTGTGTGTGTAAAACAGGCAGCGGAGTCACAGTAAATGCTGTGCATCCAGGAGTCGTTGCCACGGAGCTCGGGAGGCACACTGGCCTGCACCAATCACAGTTCTCGAGCTCTGTCCTCAGTGAGTATCCTGCCTATCCCTCAGAGTCTGAGTCTGAGTTTTTGATTGTAAACCATTAAATCCTTATTGAACGAAGAATTTTCAGTTCTTAGCTATGCATTTAAAGTCTTTTGGTTTAGTCATCTGATTTGAATTAAACATGGCACCTATGTGTAGCACAGATCCCTGAAGTTAAAGTAACAGCTTCACATAATGTGTAACTATTGCAGTAAATACACATACTGGTACTTGCATAATTATTCAAAATTGTATTATTATCCGCAAAAAGAGAGTGGCATTTACTTTAATTGCTTGAATGTTGACATTCAGATATTTGACCCTGTCTTGGAAAGTCTTGATGTAAATCACAAACTGAGAATACAATATATTTTTCATTCATAGTTATTTATATAGTTCATGGTCTTACTCTACAATTATCTTAAAATTAACCCCAAAATTGTTTTGTCCATTAATATTAAAGTCAGAGGTTTGTGGAGCTCAAAAAGTGACCTCATGTAACTCCCCTTGCAGGTCCCTTTTTCTCCTTGTTGGTAAAGAGTCCGGAGCTGGGAGCACAGCCCGTCGTCTACCTTGCTGTATCTGAGGACATGGAGGGGGTGACGGGAAAGTATTTTGATGTGAGGACGGAAAAAGAACCTGCACGTCAGGCTCTGGATGAAGCGGTAGCTCACAGACTGTGGGAGGTTAGCCAGAGGCTGGTGGGTCTGGACCAGGAGGAGAAAGCGCACCATCTGTAAAGACTGCGGGTGTCTTCTCCTCCCTCGTGCAGTGGACGATGAAGGACATTTATATGGGAAATCAAATGGTTTATGTCCGGGTCTATTGAAAATATTTCCCTGCATCAGGATCTTCACTTTTACTCTCGTACACTTTATTCCAATGATTAAAAATGTTTGGTTTGAGCATTGCCAGCATCAGTGTGACAGTGGTAAGTGGTATTTATCCTGAGGTTTTCAGTTGTTTAAAATAATTTAAATAAAATATCAAACCAAGAGTTTACCTTTGCTAAAGTGTGAACGCTTGCTTTTCAGTAACAGTGAAAGTCTGGGAGTGACCGACTGTACATCAAACGATGCACAGCTGGAATAAAAGAGGTTCTTGAATTTCTGTGGGGAATCTTAACTTTCAAGGAAGCCTGGAACCAGTTGCAGCAGGAAACTTCACGTTACCGTATCTATGAGGGGGATTCAAACCCTGACGGAGAGCGCCACCTGGCGGCATCTACCTACAATTGCACTAGTTTGTGTATAATTCAATTTCTTCACAAAATGAGTTTATTGCTGTTAGTGGTCTGAAGGGACAGCAAATGAACCGCATAATAATTACAACGTAACAGAGACAAATCTGTTAATGATTTTTATTGCTTTAAATCACATATTTTCCTGCCACATTGGGACAAGGCTTAATATGGCTGAGTTCATACTGCTGTTAAATAAAGTAAATTAATATGAGGTTTACAGCTGACAGGTTTACAGAGGCAATGCCTGGCAGACCCTGGGAGAAAGCAGAGAGGGAGTGATAGAGACAAAGAAATGCAGGAAAGATCCTAGTGAGAATGGTCAGTGGTCAAGCTCAAGAGAACAGCCACAACTTCAAACCAGAGACAGAGCTTTTAAAGCTAAAAGAGTCCACCTATAATACTACATTGTGTCAGCATTAGAGTAATATCCTATTTTATGGCTTTACCAGGTAACCTGAATGGCATTGTTTTTGATATTCTAACATTTCTGAGCGTATCTCTACAATAAAGAATATCCAACCCCAAAGTACTTTGAGGATCCCTTACACAGGGTTTTTCACAAAATCAAATCTTACAGATCAGTAAGGGCTGCTCTCTGAACTAATACCTATAATGCAACTATGAACTTTTGATCGATTATTACAGTATCAATTACAGAAACCTGACTCTGCTATTATAGAGACAGATGGTTTTCTTAGCAACCATTCAAAGTGTTAATATTATAATCACAGCAGTTTCCTCACTGTCTTTTTAATATTTGTTTTTACAGACAGGTCTCTAATGTTTGTATATCTTTTGAGACCAACCAAAAATTGTTAGGTTATTTGTTACTATTGCGATAATGGCATATGCGGTTTTTAACTGTAAATCATCAAGAAACAGTATTTGCGCTCTTGAACGCAGCCTGGTTGGACTTCTGTCGCGATGCGTGTCCGGCAACAACAAAAAAGTAGTGTTCAAGGTACAAATAGTCACCGATGAAAAGAGAAAAAAAACACACACCATAGTTGCGGTAAGAAGTAGATCTGAGAGTTCGATAGGTTCTTCGTTTCTGGGTCGTTGAGGAATTGGACGGTTCTGTTGGTGCTAATAAAGTTAGCTTGATTTGTTCCAGGTAAAGGCTGCGCACAGTCCTGACATAATGCTGTTACCCAACTCGTTTCTGTGAAGACTTAGCTCATCTTAGCCCCACAGTAGTTCTCAGCATGCTAAACTTATTTTCATTGTCATCTTTGAGGGGTCAACTTGGAGTGTGTCTGAAAAACGTCAAGTTTCTGAATTCATTTGAATGTTTTACCTGGAGCTCTCTTTGACAAGACCTTTCAATGCACAACAGTGACGAATAACCATCTGACAAGCCAAATAAAAGTAATGACGAGCTGCTATAGTACTGTTAAAAAGGTTGATTTAATTGTCAAAGGCTTTATTGCATATGTAACAGAGTTTCGGAATGGCAGAGCCACGCAGTAAAGGAGCACTGTTGCCCGAAGATGTTGATTTCGATGACTGTCTGACTTCATACACACACATCTACAGTCCAGATCTGTTAAAGTAAGCATGCAAGTCTCTGCTGTTTATTGCATTGTTGCAAGGTCATGCTGGAAGTTATATTAAACTTTTGCACTTTATTCCTTAGAGATCAGGTTGCATTTATCACAGGTGGTGGATCTGGGATTGGGCTGAGGATCGCTGAAATCTTCATGAGGTGAAAAGATTTCTTATCTCTTTCTACATATCCTCTTCCAGTTATTGCAAATTTCACTTATTTTACCTATACAGACTCTATAAGCACATGAGTATAATTCTTTAATACCTAGAATCACTGTATGCTCCGTCAGCACAATGCTAATGATAGACTGCACAGCAGAATGTAAGTGAGGTAATATGGTGTGTACTTTAAACCACCTCGTGTTATCTGACAGACTTTCACCATTTCTTCTATGTGACAAGGTTGAAATCTTTCAATAATTTACTTGCTCGCTTTTTCTATTCCATCAGGCACGGCTGTGACACAGTGATTGCCAGCAGGAACTTTGAGAAGCTCAAAGAGGTGGCGCCTGCTCCTGTAATCCTAAATTACATCACGTGAATAAACTCTAACGCGTGGGTCTCGTGCGATATCTGTCCCTTTAGGCAGCCAAAAAGCTGTCTGCCGTGTCAGGACGCCGATGTCTCCCTTTGTGTTTAGATGTCAGGCAACCCGAAAGCATCACGGCTGCTGTGGACGACACCCTGAAAGAGTTTGGCAAAATTGACATTCTCATTAACAGTACGGGAGCTCGGTGTTGTGGAGCTGATTCTTCACCTTGAACGCGGCATTTTCATTTCCTGTGATATTTTAGGTTGATGTTAAAATCCTGATGATTTTTTTTTTGACAGATGCTGCAGGGAACTTCCTTTGCCCGGCCAGTTCTCTCTCCTTTAACGCCTTTAAGACGGTAATGGAGATAGATACAATGGGCACATTCAACACCAGCAAGGTGGTCTATGAAAAATACTTCCAGGTAGGTTCTGCTTACCTGAGTTTTTATATTTCAGCAGCTTGTTAGCTGGCAAAAGACATGACTTTTGCATCAATCTTTGCTTGAATAGACCCATGGTGGCAACATAGTCAACATCTCGGCAACACTTGGGTACAGGGGACAAGGCCTCCAGGTGCACGCTGGCTCTGCCAAGGCTGCAAATGGTACACGCACCGTCTTAAGATCCTAAGAATAGCTACATATCAATTTAAATAATCCTCCTGACTATTTGTCTGCAGATGCTATGACCAAGCATCTGGCTGTGGAGTGGGGGCCCAGCGGGGTGAGGGTCAATGCCTTGGCTCCAGGTCCCGTCTCTGGCACAGAGGGCTTCCGCAGACTGGGTAAATCTTTACAAAGCATCCTTTTACACGGCGTGATGTTTTCCCATGTACTATAAGACAGTTGTAAAAAGCATCCAAAACATGTCCTTTGGTCCAAAAAAGGATCACGTTGAGCAGTAAAAGTCTCCCATATGAAATTGGTTCCATTTTGATTTTATTTGAAACAGTTTCGAGTAATCTTTCACAGGTGTTTTTATTTTCCTTCTGTAAATCACGCAGGTGGTCCCAGAGGAGAGGCTGCCGGTTTATTCCAGTCTATCCCTCTGCAGCGGGCAGGCAACAAGACCGAGATGGCCCACTGCGCTCTCTTTTTGGCCAGTCGTGCCTCCTCCTATGTGACCGGAGCCATCCTGGTGGCTGATGGTGGCTCATGGTTGACCTCAGCGAACGATGTCTCCATGCTGTTGGGTATAGCTTCCTCTAAATCTGCTAAACTCTGAACAGGGGCTCTTAATGTGCTCCTCCTGACCCAGGTGTGTTGGGGGAGGTGCAGCATAAGGTCCATGACTGAAAGTGTCTGCAATGCAATTGTTTATTTCTGACTCTTGACATGTATTTACAGATGTGTGTCCTGTTCCTTTTCAGGTTACTGGTCATCAGAAAAGAAAAGAGACAAATGAATGGTGAAATAAATGTATCCAGAGGACCAGCTGTTGTAGTTGCCTTAAACTGTATTATTTACTGCGTGTATGAAAACGTACACACAAACACGCACACACACAAACTTGTCTTGATTATCTGCCCTTACAAGCTGCTGAACCATTAAAATTGTCCAAAATATCACATATTTTATTCTTATTCATTCATTGCATATTGTTTTGAAATGGTAAAAAAAAAGCTGTTTCTTTTTTGGAACTGCGGTTTGTTTTAGTTCAAAAGTTATTGATACCCTAAAGGTCATGACCTTATATGGGTTCCCTATATTGATTGATGAAAAAGAAAGAGAAAAAAACTGTTCTTTCTTTTTAAGAGTTTGACTTCTAATGTGCCCCCATTACGCTTTTAAAACCAGTCTAAAAAGTTTATTTCAGTAAGTACCAGAATTAGTCAGACAGGGGAGCCAAAACAACACAAATGGACCCATTTGGTTATTTGTATTTTTACCAAACGTTGAATTCCAATTGATTGTAATTGGTTGAAGTGATCCGATATGATTTACCGTGAAGGTTTCATTTATTATTATTAGAACAACAACTCTAATGAATGACGTGACTTGACCAATACACATCTGCATAAAGGCCAAACCCCCAAAGGTTATTGAGGACGTTGGCAGTTAGATTTCCATAGATGCACAAGGCTTTGGCTACACTCGAGAGGTGGACTAACAATATAGATCGGAAGGGTCGAAGCAGCCGATACTGCGGTTGATTTTGTACGCTTGCGTCAGACGTCAGCGGTGTGTCTGCGGCTGGAGGCGGCGGCGGCGGAGGAGGAGGAGGAGGAGGGGACGCTGCTGATGCTGATGCGAGAGCTTTCCGCCTCTGTGGAATCAACATCGGCGGACTGACTGTCGAGCGGATCAGCCTTTTATTTACCCCCCCCCTCTCTTCGTCGTTGCTGTACGGGACGAGACAAGCCGCGACAGCGAGTGTCCGGGACGAACATAGCAGAAGAATCCGAGGAGGGGAGGACGGTGTCGCCGCGTCACTGCTCCGGCCTGTCCTCTCACTGACACAGGTGGATTGCCGTGGGACAGACGTCGAAACGAAGACTTAATCCTGGGCGGTTGCGGTGGTGACGCTTTTGCTGTAATTGCAGCGTTAAATTTGGTAGAATTGAAGCCAAGGTTTTGTGTGTTAATATGAGCGTTGTGGAAGGGTTGTTTGTCGCGTAGCTAGCTAATAGGCTAATTTGGCTCGCTAGTCCGTTAGCAGCTCTTCTGGCCAATGGCAAGAATGAAGTGGGATGCTCGATGGTATAGTTGACATTATGAGCCTTTATTCCGTTCTAACACTACATCGCATACAAAATTAAACCAATTGTAGAAGGGGATTAGCACTTATAACTCGAAAGTAATTGAGCTTAGAGCAGCTGCGGTGCTTGGTCTGAGTTGGTTAGTGTGCAAATCAGCTAGCAGCGATGGATAAGTTGACACAACATTAGCTTAGGAAGCTAATGTTGACAAACTTTTGAAGATTATCGTCATTTGAAATAGTGTGAAATCCATTACGTCGCAGCGATGTTGACTTTGTTAATATCAAGTCCGGATTTGTTTCGGTGATTCAGTCATTGGTTTGTACGAATTGAAGCATGTTGATGGTGAAGCATTTGGGAAGAGCCAGGGATGGTTATGTTATAACTGAAGGACACGTGCGGACAAGAGGCACATATTTAAAAGCTCTTAATTACTCAAATGAAGGAACTGATAGGGAAGTAAAACGTATCTGTCAGCCATTGTTGACATCCTTTTAAAAAACTAGTCGTCAAACTCCTCTATAGCTATATCTAACTCCTCTAAACATGTTTGATGTAACGTCAGGATCCTGTTAAAGATGTCCAGCTCCACCTAAAAACATGACATTACCACCGGAAAACTTGACAACTGCAGGAAGATTGCCAGGTTTACAAAGTTGAAAAGTGAGTAGGAATGGAGCCGACAGTCCTGTCTGGCCCTCTGGGGCACTCGCAGTGGGAGTCAGAACAGCCATTTCCTCTGGGATTTCACACACTGGGTTCTGACAATGGAGGTGTGCTCTATCCAAACGGGACCGGCCAGACAGGTTTTCAGGACTTCACTAATAGTGACCACAGTCAAACATGCCAGCAAAATGAAGACCTAGTGTATGAGGACAAACCCGTAGAGCTGGAGAGCCTCATACATTTTTCTGAATTTTCACCCGGAGGTTTCAAGTTTGAGGACGACGAGTCGGCCATTTCCCAACTTTCTTTCCTTAACACCCACATAAGGGAATTCACAGATAAACAGGAGGGACCCGAGGAGGCAAGTGACTGCACATTGACACTGCCCTTTTCCCCCAAACTGGGAGAACTTTTTGGGAAAACCGCCAGTGGAGAGGTCTGTCTGACACAGGTGGACCCTCTTGAAAGCTCAAGTGCCCTCAGCAGTCAGGAAGAGCTCATCAGCCTCAGCGTACCAGCCTCGCCTTCCAAGATTTCTGAGACAGAAACGGTGGAGGAGTCCTCATTAGTAAATCTCTTCTCCGATGAAATGCCATGGCCCCCTTTAGGTTCCTCAGAGGAGATTAACTCACGGGATATCACTGAGGAGCTGGTGAATCTTTCACAGGAGCAACGAGCTGGACTGCCTCCCTTCCAGAACAGCCAGACTTTGTCACCTGAAACCGGAGACAAAGGTTTATTCCCCGGTCAAGTGACTGATCTGCTTGTAACCTGTAGTCCTCCCACACAAGGCTCAGCTGAGAGTGGCGTCTCATCTGACCACCTCAGCACATCTCCGCTGCAGGCTGAAGGATCTGTGCCTTTGTTGGATTTAGCGGTTCCAGACACGGACGGCAGTCTGAGTTTGAGTCCCACCAGCCCAGGCGAATGTTGGGCCTCATCCCTGCATGAGTCTGAGGTGAAATGCACAGGGGAGATCTCAAATTTGACTTCAGAACTAGGTGAGAATGACTCATGCGCTGTGGATGTACCCGCGGAAACGTCGGCACTGACGGCGACGCCGGCTGAAGATGCCTTCGTCCCTGGTGAGTTCAGTGAAAATTGCTTTGTAAAGGACTGTAAGGATCCGACGGAGGATCCCGTCTGTTCTGAAGCCAAGCCTCAGGGCAACGGGGCGATGGCTTCATGCTTGGCTGCTGCTGATGTGCACAATAATGAAACTTTGGACTTGGTGCCACAAAAAGGAGCCCAGAATGGAAGCGATCCAGATCTGGTGACAGAACAGCAGGGAGAGGAGAGGTTAGCAGGCACGGACCAGTCGGGTGGATCGAGTGATTTTTTGGTCGAAGACCTGCTCGGTTCTGCTCCTGAGGAGGGAAGGACTAGTGAGCAACCTGTGACCATTTCCCTCTCCAAGATGGTGGACGACTCCCTTCCAATGGTCTCTGCCGTGAACGTGGAGGAGGCGGACGTCTCTCCTCTGAAAGCTGTTTTCGACGCTTTAGACCAAGATGGAGACGGATTTGTTCGCATCGAGGAGTTTATGGAGTTTGCTGCTGCGTATGGGGCCGACCAGGTGAGGCCTTTGAATTACTGTTCACGGTGTGCATCCCCCTTTTTTCAGCTTGCATCTTCTTTGTAATGGACGGTGAAATGAAGTTCTAGGTAAAACAGTAACGCATAAATGATTTATTATTGATTTTGTGCTGAGAGCATCCTGCAAAAAGCATGCTTAATTCAATGAAGTGAAATCCATCCGGATGATGTCACTCAGCAGGTCGTATCGGTTGGTGATGCCTGGATCATCAGCGTAGGATGGTTTACGTTGGGTTTTGCTAAAATTGTGCCGTTGCTGAGTGTAAAAACAAGCGTTTAGCTAATGTAGCCTATGTTAGAAGGGACGACTTGAATATTTGAGAGGCGCTCTCAATAAATTTTGAATCACATTTAGCCAATAACACAGCTCGCCTGGATCAGATTGTCAGCCACATTAAGAAAGAAAACCTGAGCCAGGATTTCAGTCATAATCCACGTTAATCTGTGGAATATATTGGCTGTGATAGATTCTGGCAGGTCTCCTTATGTTAAGTCTCCACTGGCCATCATCCTAGTTGTACATCCTCTAGTTTGGAGATAATCTTTTAGAATGGCTGATGCGTTTCTCTCCATTTGACATACAGACCTATATTTGAAGCATTTTCACATTTTCAGAATGAATTTAAATTCACGTTTCAGGTAAATGAGCTAAAGTTAAAACCAATTATAATATCTAGACTGCATTTCCAAACCACGAGCCCTTTACACTCCTGTACAAACTTCTTCTTTCTTTACTAACTCTATTTTTTGCTTCATGTCCTGGTCAGCCTGCTATGATCAGGTGTTTTTACCTGAAGCTTTGCAGGGTTAGCACTCCTCATTCTAAATAATGGTGTCCTGTCAGACGTGCTCGTCTATATGTAAATATTGACTAGCTCACTAATCATTAACACGTGACTGCAAGCCAAACAATGACGTCATGTCAGACATCCTGTAATAGTCAAATGTCCTCGATGCTCATCTGTTAGAAGCACTTTCTGCCGCTTTCTTCTTTCACAAGGTAATGAGAGTCTCATGTTGAGGTTCTGATAAAACTAAGCACTTGAAAGAGGGGAGGTGTGTGCAGAATGTGAATATGTAGCACGTGGAGGAGTTTAGATCCCTTCTCTCATGTTCAAAGTGTTTCTGCTGCCCCTGATCTGTGCCATGTCTCGGCCTGTTTATTCTCGTTTCCTCAGGCAGAAAATGGGCAAAATGTATAAGAAACCAGCTGTGTTTTCCTCAGCCCCTCCGCGGCCGAGCTTTTAGGGACAGAGGAGCACATCTTAAATGTTTGACTGAGAATCGAGCCTGATTGTTTCTTCTGTCTCTAAATTCTCGACATATTTCCATGACACTGGGAATAGGTTTGACTTACTGGGCGAGGTCTGCTCCAGCAGCACCTCCCAAATATGTAGATCTCAGCAGTTATACTGTATTTTTCTTTCCCTGGGATTTTTCTAGGAATACTGAGCAGAATGTGCTGACTTCTGAAGCCTTTGTTTTCCTTGGGCCCAGCGGTTGTCAGGAGCACATGTCTGTACTTTTCAAAAACAAGCTTGCTTGTTTTTATTTATTTTTTTAACCTTTACCCAGATTAAAGAAAACCCGATTGAGCTCAAGACCTCTTTTACAAGGGCGACCTTGCCAGGAAAGGCAAGAGCGCTCACATCATAGAGGGAGGCAAATAAACGGCACATACCAAGTAGCACAACAAACATTAGCATGTGACATGCAAGCAGAGTTTGAGTTGTGATGAGAATCAATTTGGATATTTCAGAATAGAACCAACTTGGGATTTAAATTTAAAAACAAATGCCCTGCTCAAAGGATTTCCGTAGGCACTCTTAGAATAGAGCAGCAGGTTTCCAGTGAAACAAGTTCTGACAGTTTCAGTTCAGATCGGGGGGCATTCCAAGAAAGGGGGCTGCAAAGCTCAACGCTCTCTTTCCTCTTCAAGTTCCACCGCCAGTAGTGGCCGGCTGCAAACTGTCATCTGAACGTGAGGCGTAACGCCCTTCAGGTTTCCGAAGGAAGGTGCATAAATAGGAAGGAGCCAAAGCCGGACGGGGCCTTGTAGACCAGAGGTATCCAGCGGGTTTATTGCCTTACGTTGAAGGACGTGGGCCGGCTTTAGCATATGGGGATGAACCCCAGCGCACAGAGGTCGGCCCTATTCTCCAGAAGTAATCAGGCGGCAGACAGATGTCAGAATCCATTTTTGTGTCCGTTTGATGGGCCCAAAGTTCCTGTTAAACATAGTTTTTGATCTAATAAGCTCTGTGTGAAGGCTGCTTGAGGTCATTCTGGTGGTTGGGTCTTTGTGGCGATAAATTGTAAAATAAGACGGTTGCTCTGATAAAATGTTGCTCAAATCTAGCCGAGGGCCTTGACAGAATTACAAATGTTTTGGAACTCCTGGGACTCCATGAATATGAAATTACGTCTTTGCTTAAGTCACTAAAGCCTCATTTTCTGGTTTTTAGAACGTTTGTTCTTATAACATCGTCGATAAGGCGAACGCGCCCAGCCGGCCTCGTGCATAGACGGATGATCAGAATATATTTGTGTGTTGCCGTCCTCGGATGTGAAGCGAGTGAGCTTAAGTGTGCAGGAGCTGCTGCTGTCCTGCAGCTATGTGACACACTTGTACGACACGTATTCAGTCCCAAAGATCGATCTCACTACTACTCAGTGGGCTCACATGTGTTTTTAACCCTGATTTTGCACAAAAGCCACACTGCACAGCATTGTGGCGGCCGGTCAGGCGACGCTCTCAGCACCGCTTTAGTCGGGCGTCCCTCCCCTCACCCGCTGCTCTTTATCTGCTGCCCCTGTAATCCACCGTGGAATGCCCCGCACTCTGAAGCAACCCTCTTTTGTGTCTGCTCGTGTTCACGTTTTATATCCAAAGATCCATTTGTGTTCTGTCATCTTTTGAAAAGCACTTTGCTTATGGTCACCGTTATTAAAGCTGCTGGAGGAACTATGGTTCCTCCCCCCCCCCCAGCCTCAGCTGTGGGTATTCTTCATGGTCTGTTTCCACAACAGCAGACTGTGTGGAGGCACTCGGGCGTTCCATTATTGGCTACAGACAATAGAGGAAATTGAAAAAGTTTGATGCTTAATATTGCAGCACTCACAGTTGAGTTCATATCTGCCATATCTCTGTTTCATATGTTCAGAGCACCAATGAAAAATGCTCATATGTGCACATGTTTTTCTTTTTTAAAGCACCACCCTGTAGCCACTCTCATTCGAAAACGCCAGTAACGTGGTTAGATCCAGCTCACAAATGAGACGAGTAAACTGAAATAGTTTTGTGGTGTTGCACAGTGACAGATCTGCGGTTGCGGCTTGAGTCATGCAGGAAAATAGCAGAGGTGTTTGCAGGGCTTCGTTTTCAGACAGTACAGTAAGAAAACAAGTGACATCATTAGACATTAGCATGTTTTCCTGGCGAAAATGAACTTCAATTCACCTTTTGCAGTTTTAGGTTACACCTGAGAATAACCAAACAGGCTGAGCTGTGGACACCTAAGGGGCCTGACACTGCTGCAGAGCTTAACAACGCAGATGTAGGCCATGGATCCAGCCCACTGTTTAGGAGGTTTATGGCTCTGAATGCTTTGGCTGAGGCTGCAGTTCATCCTGCACATCGGTACTACTTCCGGAGTTTTATTGAACAAACACTAACCAAAACGAAAGCTCTTTATTATCGGGGTTATATAAAATTAACACTTCGTCTGTAGTCGCTGGTGTTATTCCCCAACCACATCTCAGTTTTCTCATCTCAGTTTGCTCATCTCGGTGTGCAGAGGTGTTGCTGATGACGTGGGTGATGCTGCTCAGTCTGCTGGAAAGTGTTTTTCATTGTTTCCTTCAGCGCTTTAGCATAACTGCCAACAGAATAGTAGCTTACGGTTCCCCTTACTGAGTTAAGACAATCGGTAAATCCAGCTGGGCTTAATTCTTTAAATCCAGATCAGAAGCCAAATGAGCTGTCAAAAAAACAATTTGTTTAGAGCTCTCAGCCACCAGAGTCCAAGCGTAGCATTGCTAAGCAGATCAGCTTGTTAAGTTCAACCGATTTATAAATAAAAAAAACAATAATAAAAAATTAAAAATACACGTGCAAGATTCTCTGAAATGACCTTGTTCATGTCCATCTGCACTTTTTTCATGTAATAAGCATGTTGAAACCATAGAAACCTCAACCAGCACATTCTCAAGCTCCCCCCTAGCTGATTCTACCCATAATACTTGTTTGAAATGCTACTGTAATAATGGGTTTGAGGGTTTTTTTGGTAGCTTGTGACATCTTATTTAAACAAAGAGATTGCAACGTACCACCACTAATAACGCAAACACAGAATCTTATAATTGTCCCATCAGATTTTAGACACTTTGAGGAACCACATTTATTCAGATGAAGGCTGTCTGAGCATGGACCTAAAGGGATTTACTTTTTAAAATACTTTGGAATCAATTTTGAGTCCAAAGCCTTCCGCTTTGCAGAAGTAAGAGAAGATATCCTCCTGTTGCCAGGTTACTGATATGTAGGAATATAAAGAATGTTGTTGCTCTTGCGTAACATTGAACAGCCGAATGCAGCCACAGTCCTGCCATCTTTGTTACATCACATGTGTGTTAAAGCACTTAATGGGCTGACATTTTTCCACAATTTGATCCACGCTGAAAGATTTGTGGAATTCACAAATTCCTGTCAACGTGGAACAAATTGTTTACGGTATTCCTATAGTTTCACTATTTTATACTTCAAAACTAATATGTGTAACTCATTGAGCCACTGTGGGGGAGGCATTGATTCTCTTACATATTTCTCTAGTTTAGCCTGCCGCTGTCCACCAATTGGATTCATTTGTTCCATTTGTCTTTCAGGTAAAGGACCTGACTAAGTTTCTGGATCCCAGTGGCCTTGGTGTGATCAGCTTCGAAGACTTTCACCGTGGTATCTCTGCAATTACCAACGGAGGTGTGTGTCATTTTCTAGAAGCGGTGCAAGCATTAATGTTGATGTCAACTATTAGGGGGTGTTTATCACCGTATTTGGATACGCAGGCCTCACTTATGCATTGAGATACAATCGCTAACAGTTTCATGGCTTGACTCCTGAATCTGAATCCTTAACTCACCTTTTCTTTTTATAGTTAAAGCATTTTCATTGTCAGTGATAGTTAGAGTTTAGCGTTGGCACATCACACACATTTGTTGACGTGGAAACAGCTTATCGGGTGTATGGTTTGATTCCCGTGCACTTTCTGGGCTGAGCTGCTCCGGTTACTGAGACCATAAGTAAATCATGACCTGACGATGCACATGGCGTCATTGGCAGGGTTTCAGAGCGGAGTGGCAGTGTCCTTTTCACATCAATTATTTACTGCCCTCACCCATCCCTTTCTATTCTCACTTTCCTGTTTTTCTTTTAGTTACTGTGGAAACCAAACTGCAACAGGGACATACAGTATTAAATACATACCTCTGAACAAATAACTCTTAATGACTATCACAGAGTGTCCTTATATTATATCATTTTCTTCAATACTGTCCTGTTACTTTCCATACCTTCTTTCTGTAGATGCTCAGTACCATTGGAACCATAAATTTGATAGGAGTATTATTTGTGTGTGAAAGTTAAAGCTTTCCTTTACCCTCCCAAGTCACTCACACACTGCTGAGAGAATCCCACCATACTTGTAAAGGTGGAGTCCAGTTTTTACTGTGGCTGTGGCCAACAAGTGCAGTAAAAGCCAGATCTTCTGTTTCCCTGTTATTATTTTAGATTTAACTGCATTCCTCTCTCTTTGTGTTCTTGTTCTTTCTGCAGCGCTGTCTAACAGGAATACAAACATAGCTGCAGGCTTTGGAAATGCCTTCTCCCTGTAGTAGCAGTGGCATCTCTTTATTAACCAAAGTTAATCTTGCAAAAGTGTCTGAGCTTTGCTGCTTACAATTAACCTGGAAACTGCAGGTGCTCCCGTAGAATCCACCTCACACTCGAGCCTCATTGTTTGATGACTGCTTTTACTCAAATGAGCAACAGTTTTTTCGAAGCAGTGATGAGTAATGGGTTACGTAAGCCAGGGAGCTGGAAAACCTTGTGTTTCCTGGCAGCTTTGGAGAACACTGCTTGAGTCCCATTGTCTCACTGGAGCACTATGGGCTGTTCTGTTTACTAGATGAAAGAGCGCCGTGGTTGGTGGGAGGCCGTCTAAAGTTACCCTGCTTGGCTGCAAGTGATTCCAACAGACGACTGAAATGACAACATTTTACTTGGACACACTTTACCCTTTTTTTATAACTTCATTATCCCTATTACCCTAATTAAGACACATTTTACAATATAACCTTTGAACTATGAGTGTCAGAGTTACATAATGAGTTGTCACATCATTTTTTTTATTTTTTATAGTACAGACAGTAAAACTACCGCTGTGGTTCTGCAGACAACATTTTAGTTGGGGTAGTTACTCTTGGTAGCTTGATATGTATATATATAATATTTATCTTTTTATTTAAACTCATTTTTGCATTTTCCTTTCATCAAACATGATGGATTCTGTTATATAGCACTAGATAGTGTCAGTAAATATCATGCACCAGGTAGGTAGGCTTTACATCCCTACGTTTGCAGATGCAAATTCCCAACATAACCAGCAGCTGTCTCTGTAGATTCTCAATCATCCAGGTCATAGTTATCAGGGTAGTTTTTTTCTGTCAACTTCTTCTATTTTGAAGACATTTCGCCTTCTATCACCTTCTTCTAAAAACATCCAGTTGACATAATAAAAACTACCTTGGATAACTAGCAGCATTCTTCCTAATGGCAGATATACATTAGTTCCAGTTTGTGTGCCCACATCTTATGACTTTGGGGACATAACAAACACAATAAGCATGTCTTCATGTCACGTCTGCAGGTCCTGCTCCACAGCTTTACAGTGTAAACTACAGTCGGGGGGATGGTGCTGGTGGCTGTCCAGAGGAATATGATGAGGTGAGGCAGAAAACACAAGGTTTACCCTGGCTTGTCATCTTTTGCATGTGTTCCAGTTATCAAGGCTTCCATTCCCATCGTTGCGCCCAGAAGTCCCATGCTGAACTCTCCATGCACTCTGTCTCTCTACTGCCATTTGCTGAGCAGCACGCATGGCTGTGATTACCACTGTGTGAATGTCCCACAGACACAAAACAACATATCTCGGGTGCCACTAAAGAGCATGTGGCAGGCTTAGGGTTGCGTATTCATTTCAAACACTGAATTAGCTGAAATGAGCTTTGTGTTTTTACATTTGCGTATTATTGTTTTTACGGTTGTGGTTTGCATATCTGGCATTCCACTCTCCTCCTGAGAATCTGTATATTTATCCACCACTTTTTCTGGGCACCGCAAAATTTCAAATTTTCTGCTCTTGACTGCACTGTCACGTTATTCCAGCAGCCCCTTACTGCACACCACCAGCACCCCCTGTTGGTGTGGTGTGGGCGTGCAGGACAGGGAACAATATTCAGGACAAATAGATGACCTTTAATTTAATCCACATCTTACAAAGTTCTTTAGTGGAGTGCTTCTTGTTTTTAAAATGAAAAATACATGGATGTTCTAAAAGTGAAAGTTAACATCAAATTAAACGGAATGTTAAATGTTTGAAATGAGATTTACCAACTGTTGTTTCCTGGATCCTGACCGGTAAACTGTGGTTTTTGGGAAGTTCATGGTTGCAGTAAATGCCACAACTGTTTCTCTGGCCCAGAAAAGAGGTTCTTCTCAAAGGATGTGCTGTTCTAACCATGTTTACTCTCAAAACAGGCAGTGTTGCTTTTCTGCTGTAACCTGGTTTACCATCCTTCCCTCCCCACATTCAAAAAATATTTTCTTCCCCTGCTTCTCTTTAAATGTGCACATCATATTTCAATTCTCTCATGTAAAATACAACATTAAGCAGCCACTTTGCATAAGGCATGAGCTGCCTTTGCCTCAAGACTCGAAACCACTTTTAATGAGTGTTTCTCTTATATTAAGCACACATCACGTCACTTTTCCTGGGTTTGTCAGACAGTGAATTACAAACTACAAAATACTTAACATGGTGGTGTTTTAACTTGGTTCTTTTGACACAACTCTGGACGATTAATCTTTCTAAGTCTTTTTTGCTACTCTTTGGACTTTGCCTCTGGCTCCTCCCCTCAGACCGCCCAGTAGAGCTGAACTCAGAGGAAGTTTTGGGATTTTTGTCTCTTTCTCTCGTTCTGAGACCAGATCAGAGGGAGCATTCGTCAGAGAACTCTGGTGGCTTTCATGGGGTAGCCCGTGCATCTTATGAAATGGTTCTGGGTGTGAAGGATAGCCCCCTGGGCCCTGTTCCTCTTAATGATTCACTTATTTTGGTACGATTATTGTGGCTCACTTTTCATTTTTATTACAGCCGTGATACCTGGCAACACGCGTCCAGCTGCTAGCAGCTTTATACGCTTATTGTAGTCTCTGCATTGAGTAGTTAGTTTTTGTAAATACCACATTCTTGACCTCATGCATATACAGTTTTAAAACTCCCGCAGGTTTCCCTTAGATCCACTGTCAAAATTACAATGAAGTATTTTTGATGTCAGATCATGAAAAGATCATCTTTTCTGGTCATTGACCATTTTGTAACATTTAACTTTGTTGGCTTCTCCAGCAAAACGAAGTGACTGACAGTGCATACCTTGGCTCAGAGAGCACTTACAGCGAATGTGAGACCTTCACAGATGAGGACACGGGAGCTCTAGTCCCTCCTGAGATGCATGAAGATGTGGAGACAGACAGTGGCATTGAGGCCACGCTGCACGACCCTGAAGATGGCGGGACAAGGTCAGTATTTTTTTCTACAGACAATACACACATCAAAAAACTGGATAATACTCAGTAAATGTATGTATGAACATAAAAGTGCCATTTTTATACATATCATTTGACATCAATAATGAGGCTTTAATATTTTATTATAATGGAAAAATGATATTTCTCATGACTGAAGATGGCAGTATTTGTTGCATGTGTCTTAGATCTTTAAACATTAAAGTGAGCTTGCACATTGGTTTCCATGGTTATCGGAGACCTGGTTACCTATATTTGGATCACCAGACCGGCAGTAAACAGACGCTGCTTAAAGACTAATGTGGACAGAGCTGCTGTCCACATTAGTCTTTAAGGTGGACAGAGCTGCTGTTTTATGTCCTTAACTGCCACAAGACTGTTTCATAGTCAGCACAGACAAAGTTCGCTGATACTTTCTTTCAGTTTGAACATGTCAGCTATTTGAGAAATAAACTAAAATGATTGCAAGATGAACTGCAGAAGTTTCTTGGTGCATCTGAGTAGATCATCCTTAGTATTGGCTGTAGATCAACAGTCTCATCCTTCGTGCAGTCTGTGCTGGTTTTCATCGAAAAGCTTTGGGTATGATTTTTTTTATCTCTGTTCCTGTCGGCTCACTGTCGTCATCTGTTGGCTACCACGTTTCATAACTCTTTTAAATGGAATATATATAAACTGCCTTGGGCCTTTCAGTAATTTATGGTTCTCTTAAGTTGACCGTAAGGATTCAATTTCAACACATCTATCTCACATATATAGTTGTTATAATGGTTTGTAAGGATGGGATGATTGTGTTTTGATGATCTGTGGTTAAATGTTGTGTATAAAGTGTGTGTGAGCCAGTTGGACCAGAACACGTGTGCTAACAGATTGTATTACTCAACCAGAGTCTAATATATTATTCATTATGATGGGGGTCGTGATAAAGCCCTTGTTTGAGTGTTTAGCCTTTCCATGTTTTTATCCTGTATCCTATATTTTTCTAGAAAAAGGTGATAGCTGTTACTGCCAGTTCAGCTCTGTGCAGTCATACATAAGATGCTCTTGTTGACAAGGTATTTAGTTCAAATGTGAGGAAGTGCAGAAACCTGAGGTGTGACTCTGTGATCCTCACTGACCTATGTATGCAGTTTAATGACAGATTGGAGTGCTCTGCCTGAGGTAGGGTATGCACACACTTCCTACTGCATGACTGAATCTTGAATTGCAGGAAATGCTGAGTTAGCGCTTTTTCCTTGCTGTTTGTTTCTTTCTTTGGAGTGGCCGGATTGGAAAGCTCTGCACTTATTCATTCCCTTAATTATATTTTAGCATTTCAGCAAAATAATTAGAAAGATGCTAATAAATCAATTGCAAGAACTTATCATCAATCTTGTAGAGATATTCAAATGGTGATAAACACTTTGAGTGTTTTATGAATTAACAAACATTTAATTTTTCAGTTGAAAATGTTTGCCAGTCCAGTAATGGTGATAATCAGTTGTCATTAATATGAGACAAGATTTAAATATGAATCTTATAATATCTTGATGTGTTTGCTTTGGGCCTGCGCCTCGGAGACCTCTGTGGGGAAAAAAGTACAAGACTTCTATTTTTGAAGGATGGCAGAGCACAGCGCAGCCGTCTAGTACAGTTTCTATTACGTGCAGGACAGGAAGTCAGATACAAAGAGAAAATAAGACATCCTGTAAAAAAATCCTTTTGACGGCGAATCTCTTTTAACTGTGTGGGAGTCACACTGTCAGATATATTTTGAAAGTAGAATTACCCATAGTAGAGCCACCAAAATATGAACAAAAGTGGGAATACTGTCCTCTTTTGTGGCTCGGTTTATACACTACAAAGGGCTAATATCGAGCGACTGTACATTCATTTGTTTTCAGCTGACTGATGGGGCTGCACTGACCTAAAGATGCATTCGGTGTATTTTGGCAGATAGTGGAGGAGATAAAAGGTGAAATTATTCTGCCACACCAACCCATCTGGTGCATTATCAGGGTCAGAAGTTGTTGAGTAAAGAAAACGTTATATGACGTGCAAAATATAATAGGAACTTTTCAGCATTTCGTAAAGACGTGTAAAAAAAAAAAAAAAGGTCATCTGGTCTGGCTCCCCCAGCATCTCTTAGCCATATTAAGATTAGAAGTATATGCATTGGTCGGGGGATTAAAAATCTAACAGGATTAGCCTCCCCCACCCTTCTCCGTCCTACCCGTGTCCCCGCACACATTTGGCCCTTGTAGGGTCAGCAGGACTGTCTGCTGGCCGTTACTTCTTAGCTTAAATCTGCTTAACACACTCGCAGGCAGCCCTTGCTGCTGCAGTCTCGTGTCTGTCCGTTGGCACAGTTGATGCAAC
This sequence comes from Takifugu rubripes, assembly GCF_901000725.2. NCBI lineage: Eukaryota > Metazoa > Chordata > Actinopteri > Tetraodontiformes > Tetraodontidae > Takifugu > Takifugu rubripes. Next base: position 11,725,601 of record NC_042285.1, read on the forward strand.
TTCAGCTGTGAAGCTACGCAGCGCTGGACTCAGTGATTTACAAAGACGGAGTTGGTGGTCTTCTCCAAACAGGAGAATCACTTTTTTTACTTGCTTTAACTTTGTGGAAGTTCAGGATTCCTCTCTGGTTGTCCGGGGTTGTAACTCCAGTTGTCCCACGGCTTTCATGCCCGGGCAGCGGAGGCCGTACAAAGATGCGTTCTCCCTCTTCATCCTGTCTTTGTCCAAGCGGTTTAAATGTGGACCCAGTTAGTAAGAGCCTGAGTAAAGGGTGAGTGACTTCAGAATGAGTAGATATTATTAAGGTCAGATCTTCACAAGGCATCACTGCAACGTGACCTGCGTAATCGTCTGAATGCTTTTTGTTTTTGTAAGATTTCCTGCTTTCTCATTGAATATTGAGGTGAAATTGACTGTTTAGGAAATATTCTCTTCTGCCAACTTTCCTGCCAGTTTTTGAAACATCCCCTTTAGCAGCAAATGCCCATTTCTCTGTTAAGTGAAGCTCATCTCGTTGATTCAATGAAACATGAAAGATTGTTTTCATTTGTAGTGTGTACCAGACCTTCTAGTAGCCCAGACACAGACACTGGTCCAGATTTACTCCCAGACAGCATAGGGCTTCCCTCTCCAGAGAGTGCTTCTACATTGGCAACGAGCCGCAACACATTTTGTTCTAGCCAAAGCGGCCTTTGGGATTAATGTGAATTAAAAGATTACCTTTTGAAGACAAGTGATCTTTGAATTTGTGGGGCAATTAATTTTCCTTAATTTTCTTTACTTAGCCTTACTGAGAACTTGAGTCATATCATCATTTCAACTTTGAATATATTTGTTATTGTGTACTAACAAGATTGTCACTCATACGTCCCTCAGGTTCTCCCTGAACTCTGAGCTTCACAGCCACAAACCAGCCTTGCTGACAGTCATCGGAGGGGAGGAGGAGCACTTTGAGGACTTTGGGGAAAGTAACACCTCAGAGTTGCTCCTGGAAAGCACAGTGGATGGGACAGAACAACCAAGTGACTCCCATCTCCTGCAGACCCCTGAGCAGGTCAATGGCTCCTCCTTGCTGTCTCCCAGGTATGTGCTCCTTGTCTCTACCCTGGTGAAGCAAAGCCGTGTTTAAAGTGTTGATTGATCCTGATCACCAGCCATTCGGGGATGTAAACAGTCCAGAATTTGCCAAAATTATGTGAATACAGTAAAAAATGTAATTTCCTTCAGTAAATCTATTGTTTTTTTGTTCAAAATACCTCTTTCTGCATTTTTAAGAAAAAATGTTTCTCTTTCAAACTGTAATTGAGGTCAAATGTTGATACAAGCTTTGCATAGACATCCTTGATCCACCTTATCAGCCTCCATTTCTGACAATCAGCAAGATGTGATATGTGTTTACAAAGTTCATTCCATTCTACTCTTCTTCCACTGCAGAGGAGCTACTTGTCTCACATAAACAGTTTTAATCAGACTAATAATTTTGCTAAAATGCTAAAAAAAAATAAAAAAATAAAAGGGTAAATTCGGTTGTTTATCTTCTTCTTTTGTACCCTCATTATTTAAGTCTTAGGGTGACAGTTGTTGGCAGTCCCTCATGGACAAACTGTAGTCCAGATAAAGATGAAGCACAGGCGCCGCTTCATCACTGTACAAAAATGAAGCACAAATATGTGACGAGCAGCCTCTAAGTTCAGTTGTTGAACACAATTTTTATTCGTTATACAGCTAATTCTCATCCTAAATACATACGAAGCTGCATGTATTGGCATGATTCTAAACATACTATGAGGGAAGTAACCATCTCAGCTTTGACCTCCACATTGTTGGAAAGATTCGGACATTCTTTTTCACAAACACCAAATGTACAGTCCTGTGAACAGGTTTGCCTTCCTGGTACCATTCATTTGTGGTGCAGTGGGATCTATAGTCTTTTCCCCTTTTATCATGTTTTCTTCATTGTTTTGAACTTACATTTAAATCTACAATTCTTTGCTTTTAGATGTGCACAAATACAATTAATCAAATATATTTTAGTAATATTTTCTACGATTTGAAACCTCTAACACTAGCTGATGTAAATTAGATTCAGGTACCATAACGATACAAAGTTTTACAAAAAATAAAACTCATACAGGCCCTAAATTACTTCTGGTCCATACATTATATGTAATTGATTACAAGGCAAGCTGGCTAACATTTACAGGAAATGGTGGTATGACTAAAAAAACATGCAAAAAAACCATCCCACAAGTTTCACCCACTTGGTGTGAATGCGTCAGTGTGTTTTGAGCCAGTCATGCTCGGTGTTGGTGCATGCCGGGATTCCTCCTACACACACTCCCACCTTTATCCATCTGCATATCACAGCACTCTGACAGTTTTCCCTCTGCTCTACACAAACACATAACTTAAATGGTCTAACCGGAGCATCCTTTTTAACACAGTCAGGGAAACTGGGTACAACGTGACCAAGTGACGGTCAAAGTACACCCAGCACGCTATATTTCTGCTTAAATAAACAGGATCCTGCACCGGCTCGTTGCATAATTCAGACCTGAATCACTTGCTGAATTAACAGACGGCAAGTAGAGGTGTTGTGATGTAAAGTTCTAAAATTGTGATATGATTAACTTGTCTTATGTTGGTTTATTACACATGAAGATATCCAAGGAATGACACAAAAAAGGGTTCTTTCTTTAGAAATGATTTCTTATAAACACACAAAAATACACTCCCAGTTACCTTTCACTTCGTCTCACATTCTTCTCTCACTGAAGCCCTCACTTTTGACTCACTTGTGTGGTTTTCACCCAGTTTTCACCCACCTCATTCTTGTCTGTCTCTCACCACTTCCTCCTACTTTTCCTCCGTATTTTCCTCTCTCCAGTGCACCTGCTCCTCTCCCTGACTGCTTTCAGAGCTTCCTCAGAGAGGAGGCGCTGGACTTTTTCTGTAGCCAGTGTCACAAACAAATAAGTCGTCTTGAGGACCTCTCCACCCGTCTCAATTTCCTAGAGATGACTAGGTAACATTACTCACAACCTAGTCCGGTTACAAGCTGTGTGACTGTGTTTGTGGTGTTTAATAGGTGCAACTGCACGCATGCACTCACTCTGCCTCCTGCTCTGGACCAAAAACGTGTGTGTGCAATACATTGTACTCCTCACACACACATACTGCATGCTGCTCCTAATCTTCTACCTCTGCTCCTTCTTTTTGTAAGTGTGGTGATGTCATTTTATACATTAAAGCAGTTTTGGTGGTAGCTAGTACCCAGGGAATGTACAGTACTTTAGACTCATGAAATATTGTACTGGACTTTACACTGCAGTGTATAATTAACTGACTGGGATCACAGGTGAGTGAGTATATTTTGGTTTTTGGGCTCATCTTCACACTTTCAGTAATCCGATTATTGGAACAGTCATGCAGAATCGGGTTGAATGACCATTTGCTGTATTCCAGAAAAAAGACGATTCAATTTTTTGATAACGTCTTGACTCCACGATGATGAATTTATGTATTTTGTAATTCCTAAGGTTTCCATAATCATTTCTGTTGCTGGCGTTTGCTGTGATGTGTGAATAGTTTCTAGCTCTTGTTTCTGCCTGTTACACCTTATCTGTAGGGCTTTCAGAATGAGGGATGGGGGTGGTGGATATCAGGAGATAGTGTCTCTTTCCTCCATCCCTTTTTTCTTTTCCTGACCAGTTTTCCTGTTGTTTTGTCCCCCTATCCAGCGCTGGCAAGAGGCTGTCCAGCAAAAAAGTTGCAAGGTAAGCTAAACAGTTGGACTGAGTTCATGTTTCAAATATGAGTGCAACAGAGTTTTTTTCACTATCAGGAAAATACCAATTTTTCAGTGGGCTCCAGGAAAAGCAGAATTAACTTTCCCCTTTCCACTCATGCAGACACCTCCTCCAGAACAGTTCCATGACTCTGGATACCATGAGTGATTTAACGCGGGACATCATGGAGCTTGCTGACAATGACATCACAGACAAGGTGAGACCTTATTTGTCCCAGAGGCTAATGATACATTTGCTCGCCTCTGGTTATTCACATTTATACTTGTAAGCTGCAGCATTTTTTAGCTGTTTGTTAAACGGCAATTATCAACTGGTTTTTGGAAAACCTGTCAAAGGTACTCCTCCTTGAGCGTCGAGTGGCGGAGCTGGAAAAGGAATCGGAGGCCTCGGTGGAGCAACATGCACGCTTGCGCCAGGACAATCTTCATCTGGTTCACCGGGCCAATGCTTTGGAGGAGCAGCTGAAGGAACAGGAGGTGCAAGCTCACGAACAACTGCAACAAGAGAGCCGCCGTCAAAAAGACGCCACGATCAAATTGGAGAGGGAAAGGGAGATGGAGCTGGAAAACCTGCACACCAGGTGAGCGCCAAAAGATTGGATTTGCTCTTTAAATGCAGCTTGTTAAAGTGGTAGTTTAACAAAAAAAATGTAACAAAAAAACACCAAGCTCTCTCTGAGATCTTGGACTCTATCAACGTGCCAGTAGTTCGCATCTTGTTTACAAGTGCCTCTGTACTGCCACCCCGAGGCACTACTCTGCCACTACACCTAGGCTATCCCTTTATACAGCTTTATCTATCAGTTTAGTTATTACAATAGAGTTTTTTTCAAATGTCACTTTTCCACAGGCTGCAGCAGCTTGATGAAGAAAACAGTGAGCTGAGGTCATGCGTCCCTTGTCTTCGAGCAAACATTGAGAGACTGGAGGAGGTGAAAATGAAAATGACTCACCTGTTGTGCGAAAACTGGACTATTATAAACTCTAAACTATTTGTTTTCACTCATTTTAAAGGAAAAGATGAAGCTTCAGGATGAGAGAGACACAATGGCTGACAGGCTGCAAGAGGAAACAGAATTCCGCAAGAAGATGGGCGACAAGCTGAGCCACGAGCGCCACCAGAGTCAGAAGGAAAAGGA